>NW_027362768.1:162912179-163409679 GCF_046119375.1 Phyllobates terribilis | reverse complement strand
GTTCCCGGGTCCGGAGGAGAATCTCCTGTCCTCCACACCCGGGTACCATCCGCACATTGAAACGCATGGATTCTGCATGTACAGATGCAGGGATGCGGATTCCATGCGTTCTAATGCAAGTCAATGGCGGCGAAAACGCCGCGCTTCCGCAAAATAATTGGTAATGCGGATTTTTCTGTGGCGGAAATTTCCGCAGCATGTACACAGCACATGCGGATTATCATTGGGGAACATTGCAGACCTTCTACCAAGCGTTTTTTAAGCGTTTCTGCAGCGGAATTGCCGCTGCGGAAATGCTTAAAAAACGTATAGTGGGCACACAACCTAAAAAAAAATATTATAATTAATATTGTGCCAAATTAATTTCACGTGAACTATCACATGATCTATCACAGGGGATCATGTGACATGTCACGTGATAAATCAGGTATGTGTGGGGGGGGGGGCCGCGCCTTCTAAACTGCCCGGGGCCCTTGCTACTCTTAATCCACCCCTGACTGCACCAGCAGAATAGGGAGTGCAGCTCTGGAGTATAATACAGGATGTAACTCAGGATCAGTACAGGATCAGTAATGTAATGTATGTTCACAGTGACTGCACCAGCGGAATAGTGAGTGCAGCTCTGGAGTATAATACAGGATGTAACTCAGGATCAGTACAGGATCAGTAATGTAATGTATGTACACAGTGACTGCACCAGCAGAATAGTGAGTGCAGCTCTGGAGTATAATGCAGGATGTAACTCAGGATCAGTACAGGATCAGTAATGTAATATATGTACACAGTGACTGCACCAGCAGAATAGTGAGTGCAGCTCTGGAGCATAATACAGGTTTTGGATCAGTACAGAATGCATAATGTAATATTTTAACAAAGTGACTGGACAGTTTCTGTAGATTTTTCTATTTATAAACTGTAGACTGACAACTAATGGTGACTTTATAAAATCCACTTATCGTTCCCTTAGTGTTAACAGTTGGATAATAGTGGAGCACAACCCTGTTCTTTATGGGTTAGATGTGTATGGAGACCTTTAAACTGCCTCCCCATGGGTCCTATTGCAGCCGCAGGGGTAGTCTTTATTATTTATGTTCCATTATTGACAGGTAGGTAGTGTAATTTATAATGTATGGCCAGTGATGCTCCGCACAGCGGGGGACCCTCACTGTTTATCTTGAATGTTCTGCTCTGGCATCAGTGAAGCTCTGTAGGGATTAGATACTATTCATGTAAACATTTCTGTAGTCTCCAATGAGATGCTAATTGGATGCAAATATATACGTTTCTTCTGTAGTTAAATCTGTCTTTCTGGTAAACTTAAACATTCTGTTTTCTGTAAAATACATAATGTAGGCTACACTTATAGCGCGGTTACTAATGCCGCTGCTGATGGCTCCACGTCCCATACATAGGACTGTAGCTTCTGATACATTGTAACAAACAGAATGTGGAGTTTAATGTGTCTCACCATATAAACATCACAGAGGATAATATCGAGAAAATTTCAAGGTGTGAAAACTAATGCAAACAGCTTCTATTCTGCAAATTAAAGAAACAGTACATGTGAATGAGCTCCATGTTCAACAGTAAGGGGTAGTGCCCACGATGCAGAAATGAAGCAGAAATTTTCCTGAGCATTTCTGCATCTCTTTGGCAGAAAAACGCATGTGGTTTGTCCATGCGTTTTTCCAATTCATTGTATAGGCAAATACGCATGCGGAAACGCACAAGAATTGGTCATGTCTGTATTTTTTCTGCGAGTAAAATCTGCGCAGAAAAAATCCTGACCATGTGCACAGAACTTGCAGAATGTCATAGGAAGTCATGGGATAAGGTATGCAATGCGTTTCTGGAGCGTTTACGTACTGCAAATACGCACCCAAAACGCATCGTCGGCACACAGCCTAAAGGTTGTGTTAAGTAATCATTAATAGTTATGTAGTGAACAGTTTTTGAAACTTTACAATAGACTTGTATTACTGGAGCAAGGGAGGATGAGTAATATTTTCCCGAAGACAAACGTTTATTGATTTTACTATTTTTACCTAGAGAAAGCCCATAGTCATAAGAACATACACATGGAAATCCCCTTTAGGGAGTCTGTCATCCCCAATACTCAAATGAAACCATTTATCCATTCACATAGGAGACTTTGCCCATATAAAAATAATACTTCTGGTACAGGTTTTACTAATTTTGTTTTTTTTTGTAAAAGCAGTAAATGAGGAGGTTTGGGTGTAACCTTGGCTTGGCCAAGTGTTCGGTACATTGTTCCAAATTTTCATCCTTGACCCCTTTCCATGTGATGATTGGCAGCGATCCATAGACTCCACTGTGTGCTCTCATCTACATAACTGTTGCCATCGGCCGCCCGCTGCTGTGCGATCCTGTGTGCAGCGAGCGGCCACTGCGGACAGGAGAGGAGGATCAGATGGCGCCTGCACATGTCAGTGAGTGCAGGGCTCAGAATTCAATACAGGCAGCGCTTCTTGGAGAGCTGTCAATTATTATAACGCAGGGGCAGAGGATTGTAATTGATGGGGCGGAACAGGACACTGAGCACTTGGCCATGCCAAGAATGCACTGATGCCCCCTCATTTACATATATAATAGAACCGTTTTTACATAAAACAAAATTAGTAAAATCTGTATGATCAGTCTGATTTGTATAGTGGTTAAGTCCCCTATATAAATGGTTTCATTTCAGTTTTGGGGGCGACTGCCTCCCTTTTTAGTCTGGAAACAGATATGCAGGTTTTCCTAGAGGGAGTGTTATTTATTATGTTTCTTATATAGCACCAACATGTTATCATCCCTGCGAACATGGGGAGAAAATACAAACTCCATACAGATGTCCTTGATGGGGGAGCCAGTATTCGAGTGTTACAAAGTTACAGTGTTAACCCCTAGGTTCCTATTTAGCCCCCATCACAAAAAGTGTGGTACCCAAATAGTATAGTGAGTGCAGGGGTTGCACTTTTGCACGGGCACTGGTGCCCAAGATTTCCTTGGTTGGAGGGTATTCGGCACTGAATTTAAAAGTGTATATGATTTTATTAGAACATGAATCCTTAAAGTGACTTTTTGGTCTGTTTTCTCAGGCCTTCCACAGGAAAATGGTTTGTCTTAGGCGAGAAAATGTAATGTAGGTAAAGCAGAATAAGAAGCTGCTGTACGGCGGCACTTACAGTTCTCTTTTCCTCGGGTAAGTACCTCTATACCGCAGCACCCTCTTCTGCTTTTCTGGTAATGCAGAATGAAATGTCACTTTATAGAGTCTTCCTCTAATAAACCATATGCCCCTTTAATTTCATTGTGAGTGCTCAGCACCTTCTTACCATAATTTAAGGATTGGAACCTTTCTCGTGCACCCACTTATTGAGAGTGCTGTATATCTTCTATTCATTGAAAGGTTTCTTTGACTCACAAGAAAGTCCAGTTCTATGAAAATCCCATGATCGTTGGGGTCCTGTTAGAGATTTTGCATTGGGGTTCACCAGCTTCAGGTTATGTCACCGCACCCAAGGCTCGTGTGACCACCTGAAACTCTAATATTAATTGTATATCAGTTTTATGTGGACATCCAATAGCTGTGACTCTGTATGATGCTGTTATTATTAACTGATAGGTCAATATCATTTGAGCACTGCACAATTCCTTGTAAAAGTATTCACCCCCTTGGTGTTTTTTTATTCCTGTTTTGTTATATCACAACTTAGATTTAAAATGGATTTTCACAATTGTCCAAATTGTTACAGTGGAGAGAGAAAAAGAAACTTGTTTAAAAAATAAATAAATAAAAACCGAAAAGTTGAGAGTGCATACTGCATGTATATACCCGTTTGCTGTGAAACCCTGAATAAGGTCTGGTCAAACCAATTGAATTTAGAAGTCACATAATTAATCTAATAAGGTCCAAAAAGTGTCACATGATCTGTCACATGACGTCAGAAAAAATTACACCTATCCTGAAAGACACCGAAGTCTGCAACCCCTCTAGTCAAGCAACATGATGCTAAGGACCTCTCCAAACAGATCAGAAAGGAAGTTTTTGGAGAGGTATAAATTATTTTTGGGTTATAAAAATGTATCCCAAATTGAGTTGAATATTTCAAAGAACACTATTAAATCCATTATAACAAAATAGAAAGAATATGGAACAGGCACAAACTGTCACAGAATACTGGAGGTAGGGGGCCTAAGCTGACCCTAAGCTGGGGCCCTGACTAATCCCTCATCCTGGAGGTACTGTTAAAGGTACAGAGGTCCAGGCCGCCAGCGTAACCCCTACCTCCTGAAGATCCCTGCACCTCAGTAATCTAGTCCTGAGAAGGACCCCGATCACAACAATAGGGAACCAGAAATAATATGCCCACACACAGTATTTACACGAACGAGACAGTACAAGGGAAAAACCAAAACCACCTTGCATACAACTTCTAAACAACTACAACAGAGGGAACACCAACGGGAAAGGAGATAAATGATAAAGCGAGGAAAGGGAAAACACACTTCCAAATACACTTATCTCAGCAACTCCAAACACCACGATCCGCTCTGTAAGTCTGAATGAAAAGCTTTCACCGACACCTCCCAAACAGACCTGCAGGAATATAAAGGAGTCTCACTAAAGAAGCATTGATTGCAGCTGGGCGAGGCTGGACCTCAGCTAGCCCAGAGAGAGAGAGAATTAACTCCTACACTGCCGAGAAAACACAAAGCACCAACAAGTCAGCTGCGAGAAGTCAGGCTGTGTACTCGTGACGATCTTCGTGGCAACACACCCGTGACAGTACCCCCCCTTCTACGAGGGGCCTCTGGACCCTCAGGGCCAGGTTTATCCGGGTGAGTCGTGTGGAAGGCCCGAACTAATCGGTCTGCGTTAATATCCGACGCAGGAACCCACATCCTCTCCTCAGGACCATACCCCTTCCAATGAACCAAGTACTGAAGGGACCGGCGATTAAAGCGTGAATCAATGACCCTCGATACCTGGAACTCCAAGTTACCATTGACAACCACAGGAGGGGGAGGTAAAGGTGACGGTACCACCGGCGCCACATACCTCTTAAGCAATGATCTGTGAAACACGTTGTGAATTTTAAACGTAGGGGGGAGGTCAAGAAGGAATGCCACCGGATTAATAACAGAACTGATTCTGTACGGCCCGATGAACCTGGGACCCAGTTTCCAGGAGGGAACCTTAAGTTTAATATTCCTGGTAGACAACCATACCTGATCGTTCACACTTAGGTCCGGACCAGACACTCTCCTCCTATCAGCCATACGTTTGTATCGGTTCCCCATAGTATTCAGATTCTTCAGCACCCCTCTCCATACTGAAGCGAGAGATGAGGAAAATCGTTCCTCCTCCGGAACCCCCGAAGAGCCCCCCCTACTGAAAGTACAAAACTGGGGGTGAAAACCATATGCCCCAAAAAACGGGGACTTACCAGTGGACTCGCTCCGCCTATTATTGAGAGCAAACTCTGCCAGAGGTAGGAAAGAAGCCCAGTCCTCCTGGTTCTCTGACACAAAACACCGAAGATATGTCTCCAAGCTCTGGTTCATACGTTCCGTCTGACCATTGGTCTGAGGATGAAAAGCCGACGAGAATGACAAATGCATCCCCCGCCGTGCACAAAACGCCTTCCAGAACTTGGACACAAACTGAGACCCCCGATCAGACACCACCTCGGAGGGTACCCCGTGAAGCCTCACAATCTCCCCAATGAACACCTGCGCAAGAGTTTTAGCATTAGGGAGAGCCGGAAGAGCGATAAAATGTGCCATCTTGCTGAACCTGTCCACTACAACGAGTATGACCGTTTTACCCGAAGACGGAGGGAGGTCAGTAATAAAGTCCATAGACAGATGAGTCCAAGGACGCTCCGGGATCTTCAAAGGTAAGAGGGCCCCAGACGGACGGGTATGTGAGGTCTTAGAGCGCGCACAAACCCCACAGGACGCGACAAAAGTTACCACCTCTTTATGTAAGTTAGGCCACCAAAACCGACGCGAGAGGAGATCCACAGTTGCTTTACTCCCCGGGTGTCCTGCAAAAACTGAGTTATGGTGTGCCTCGATCACCTTTTGTCGCAACTGATCTGGAACGAACAGTCTCCCCGGAGGTCCAACAGGGGCGTCTCCCTGAGCCTCCAATATCTCCTCCTCCAGCTCAGAGCATACTGCCGAAACCACCACCCCCTCCTGAAGAATAGGAATCGGGTCGTCCGTATTCCCGGCCCCAGGGAAACTACGAGATAAGGCATCCGCCTTTACATTTTTAGACCCAGGACGATATGTAACGACGAAATTAAACCTGGTAAAAAACAATGACCACCTAGCTTGTCTGGGATTCAGACGTTTAGCGGACTCCAGATATAGCAGGTTCTTGTGATCGGTGATGACGGTGACCGGATGAACTGCCCCCTCCAAAAAATGGCGCCACTCCTCAAAAGCTAACTTAATGGCCAAGAGTTCCCTATTGCCGACATCGTAATTCCTCTCAGCGGACGACAATTTTTTAGAGAAAAAGGCGCACGGATGCCACTTACCAGGGGACGAACCCTGTGACAATACTGCTCCCACCCCTACCTCGGAAGCGTCTACCTCTACAAAGAATGGCTGAGACGCATCAGGTTGAATGAGTATGGGTGCCGAGGCAAAACATTTTTTCAAGGAGGAGAATGCTTGACAAGCCTTGTCAGACCACCTAGAAAAATCCGTCCCCTTTTTAGTCATGTCTGTGAGAGGCTTAACCATGGACGAGAAATTACGAATGAACTTCCGGTAATAGTTAGCAAACCCCAGGAAACGTTGTAGTGCCTTAAGATTCTCCGGCAGATCCCACTCAAGAACTGCCCGCACTTTCCCAGGGTCCATACGAAAACCGGACGCTGAAACCAGGAAGCCTAAAAACTGGAGTTCCTGTACGGCGAACACACACTTTTCCCACTTGGCATACAGTTTATTATCCCGCAAGATCTGTAACACCTGTCTAACGTGCTCCTGATGAGACACCAGATCCGGCGAGTAAATTAAGATATCATCCAGATATATGACAACAAACTGTCCCACCAGGTGGCGAAAAATATCATTAACAAAGTGTTGAAACACCGCCGGGGCATTAGTCAGACCGAATGGCATGACAAGGTTCTCATAATGCCCCTCCGGAGTGTTAAAAGCCGTCTTCCACTCATCCCCCTCCTTCATCCTAATCAGATTGTACGCCCCCCTGAGATCCAACTTAGAGAACCATTTGGCGCCCACGATCTGATTAAAGAGATCGGGAATAAGTGGGAGCGGATACGGATCTCGGACCGTAATCCGATTAAGTTCACGGAAATCCAGGCAAGGGCGTAGGCCTCCATCTTTCTTCTTAACAAAGAAGAACCCCGCGGCCACCGGAGAAGATGAAGGTCTAATATGCCCCTTAGCCAGACTTTCAGAAATATAATCCTTCATGGCCTGCCTCTCAGGACCAGAAAGGTTATACAACCTAGCTTTAGGTAACTTGGCCTCAGGGAGCAGTTTTACAGAACAGTCATACACGCGATGAGGAGGTAGTTCCTGACACCCATTCTCCGAGAATACATCCTCAAAGTCCGCCAGAAATGGAGGTAAGACCCAAGGAGTAACCGCACCGATGACCGTGTTCATGCAGTTTTTATTACAGAATTTACTCCATTGGCTTATCTCTCTGGTTTGCCAATTAATAACCGGGTTATGCTTAGCTAACCAAGGAAGGCCCAACACTATAGGAGTGGGAAGACCCTCCAACACGTAGCAAGACAACAGTTCTTTATGTATTGCCCCCACTTGAAGTTTTACGCCATGCACAGCTTGCAAAAAACTTCCCTGACCGAGAGGTCTGGCATCGATCGAGAATATGGGGATGGGTTTAGCCAACTCACTCAATCGCATACCTTGAACCCGGGCAAACCGAGCATCAACCAGATTAGCCCCGGCCCCACTATCCAGAAGAACAGATATCCTCTCAGTTCTCGTACCCACCACCACCTCCGCCGGTACGAGAAACTGAGACGAACCTAGGGACGAAATACCTACTCCCAGATTGCCGTCCACCACACAACCTGGGATCAACAGTTTTTTCGACGACTCTTTACTCTGCAAGGGACGGGATGGACACCCCCCAATAAAATGTCCCTTTTTCCCGCAGAGAAAACACCTTCCTGTCTTATGGCGCACCACCGGTCCCCTTCCCCTTCCCCGAAATGATGTCCCTCCTAATTGCATAGGCTCCTCCGGACTGACCAGGGGAACCACCATATGAGGGGACCTTGTAGGAGGTGGAGACATTACAGGGGGTAGAGTTATCCCGCACCTCTCCCGAAGCCGTCTGTCAACGCGAATAGCAAGGGCCATAGCGGCTTCCAGTGACGCGGGAGAGTCATACTGTGCCAACACATCCTGTAATTTGTCGGATAAACCATGACAAAACTGGCTCCTAAGAGCCGGGTCATTCCACTGGGTGTCCGTGGCCCACCTACGGAACTCCGAACAGAATTCCTCCGCCGGACGATCTCCCTGCTGAATCCTACGTAACTTAGACTCAGCAAGGGAGATCCGATCTGGGTCATCATATACGAGTCCCAGAGCAGCGAAAAACCTATCCACTGACTGGAGAACCGGGGAGCTTGGGGGAAGAGAGAACGCCCAAGATTGTGGGTCCCCTTGTAGGAGCGAGATGACAATTCCCACCCTTTGTTCTTCACTGCCCGATGACCGAGGCCGCAGCCGAAAGTACAATTTGCATGCCTCCCGGAAAACAAAAAACTTGTCCCGCCCCCCAGTGAACCTGTCAGGGAGAGCTACTTTAGGTTCTGGTCCGGCTTGCTCCAGAGGATGCAAAACCTTGGACCTAACGTCCGCCAGCCCCATGGACAAACTCTGCAACTGCCGAGCTAGACCGGCTACTGGATCCATGGTAGCTGGAGAAAAACTAAGATGGTCGGTGAAAATGTCACACTGTCACAGAATACTGGAGGTAGGGGGCCTAAGCTGACCCTAAGCTGGGGCCCTGACTAATCCCTCATCCTGGAGGTACTGTTAAAGGTACAGAGGTCCAGGCCGCCAGCGTAACCCCTACCTCCTGAAGATCCCTGCACCTCAGTAATCTAGTCCTGAGAAGGACCCCGATCACAACAATAGGGAACCAGAAATAATATGCCCACACACAGTATTTACACGAACGAGACAGTACAAGGGAAAAACCAAAACCACCTTGCATACAACTTCTAAACAACTACAACAGAGGGAACACCAACGGGAAAGGAGATAAATGATAAAGCGAGGAAAGGGAAAACACACTTCCAAATACACTTATCTCAGCAACTCCAAACACCACGATCCGCTCTGTAAGTCTGAATGAAAAGCTTTCACCGACACCTCCCAAACAGACCTGCAGGAATATAAAGGAGTCTCACTAAAGAAGCATTGATTGCAGCTGGGCGAGGCTGGACCTCAGCTAGCCCAGAGAGAGAGAGAATTAACTCCTACACTGCCGAGAAAACACAAAGCACCAACAAGTCAGCTGCGAGAAGTCAGGCTGTGTACTCGTGACGATCTTCGTGGCAACACACCCGTGACACAAACCTGATAAGTGAAGCCTGCCCACCAAAAGTCACCAACCGGGCAAAGATGGCATTAGTCAGCTATTTACCACTGATAACACTGAAGGAGCTTCCATAGGACCTCTGTAAGTTGTACTCTTCATGGAGTGGGGCTGTATGGAAGTGCAGTCACACACACCTCTCCAAAAAAACATTTTAATTTCCGATAGTAGTGCAAAAAAACAGGAGAAATGCCAAGGAGGGTGAAAAGTTTTGCAAGGCACCATATGGCATTATTATTTGAGCACTGTGTGATGATATTATTCAAGCACTGTATGGTGGTATTATATAAGCACTGTATGGTGGTATTTTATGAGCTTTGTAATAGTGTTCTAATATGAACACCTTATGGTGGTATTATATGAGCTTTGTATGGTGGTATGATATGAGCACTCCATGGTATTACTATTTGTGCACTGTATGGTGATATTATATGAGCTTTGTATGGGGGTATTATTTGAGCACTGTATGGTAGCATTATATGAACATTGTATGATGGTATTATATGAGCTTTGTGTGGTGGTGTTATGTGAGCACTGTACAATGGTATTATTTGAACATTGAATGGTGGTATTATTTGAGCACTGTATGGTGGTATTATATGAGCTTTGTATGGGGGTATTATTTGAGAACTTTATTGTGGTGTTATATGAACACTGTATGATGGTATTATATGAGCACTGTAGGGGGGGTATCATATGAACATTGTATGGTAGTATTATATGAGCCTTGCATGGTGGTACTATATGAGCACTGGGTGACGGTATAATTTAATGCATGGCAGTAATTTCATTGTGCGGTCCCACTAATTTGAGTATCCTGCTTATAAATAGACTCTATATTCTAAGGGTTTGTACATGGTATATTACACTAAGTGGGAGCGTGAACAGGAGACACCACACAGGGCACTGTTCTGTGTAAGGCTGGTCCTGAATACGGTGAACATTGGTCTCTACCACCCAGGATCACCCCAATAGCCATAGGTACCAGATTAACGGCATGTTTCTATGCAACGATTATTGTGCTCCCTTACAAATGCACACAAAGTCTCTGGTGGTTCCATGTTGCTGCTGACATAAACGGGACATCAATGAGACTGATCCTAATATAACATCATCTCAACATCCAATTTCTCATCTCTTCATTTCTTCAAAGCTGTGTTATCATTTAGCATGAAATAACAAGGGCGGCTGTGTCTGTCTTATGTTCCCTCCGTCACTTTGTCTAATTTCGGTTGCTAATTTGTGAGAGGAGAGAAGATGAAGATCCCTGGTGCTCAGTAAAAGTTGGCAGTCGTGCCCCCCATACATCAGCAATACAACAGCCGTGATATTGCAGAGCCCATCGCCTCCCCACAGAGCGGCTGAATGAAACAGATGGATGGGGCATACGGGCAGCAGACATACAGAGCGCCAGCGGCTGACAGCAAACAACTCCACACCTTAGTGCCAGTCTATCGCCATTGACTCATCCTATCGTTAGAGTTCACGTCACCTGAGCAGATGACATGAAAACCCCAGGTTATAGTGTAAGAAAGTGACAAAAGAGACATTTATCAGCAATTTCCTACATTAAAGGAACACTCTAGAAAAGACTGATGCGCTGAGTTATGCCAAATACATGGCCAGAGAGCACAGAGCATAACACAGAGATTCAAAGACCACCAAAGACAGAATCCATGCACCACTCCTGTACCAAAGAGAGAATCCATGCACCACTCCTGTACCAAAGGGAGAATCCATGCACCGCTCCTGTACCAAAGGGAGAATCCATACACTGCTCCTGTACCAAAGGGGAATCCATGCACCGCTCCTGTACCAAAGGGAGAATCCATGCACTGCTCCTATATCAAAGGGAGAATCCATGCACCATTCCTGTACCAAAGGGAGAATCCATGCACCGCTTCTGTACCAAAAGAGAGAATCCATGCATCGCTGCTGTACAAAAAGAGAGAATACATGCACTGCTCCTGTACCAAAATAGAGAATCCATGCACCGCTGCTGTACCAAAAGAGAGAATCCATGCACCGCTGCTGTACCAAAAGAGAGAATCCATGCACCGCTCCTGTACCAAAGGGAGAATCCATGCACCGCTCCTGTACCAAAAGAGAGATTCCATGCACCGCTCCTGTACCAAAAGAGAGAATCCATGCACCATTCCTGTACCAAAGGGAGAATCCATGCACCGCTGCTGTACCAAAAGAGAGAATCCATGCATCGCTGCTGTACCAAAAGAGAGAATACATGCACTGCTCCTGTACCAAAATAGAGAATCCATGCACCGCTGCTGTACCAAAAGAGAGAATCCATGCACTGCTCCTGTACCAAAGGGAGAATCCATGCACCACTCTTGTACCAAAAGGAGAATAAATGCACCGCTCCTGTACCAAAAGAGAGAATCCATGCACCACTCCTGTACCAAAAGAGAGAATCCATGCACCGCTCCTGTACCAAAAGGGAGAATCCATGCACCGCTCCTGTACCAAAAGGAGAATCCATGTACCGCTCCTGTACCAAAGGGAGAATCCATGCACCGCTCCTGTACCAAAGGGAGAATCCATGCACCGCTCCTGTACGAAACGGAGAATCCATGCACCACTTCTGTACCAAAAGGAGAATAAATGCACCGCTCCTGTACCAAAATAGAGAATCCATGCACCGCTCCTGTACCAAAATAGAGAATCCATGCACCGCTCCTGTACCAAAGAGAGAATCCATGCACCACTCCTGTACCAAAGGGAGAATCCATGCACTGCTGCTGTACCAAAAGAGAGAATCCATGCACCGCTGCTGTACCAAAAGAGATAATCCATGCACTGCTCCTGTACCAAAATAGAGAATCCATGCACCGCTGCTGTACCAAAAGAGAGAATCCATGCACCGCTCCTGTACCAAAGGGAGAATCCATGCACCGCTCCTGTACCAAACGGAAAATCCATGCACCATTCCTGTACCAAAAGGAGAATAAATGCACCGCTCCTGTACCAAAATAGAGAATCCATGCACCGCTCCTGTACCAAAAGAGAGAATCCATGGACCACTCCAATACCAAAGGGAGGATCCATGCACCACTCCTGTACCAAAAAAGAATCCATGCACCGCTCCTGTACCAAAGGTAGAATCCATGCACCACTCCTGTACCAAAGGGAGAATCCATGCATCACTCCTGTACCAAAAGGAGAATCAATGCACCACTCCTGTACCAAAAGGAGAATCAATGCACCGCTCCTGTACCAAAAGAGAGAATCCATGCACCACTCCAATACCAAAGGGAGAATCCATGCACCACTCCTGTACCAAAGAGAGAATCCATGCACCTCTCCTGTACCAGATGAAGAATACATGCATCGCTCCTAATTTGTAAGGGGCAATATTAGTTCTCCTCAATTTTTTTACAAGTGTTGCTCATATTCATATTCCCCAACCACTTTTTTTTAAGAAATGGCACCCCAGTATCAAGATTGGTTGGGATCCGAGGAGTTAGACTCAAACTATTAGTAATAGGCTGGTTTCACACCATTTGTTTTTGAATCCATGAAAAAAAAACGGACCATTTTTCACCAGTGTACTGAATCAGATTTCCATCCTTTTTGGTGCATGTGTCAGACTATTTTTTGTCTCTCATTAGTTTTTATTTGTATGCAAAAAAAGACTTTCAAGCTGCTCCAAATCATTAAACATAAAAAATTGCACTCTGACTCCACACGGACCCATGATCTTCAAGTTACTTTTCTGTGGCAGTGTATATCACTGACAATCTCCACCTCTGGAACAAATATGCCCCATTGACCTACTAATCTACATCAGAATATTGAGGACTTGTGAATCACGCAGTTCCTAATGTGAACCTAGACTTTAATGCTTAGTAGCACGTTAACATAAAGGAATTATGTGGTTGGTGGTAAACAAGACTTCTCCAATTCTAAAAACATTTTACCCCAGAGCCCAGGGTGATCTCAAAAGGCTAAAACAAAAAGTCCATTTCTCTTCCATTCTTCTCTCATATTTTATATTCTTTGTTTGCACATTCAACTCCTTAGAACTGGGGAAATCAGTTCAGGACCACGGAGAGCTCTCTGAGGACAACCTGCTGGGCTCAGAGGATGAGGTCAAGAATACATACAATGTAATGTCTCCAATATTGACTAAGACACAGAGAGACACATGAAGGTGGAGAGAATGTAAATGCTTCCGGCTATAGGAGATTAAAAGAGAAAATTATTCTATACATGAAACATAACGAATGTATCAGACACTGGAAGAATGCGGCGGAATATGGAAGAAATGAAACCACAGTTTTGTAAATATCCTATTCCGCTTTAGATCTTTTTGGACATGTCACATAGAACTTATGTGGTTCTATGGATGAAACCTCCAGCATGTGCAAGATGTGCCCCTAACGCAAGAAAATGATGCAACTGTGCCTCATGAATAAAAGCATGGCCGACGCAGTGCTACAATGTAATTATGCCCTACACTGTGAATTAATAAATGTCCAAAAAAACGCTCAGTGAATATTTAAGGATTTTTCCACTTTCAGAATAGTGGTCCCTAAATGGTTGCATACACCTCTTCTCTGGTCTCTCAGTACTGGCTGCAGCCGAGACATTGTGAATACACTGCACATCAATCACTGAGTTCAGCGGCATGTGCCATCTATAGCAGCAGAACTGCAGAAGTCAGTGATTGGCTGCAGTGGTGATGTGCCATGTCACATCCGCCACTGGCGAACATAAAAGGAGACCCCTGTGCCAGAACAGTATAAGGGCCCTTTGCAGTCCAATAGTTCATCATAATGCACCATTCCACTTGCTTTGGAGGTGGATGTCGGTCCTCTTACCTCTTGGGTAACTGGAGTGGAGCGACAGTGGAGATCCGGCTATGGACACGGGGAGGGTGAGTACTTTGTTTGTTTTTATCTACAAGAATGAAACTGTTTGGGGAATACTTTTTTGATAGTAGAAAAACAGCTTTAATATATGCCTCACATTGTGTGCCCCCGATAAGTAATGTGCCCAACTTTGTGCCCCTCGATTAAAAAAAATTTATAAAGCCAAAACTTTTTCACTAGATAAAAGTTTGCCAAATACTGTATTTCCTGATTTAAAAATTGCCAAGTTTAGATTTAAAGTTTAGTACTATTTCAAGTGAATAAGAGACAATATGCAGAATCCGGCAGCCGTCACTAAACAATGTACAATGACTGTTGTGTTTCACCCTGTACATTGATTACATGTAACAACCATGGATTTGTTGGTTGCACAAGGTTGTGGATTCCCACCGATCTGATATTAGTGGCCTATTCTCAAAAAGCTCCTTGTTGATCTACAGCAGAGAGCCACTACGAAAGAGGTAGAAAGGGGCAGTCATGTTAAGAAAACCACTTTGAGTCAAAAAGTTTTGAACCTAAAAACAAAGTTATGCTCATATTTGGAGGAATGCCTTCATGTCTTCAGTCTTGCTATGACTTAGCTGCATTTTTGCCTACTTATTGCTGCTTGTGACTTGTTAATGGTCCTTGTGAAAGACAACTAACTGTTCGTAATATCCACAGCACATTTGGCCCCACTTTATCATTGTTCTTGCTCACTTTTCTGGAGTAATTTGTTCCTTTTTTAAGTGACTTTGTTATTTGCGCCTAATTCTCTACACTTTTTGCGTCACTTTTTTAAGACTTTTTTTTTTATTTTTCCTCGTCAATTTTGCTTATCTAGATGTTTTCGGACACATTCATGAAATGCGACTTTTACCAAATGTTGCATTTTTTGGGGGCAGTCCCTGCTTCGAGTCTTAGGTTTCTGGAAGAGTTTTCAACTTGTTTCATTTTTAAAGAAAAAATCCCAATAGAAAAACAAAATGAGCATATACCCAGCAGTAAGTAAATAATAATAGCACATGTGAATAACATGGGGTACATAATAACACTATTTAAATAAAAAAAGCGTAAAAGTCATCCCACCACGACAAGGTGTACCCAATCGGAACGGTCCTATCTGGTCCAACTTATGCTCCTGCTCATTTCTTTGGTTTTGCTGTAGTTTCTTGTACTTTGTACAAACATGACCGTGGCTCCCCCTTTCTGAGCTAAGCACTTCATCTATATAGCTTCCCATGGGCAGGTGTCAGTCGGGGCTGCTCTGTCCTTATATACATAGATTTCTGCTGACACATGGTAAGGTTTTAATACTAGAGACAGGATGGGACCATCCGATTAGGTACACCTTGTCGTGGTGGGTTTGCTTTTACTTTTTTTGTTATCAAAATTGATTAACTAAGTACCCTATGTTATTTACGTGTACTTTTACTATTTAGTCATTTTTGTTTTTCCCTGTGGTTATGTCTGTAACATGTCCACAGTGTGAACGTGCTCTTACACATTGCATGTTTACCAACTTGTTACATTTTAAGATAAGCGTGCAACTTTTTAAATGATTTTCGACTTTTGTTTCTAAAAAGTCACAAAAAACGGTTAAAAAAGCCCTCCCAACAAAACTTTTATAGTCTTAATAAATTGCAATTATCATATGATATGGCACTGTGTACTTACAATTGCTCATTTTGCCTTTCTACCCAGTTAATTCTTCTCTTTTTTTTGCTCTATGTAGAAACAGGAAGTCTCTTTTCCCTGCATTCATCATTCTCCTCTTCATCTTCTGACTCAGTTGTTCCTCCTCCCCACTACCATAGACTTTTGCAGTGACTCATAACTTGTGCTGAGAAAATTGACCTCCTGTTTCTACATAGAGCTTAGAAGGATTCAGCTAGGCAGTTTTTAATCACGTGATGTCATGGACCTAATGGAGAAGAGAAGAATTAGCTGGGTAGAAAGGCAAAATGAGCAATTGTAAGTACACAGTGCTATATAATATGATGACGACAATATATTAAGATGATAAGAACTGATGGGAGGAGGAGTGCTTCTTTAAGGCGAAAATGAAAAGCATTTTTAATTTTTGCGCCAAATTCATGAACCATTTTGAAAAATTTGGAACAAAAAAACGTTAGCGAACACCACAAGAAAAAAAAAGAAAAGTGACTTCAATAAATTGCTAATAATGAATGGAGGCCAATGTGTCTACAGGAGTTTATTATTCACACAAGACGCTATAAGCTTCTAGTACAGCGCGGTGACCGATCATTCGTGAACCATTGGACGTGTCTCCAATGTCTATTGCTTCAGTCCTTTATGATTCATTCAACTTTTCCTGTCAACCAAGATATTCATGAAAGATTAACGAGCAAATGAATCTTCTAAACATAAGAGCATTTCAAGTAAATCTTTAATTCTGGATTAACGCTTCCGGATATTTTCTAAGAATAAAATCTTTAAATAATAAAAGACTGTAATGAAATTCCTTCAGGGCTCAGGTCGTGCTGCAGGAAGAGGAGTAAGTACATAGAGGGGGGTGATATCAGCGAGTCCGGAGGGAGGTGTGAAGCTGGAGAGGAGCGAGCCACGGCCCCTGCTGTCTCTGCATCTCACACTCGGCAGGTGGGGTCTAAACACTCACAAAACAATTTCTCTCTCTTCGGGAATCTGTGAATAAATAATGCAGAATATATATATGCATAAAGAAGCGTGCTCCACGAGACTGCACACAGCTCACATGTCCTCACTGCTACCTGATACATATAGAATACACCGCCGCTCCAGCGTAAAGGCACATACACGCTCTCCCATGATAAGAGGAAACGCATTTCGCTGCCTGCAAACAAGTAAACCCACAGACATTTCCAGATGGGTGAGGATACAGTAAGATGCACAGGATTTACACACAGGAAAGCTTAACATGGGCTGTGCACATGAATAAACACGTCATCTGTGTGCAGCAAGATACTAAGCTACAGCGGGATGGAAACTGAGATTATATCGCACATGAGATTAACACTTTACCACTCTGAAGGAGTCAAATACTTCTTCATAATAAATTATATATTACCTCTAGTATTACTGTAGTTACATTATTGTACATAGGGGGCAGTATCATAGTAGTTATATTCTTGTACATAGGGAGCAGTATTATAGTAGTTATATTCTTGCACATAGGGGACAGTATTATAGTAGTTATATTCTTGTACATAAGGGGAGTATTATAGTAGTTATATTCTTGTACATAGGGGTCGGTATTATAATAGTTATATTCTTATACATAGGAGCAGTATTGTAGTAGTTATATTCTTGAACATAGGGGGAGGTATTATAATAGTTATATTCTTGTACATAGCGGTCGGTATTATAATAGTTATATTCTTGTACATAAGAGCAGTATTATAGTAGTTATATTCTTGTACATAGGGGTCGGTATTATAATAGTTATATTCTTGTACATAGGAGCAGTATTATAGTAGTTATATTCTTGTACATAGGGGGCAGTATTATAATAGTTATATTCTTGTACATAGGGGCAGTATTATAGTAGTTATATTCTTGAACATACAAGCAGTATTATAATAGTTATATTCTTGTACATAGGGGGCGGTATTATAATAGTTATATTCTTGTACATAGGGGGCAGTATTATAGTAGTTATATTTTTGTACAAAGGGGGCACTATTATAGTAGTTATATTTTTGTACATAGGGGGGTGGTATTATAATAGTTATATTCTTGTTCATAGGGGGCACTATTATAGTAGTTATATTCTTGTACATAGGTAGCAGTATTATAGTGATTATATTCTTGTACATAGGGGCAGTGTTATAGTAGTTATATTATTGGACAAAGGAGCAGTATTATAGTAGTTATATTCTTGTACATTGGGGGCAGTATTGAAGTAGTTATATTATTGTACATAGGGGGCAGTATTATAGTAGTTATATACATGTACATAGGAGGCAGTATTATAGTAGTTATATTCTTGTACATAGGGAGCAGTATTATAGTAGTTATATTCTTGCACGGTACATAGGGGGCAGTATTATACTAGTTATATTCTTGAACATAGGAGCAGTATTATAGCAGTTATATTCTTGTACATAGGGGCTGCATTATAGTAATTATATTCTTTCATGTAGGAGCAGTATTATAGTAGTTATTTTCTTGTACATAGGGGCAGTATTATATTAGTTATTTTTCTTGTATGTATTGACAGTATTATAGTAGTTATATCCTTCTACATAGGGGCAGTATTATAGTAGCTATATTCTTGTACATAGGAGCAGTATAATAGTAATTATATCCTTCTACATAGGGAGAAGTATTATAGTAGTTATATTCTTGTACATAGGGGGCCGTATTATAGTAGTTACATTCCGTACTTAGGGGGCAGTATTATAGTAGTTATATTCTTGTACACAGGGGCAGTATTATAGTTGTTATATTCTTGCACATAGGAGCAGTATTATAGTAGTTATATTCTTGTACATAGGGGCAGTATTATAGTAGTTATATTCTTGTACATAGGGGCAGTATTATAGTAGTTATATTCTTGTACATAGGGAGCAGTATCATAGTAGTTATATTCTTGTACATAGAGGGCAGTATTATAGTAATTTTATTTTTGTACATAGGGGCAGTATTATAGTAGTTATATTCTTGTACATAGGGACAGTATTATTGTAGTTATATTCTTGTACATAGGGGTAGTATTATAGTAGTTATATTCTTGTACATAGAGGGCAGTATTATAGTAGTTATATTCCTGTACTTAGGAGGCAGTATTATAGTAGTTATATTCTTGTACTTAGGGCAGTATTATAGTAGTTATATTCTTGTACATAGGGGCTGTATTATAGTAATTACATGTTTGCATGTAGGAGCAGTATCATAGTAGTTATACTCTTGAACATAGGGAGCAGTATTATGGTACTTATATTCTTGTACATAGGGGCAGTATTATAGTAGTTATAGTCTTGTACATAGGGGCAGTATTATAGTAGTTGTATTCTTGTACATAGGAGCAGTATTATAGTAGATATATTCTTGTATATAGGAGCAGTATTTTAGTAGATATATTCTTGTACATAGGTGGCAGTATTATAGTAGTTATATCCCTGTACATAGGGGACAGTATTATAGTAGTGATATTCTTGTACGGTACATAGGGGGCAGTATTATAGTAGTTATATTCTTGAACATAGGAGCAGTATTATAGCAGTTATATTTTTGTACATAGGGGCTGCATTATAGTAATTACATTCTTGCATGTAGGAGCAATATCATAGTAGCTATACTCTTGTACATAGGGAGCAGTATTATAATAGTTATATTCTTGTACATAGGGGGCAGTATTATATTAGTTATATTCCTGTACTTAGGGGGCAGTATTATAGTAGTTATATTCTTGTACATAGGGGCAGTATTATAGTTGTTATATTCTTGTACAAAGGAGCAGTATTTTAGTAGTTACATTTTTGTACATAGGGGCAGTATTATAGTAGATATATTCCCGTTCTTAGGGGGCACTATTATAGTAGTTATATTCTTGTACATAGGGGCAGTATTATAGTAGTTTTATTCTTGTACATAGGGGGCAATATTATAGTAGTTATATTCTTGTACATAGGAGCAGTATTACAGTAGTTATATTCTTGTGCATAGGGGCAGTATTATAGTAGTTATATTCTTGTACATAGGGGCAGTATTATAGTAGTTATATTCTTGTACATAGGAGCAGTATTACAGTAGTTATATTCTTGTGCATAGGGGCAGTATTATAGTAGTTATATTCTTGTACATAGGGAGCAGTATTATAGTAGTTATATTCTTGTACATAGGGGCAGTATTATAGTAGTTATATTCTTGTACATAGGGGGCAGTATCACTGTAGTTATATTCTTGCACATAGGGAGCAGTATCATAGTAGTTATATTCTTGTACATAGGGGCAGTATTATAGTAGTTATATTCTTGTACATAGGGGGCAGTATTACAGTAGTTGTATTCTTGCACATAGGGAGCAGTATCATAGTAGCTATATTCTTGTACATAGGGGCAGTATTATAGTAGTTATATTCTTGTACATAGGGACATTATTATTGTAGTTATATTCTTGTACATAGGGGCAGTATTATAGTACTTATATTCTTGCCCATAGAGGGCAGTATTATAGTAGTTATATTCCCGTAATTAGGGGGCAGTATTATAGTAGTTATATTCTTGTACTTAGGGCAGTATTATAGTAGTTATATTCTTGTACATAGGGGCTGTATTATAGTAATTACATTCTTGCATGTAGGAGCAGTATCATAGTAGTTATACTCTTGAACATAGGGTACACTATTATAGTAGTTATATTCTTGTACATAGTGGCAGTATTATAGTAGCTATATTCTTGTACATAGGAGCAGTATTATAGTAGTTATATCCTTCTACATAGGGAGCAGTATTATAGTAGTTATATTCTTGTACATAGGGGGCAGTATTATAGTAGTTATATTCCCGTACTTAGGGGGCAGTATTATAGTAGTTATATTCTTGTACATAGGAGCAGTATTTTAGTAGTTATATCTTTCTACATAGGGGCAGTATTATAGTAGCTTTATTCTTGTACTTAGGAGCAGTATTATAGTAGTTATATCCTTCTACATAGGGAGCAGTTTTATAGTAGTTATATTCTTGTACATAGGGGCAGTATTATAGTAGTTATATTCCTGTACTTAGGGTGCAGTATTATAGTAGTTATATTCTTGTACATAGGAGCAGTATTATAGTCAGGGCCGGCGTCAGCACCCGGCGCACCCGGGCAAATGCCGGGGCCCTGAGTAGGCAGAGGGGCCCACTGGCGGTCGCGCACCCCGCTGGGCTATGGACGGAGGAGAGCGGTGTCAGCGCCCGCCCTTCTCCGCCGCTTGCTCAGGGCCCCGGCAGCTGGATACTTACCTCTCCCCGTGCCTCCGCAGATCAGCTGTCTTCCTGCTCTGCGCTCCCTGTGACGTCTCAGGTCAGAGGGCGCGGTGACGTCTTTACACCGTGCCCTCCCCTGAGCCGTCACAGGGAGCGCTGAGCGGGAAGACGCCGACAACGCTGAAGTTCGGACCCGAGCAGCGGGCAGCAGGTAGCAGGTGAGGAGAAGGGAGGTGAGTATTTGATTTTTTTTTTTTAATGTATGGAGGCATGGGGCAGTATAAAGAGAGGGGGGGACATCCTGCATGGGGCATTATAAAGAGGGGGGGGTGACATCCTGCATGGGGCATTATAAGGTGGGCAACAGCCTGCATGGAGCATTATAAAGGGGGGGGGCAGCCTGTATGGGGCATTTTGTGGGGGGTAACAGCCTGCATGGAGCATTAAAAGGGGGGGGGCAGTATGGGGCATTATGTGGGGGGTAACAGCCTGCATGGAGCATTATAAGGGGGGACAGCCTGTATAGGGCATTATGTGGGGGGTAACAGCCTGCATGCAGCATTATATGGGGGCCAGTATCCTGTATGGAGCGTTATAAGGGGACCGGTATCATGTATGGAGCGTTATATGGGGCCAGTATCCTGTATGGAGTTTTATAAGGGGACCAGTATCTTGTATGGAGCGTTATATAGGGGCCATTATCCTGTATGGAGCTTTATAAGGGGACCAGTATCCTGTATGGAGCGTTATTTGGGGGCCAGTATTCTGTATGGAGCCTTATATGGGGGCCAGTATTCCGTATGTAGCCTTATATGGGGGCCAGTATTCTGTATGGAGCCTTATATGGGGGCCAGTATTCTGTATGGAGCCTTATATGGGGGTCAGTATTCCGCATGGAGCCTTATATGGGGGCCAGAATTCCGTATGGGGTCTTATATGGGGGCCAGTATTCCGTATGGGGCCTTATATGGGGGCCAGTATTCCGTATGAAGCGTTATATGGGGGCCAGTATTCCGTATGGAGCCTTATATGGGGGCCAGTATTCTGTGTGGAGCGTTATATGGGGGCCAGTATTCCGTATGGGGCGTTATATGGGGGCCAGTATTCTGTGTGGAGCGATTCACCGGTTTCTGAGCTATTGTGGAATTTACAATAGATATCGCTCATGTAATGTAAGAAGTGAAATCTTTGCATTGTACTATATATATATATATTTCTCCGCCGTATCTCTGCATCATGAATCGTGGTATGTGTTAAAGGGGCCCACTGAGACTCTTTCGCCCGGGGCCCAGAAAAACCTGGAGCCTGCCCTGATTATAGTAGTTATATTCTTGTACATAGGGGCAGTATTATAGTAGTTATATTGTTTTACATAGTGACAGTATTATTGCAGTCATATTCTTGTACATAGGGACAGTATTATAGTAGTTACATTCTTCTCCATAGGGGGCAGTATTATAGTAGTTATATTCTTGTACATAGGAGCAGTATTATAGTAGTTATATTCTTGTACATAGGGACAGTATTATAGAAGTTATATTCTTGTACATAGAGGGCAGTATCATAGTAGTTATATTCTTGTACATAGGGGCAGTATTATAGTAGTTATATTCTTGTACATAGGGACAGTATTATTGTAGTTATATTCTTGTACATAGGGGCAGTATTATAGTAGTTATATTCTTGTACATAGGAGCAGTATTATAGTAGTTATAGTCTTGTACATAGAGGGCAGTATTATAGTATTAATATTCTTGTACATGGGAGCAGTATTAGAGTAGTTATATTCTTATACATAGGGGCAGTATTATAGTAGTTATATTCTTGCATATAGGGAGCAGTATTATAGTAGTTATATTCTTTTACATAGGGAGCAGTATTATAGTACTTATATTCACGTACTTAGGGGGCAGTATTATAATAGTTATATTCTTGTACATAGGGATCAGTATTATAGTAGTTATTTTCTTGTACTTAGGGGCAGTATTATAGTAATTATATTCTTGTACATAGGGGCAGTATTATAGTAGTTATATTCTTGTACATAGGAGCGGTATTATCTATATTTATAATCATCTTATCCCGTCTGTCTGTCTTTCTGTCTGTCTGTCGGTCCAGGAAATCCCGCGTCGCTGATTGGTCCGGCCACGGCCAATCAGCGACGCGGGACATCAGAAAAAGATGGCGGCCGTTAGCGGCTCATCTGCCGGATGGAGGTCAGCGGCGATGCTGCAGGGAGATGACCGGCGCTAGCCGCTCATCTCCCCGCTGCAGGCAGCACAAGTACCCCAACAGGCGGCGCCGCTCACCTCCATGCGGCTAACGTCGGGAGATCAGTGGCTTGGCCCGCTGATCTCCGGAAGGCAAGTGTGAACGGAGGACCGGGGAGCGGCGCCGCCGGTCGGGATGCTTCTGCTGCGAGCAGCCGCTCATCTCCCAGCTGTTCGCAGCGGAAGTAGCCGCACAAGCAGCGCCGCTTCCCGGTCCTCACTAATACGACGCTGATTGGTTGCGGTCGAACCCCGCAACCAATCAGCAATATGGGCGGCAAATGTAAACGCTGCTCTGCTGATTGGTCGCGGTGGCCAGCCGCGACCAATCAGCGATTTTGGCGCCAAATTTAAACCCCGCTCTGCTGATTGGTCGCGACCGCCTGCCGCGACCAATCAGCGATTTTGGCGCCAAATTTAAACACCGCTCTGCTAATTGCGCCTGGTCGGCCGCATACATATTCTAGAATACCCGATGCGTTAGAATCGGGCCACCATCTAGTAGTAGAAATATTTTTGTACTGGGGTAAATTATAGTAGTTATTTTCTTTTACATAGCTGCAGTATTATGTTTATGCTCGTAGGGGCAATTTATAGTAATTATAATCTTGTTCGTAGACTCCATAGATAGACAGATATTTGGAGGTAGAGCAGGAGACGGATGGTAATGATTAGCTCCTGTGCAGAATACAGTTGCATTATAAACACACATGGATAATAACACATAGGCCACATTTACATAGAGCGGTAAACACAATGTAACCTCCTCCCGCTCCTAATGTCTTGTTTATTTATAGGGAGGATTAGCATGGTTTTGAGCTTCTGGTTATAGCTCGCTTCCTCTCCAGGAAAATATCCAATTTCATCTTAAATTCCTCCGATGAATTTGCCACCACAGAAGCAAATTTCCCAGTCGAATAATTCTTTAATTAAAAAGGTATTTTCTGCTTCTTCCTTCGCGGCCTTTCTTTGACCATCTTTTTCCTCCTCTTGCTTTACATTCTCTTGTTTGAGTTCTGCTCTAACAAGCCCTGGTTGGCGCAGATGATTCTTCATTTACATATCTGCGCTGCACATAATGATTTGTCGGACGGAGCGGCTTTACAATGCTTAGAGTAAATGTGCTGTTGCAGAAATACAGTATCTTTTTTTTTTTAAATAAAAAGCTTTCACGCCTACAAGCTGCGATTAACAGAGAAGCTCTTAAAAGTGACTTCTCCTAATAGATTGTCCTGGTGTTCTTCGTCTTCCTTTATTCTTTTTTTAAAGGTAGAAATTATGTGTGTTCTTCAATTACTAGGACACTCACACCTGGATGAAGAACTGCTGCAGATTTTTCATATAACTAGCATTACTTACCTTGTACAAGATTTTAGGTGACATGTTTTCTTCTTTTCTTACAAAGCTAAATTCCGCATTGCACTAACCATTTTAATTTGGTGGAGGATACGGGCAAAATATTTTAATGAGGGCTACAAATGACATCCACATGCAAAAGAAGAAAATGTGCATGTATCAGCCTCTTCACTATAGTCTATGTGAGTTTCTGAGAAAGCTGACCCATTGACTCCTTTGGAATGCAATGGATCAGTCATCAGCAGACCCCTATTTCCTTGAGAATTTGGGGTCCATAGGTGAGCAGTGTATAGACTATGCATGCAAATTTTGACATAGCATGTAGAAGAATGCAAGATACGCTCATCTAAAGCGCCTAAAGTGTGCCAAAGACGACTCTAGTGTTACATGAAGTTCAAGGGGCTCACTGGGTGCCATGGATCCTAAGTCCATGGTCAAGATGGACACATGGGCCACAGGTGTTGGTGCAGCAAGAGGCTGAGTAGAGTGACTGGAAACCACCATAGATAGACAGATGGAATGATGAAAACGGCAGGAAACCGCATGCAAGCAGGTGGAGTGCAGGAAACTGCAAGCAGGTGCAGGATGTCAGGAAACTGCAGGCAGGCAGAGTGCAATGCTGGAAACCGCAGACAGGCAGAGGACGTCAGGAAACCACACGCAAGCAGGTGCAGTTCAGCAGAGTGCAATGCTGGAAACTGCAGGCAAGTAGCAAATAACACTCCGGAGACACAAGAAAGCCAGCAAACAAAGAAGTCGGGCACAGCCAGGAAGATGTCCTGAAAACCACAGGAGGACACAGAGAAAAGGGCCAGAAGACACGGGGACAGTTCGCCAACAGAACCCTGTAGTCACTAGAGGCCGCAGACAGGTAGGTAGAAGCACTAGAAGCTGATGGTCTACAGGAGACATCCTGCAGCCCTCAGCCAGGTTGCTGTGCGCACACAAACTGCAAGTCTAGTCTCAGATTCAACACCAACGCCCTGGTGTGAAGCCCATAAATAGACCCAGGCAGTTCATCACACGGAAGCTCGCCAGTCACCTGCAAAGCCTGGTATGGGGAACCAGAAAGTTCAATGGTCTCGGGCAGATAGCGCAGGTGTGTAACATCTAGCACATAAGGCACCAGATTTAGATATGGCACATGACAGGTAGGGGCACTGTTTTCATTGACATGTATTAGGTAATGTTAAGCAAAAAGATTTGCAGAACCTTGTGGAACGTCTATAGTCCATGGCCAATGGACCAGAACACTGCAAATATTCTCCTACCTGGGTACACTCCATGCCACACCATACCTATCAGTCAGAAGAAGCACCAAAGGTGCCAGAAGAACAGGAAGGTGGAGGTTGGTAGGGCTCTAGTCTGGCGTCCATAGACTAATAATGTGGCCACTGGACCAGACAGCAGAATGTTTCATTTTTTATTTACCCATAAATGGAAAAGAAAATGAAACTTGATTTAATAAAATCCAAGATACAGAAAAGCCGGGTTATTGCAAAGTTTCTCAGCATTATATTTTAGATGTGTTGCTAAAAGTGAAGACATGCATAAAATAAAAAAAAGGAAGCAGATTCAATGCAATGAAACCGACAATAGTAGCAAACACCGTAACAAAGACGCCAGGCTTCTCCTTTATGGTTGGAATAATGCTGGAGGTGTAAAGATAAGTGACAGCTGCTGAGTACTGCACTTTCCCCTTCTTTATACATAGGGATCTGTCTGTTTGGAGTTTGACACGTTCCAATTCAGCACAGATGAAAAATGAGTTACCATAGATACAGCCACAGGTGCCCGCTCCACCTGAAGAACAAAGCCCATCCGGAGCGGAGGAGCAAATTTTGACATGTGGGATCCCCATAGATGATGATCTGGGCTGGGACCTGTCTCTAAACCACGTGAAATTAATCCACATTCACTATAACTGGAGTCCAGCACGGAGCTGCCTGCGCTTTATCACAGGGCTGTGGGCGGACATGTCTATCTGCAGATACTATTTGAAGCTGTGACTCTAGTGTCCTCGCCTCCGGGCACCGTACACCAAAGTGTTTGTTGTGGCTACAAAGTGACAAATCACATAAATTAGTTTAGGGCTGATTCTTTCGGGGACAGAATAATGTCGGAATATAAAAAAGAATCCAGGATTGATTGATACATTGTAGCAAATGGATAAAAATAAAAGGATTATTCCCAACAGTGTAAATGACCCTTCTGTTCATCAAGAGGCATGGACAAATTCAGGCTGCAGATGGTAACTGAGCTAATTCCATTATCGGACCTTTTATAAGGTAATTAAGACTCTAGACGATACGGGGAATACACAGAATGACACCGAGCAACAAGACAACATTCCTAAAATCAGTAAAAATATGAACATAGACAGAAGGATACCCCACACACTGTATCACACCATCACACCCCTCTATCCACTGGACAGGGGAAAATTTACTGATCGCTGGGGGACTTATAGCTGGGAGCAATGTCCTGGATCCCGGGAACCTGGTTTTGCAGCGCACACTTGAACGGAGTGGCGGTGGGCATGTTTGGCCTCTCCTTCATTCATTGTCTATGGCACTGCTGGAGAAAGCCAAGGACAACGCTCTGCCATTTACAGCAGTCCCACAGACAACAAGTCGAGCGTTCACAACTCTGTTCCATTCAATACAGGGCTATTCGCTGATAGCAAGCAATGATCCTAAAAATTAGAAAGTTACAAAACTTTTATCATACAATGATGAATGATTAAGCAAAACCATGGCAACAATAAGGTATCATTTTGTACTTAAAATCCAGATATATATATATTTTTTTCTCAGTAATTTTGCAAGTTTATTGCGTTTTTGTATCAAGTGCAATATAATATTGTATACTCCAGTCACATCCAAAGCTGCATTCATAACTTTTCTGGCTGTCACAAAGAGGTATTTAGTGCAGTAAACTGTACAAGAACTGATACGACGATTGCTATTTATCATTAATCCTTTCGCCAAATTCACTGAAAATTGAAGAAATTACAAGATAAGCAGCATTTTCTTTTCTAAAGCAAGATGGTAAAACATGACGGCAGCATCAGACAACATTCCGATTGCTTGTGGAACGTAACAATATAAAACACACAACATTTATAGTATATCTGCACAGGAGCTTAATACCAAACTCTGTAGGATAATTCTCTAATCCAAATTATTTACAGACTTTCTCCATTTGTTATCTTAAATGCATTTTAGTCATAAATAAATAATAAGAGCAATTGTTCATACTCAGTGTCGTTTGTCAATACTATCATTGTTATCAGTGGGATGACAGATAAAAATATCGATGCCACTGACTTCTGTTATATCTTATTTCCCTGATGTGGATACAACTTCACAAGAAATCTCAGCATCCGATACATTCCTAAATCTGTTGTCAGTATTTTCTGTAGAAAGCAGATCTTCAGGTGTAGTTATCGCCTGAGGACACACGGCTCATCGGGGTTGGCTACACTCCAGGCTCAGTTAAAATGATCTCAGCAGAAGCTATGAGATAGAACTTCACTGCCTGTATAAAAAAGTTTCTATATTTCATTTTATGTTATGTTGAATTTTTGCCCCCCCCTATGTACAAGAAAATAACTACTATAATACTACCCATATGTACAAGAATATAACTACTATAACACTGCCCCTATGTACAAGAATATAACTACTATAATACTGCTCCCTATGTACAAGAATATAACTACTATAATACTGCCCCCTATGTACAAGAATATAACTACTATAATACTGCCCTCTATGTACAAGAATATAACTACTATAACACTGCCCCTATGTACAAGAATATAACTACTATAATACTGCTCCTATGTACAAGAATATAACTACTACTAGATGGTGGCCCGATTCTAATGCATCGGGTATTCTAGAATATGTATGCGGCCGACAGGGTGCAATCAGCAGAGCGGTGTTTAAATTTGGCGCCAAAATCGCTGATTGGTCGAGGCCGGCAACCGTGACCAATCACCAAAGCGGTGTTAAAATTTGGTGGCTATATCGCAGATTGGTCACGGCCGGCGGTCGCGACTAATCAGCAGAGCCCTGTTAAAATTTGGCGCCAATACTGCTGATTGGTCGCGGCCGCCGACCGCAACCAATCAGCAGAGCGTTGTTTAAATTTGACGCCAATCTCGCTGATTGGTCGCGGTCGGCAGGCGGCCGCAACCAATCAGCAGAGCGTTGTTTAAATTTTGCGCCAATCTCGCTGATTGGTCGCGGTCGGCTGGCATCCGCGACCAATCAGCAGAGCGTTGTTTAAATTTGGTGCCAATCTCGCTGATTGGTCGCAGTCGGCTTGTGGCCGAGACCAATCAGCAGAGCGTTGTTTAAATTTGGCGCCAATCTCGCTGATTGGTCGCGGCTGCCATTGGCGACCAATCAGCAGAGCGTTGTTAAAATTTGGCGCCAATCTCGCTGATTGGTCGCGGCTGGCGTCCGCGATCAATCAGCAGAGCGTTGTTTAAATTTGGCGGCAATCTCGCTGATTGGTCGCGGCTGGAGTCCGCGATCAATCAGCAGAGCATTGTTTAAATTTGGCGCCAATCTCACTGATTGGTCGCAGCTGGCAGCCGCGCACAATCAGCAGAGCGTTGTTTAAATTTTGCGCCAATCTCGCTGAGTGGTCGCGGCTGGCGTCCGCGCCCAATCAGCACAGCAGTGTTTAAATGTGTCGGCAAGATCGCTGATTGGTCGCGGGCAGCGTCTGCGACCAATCAGCACAGCAGTGTTTAAATGTGGCGCCAAAATCGCTGATTGGTCGCAGGCAGCGTCCTCGACCAATCAGCACAGCAGTGTTTAAATGTGGCGCCAAGATCGGTGATTGGTCGCGGCCGCTATTTAAATGTGGCGCCCAAATCGGTGATTGGTCGCGGGTGGAGAGCGCGACCAATCAGCGAATCGTATTGGTGAGGACCGGGGAGCGGAATCGTATTGGTGAGGACTGGGGAGCACCGCTGCCTGTGCGGCTACTTCCGCTGCGAGAAGCCGGGAGATGAGCGACTGCTCGCAGCAGAAGTATCCCGACCCGCAGCGGCGCTCCCCGGTCCTCCCTTCCGCATGGATGTCAGCGCCGCTGCCTGTGCGGGTACTTCCGCTGCGAGCAGCTGGGAGATGAGCGGCCGCTCGCAGCAGAAGTATCCCGACCCGCAGCGGTCGGGGTCCTTCTGCTGCTAGCGGCCGGGAGATGAGCGCCTCGCGCCGGTCATCTCCTGGCTGCATCTCCGTCCCGCAGATGAGCCGCTAACGGCCACCATCTTTTTTCAGAAATCCTGCGGCGCTGATTGGCCGCTGCCGGACCAATGAGCGACGCGGGATTTCCAGGACAGACAGACAGAAAGACAGACAGACGGGATAAGACGATTATATATATAGATAATACTGGCCCCTATGTACAAGAATATAACTACTATAATACTGCCCCTATGTACAAGAATATAACTACTATAATACTGGCCCCTATGTACAAGAATATAACTACTATAATACTGCTCCCTATGTACAAGAATATAACTACTATAATACTGCCCCTATGTACAGTACAGACCAAAAGTTTGGACACACCTTCTCATTTGAAGATTTTTCTGTATTTTCATGACGATGAAAATTGTACATTCACACTGAAGGCATCAAAACTATGAATTAACACGTGGAATTATATACTTAACAAAAAAGTGTGAAACAACTGAAAATGTGTCTTATATTCTAGGTTCTTCGAAGTAGCCACCTTTTTCTTTGATGACTGCTTTGCCCACTCTTGGCATTCTCTTGATGAGCTTCAAGAGGTAGTCACCTGAAATGGTCTTCCAACAATCTTGAAGGAGTTCCCAGAGAGGCTTAGCACTTGTTGGCCCTTTTGCCTTCACTCTGCGGTCCAGCTCACCCCAAACCATCTCGATTGGGTTCAGGTCTGGTGACTGTGGAGGCCAGGTCATCTGGCGCAGCACCCCATCACTCTCCCTCTTGGTCAAATAGCCCTTACACAGCCTGGAGGTGTGTTTGGGGTCATTGTCCTGTTGAAAAATAAATGATGGTCCAACTAAACGCAAACCGGATGGAATAGCATGCCACTTCAAGATGCTGTGGTAGCCATGCTGGTTCAGTATGCCTTCAATTTTGAATAAATCCCCAACAGTGTCACCAGCAAAGCACCCCCACACCATCACACCTCCTCCTCCATGCTTCACGGTGGGATCCAGGCATGTAGAGTCCATCCGTTCATTTTTTCTGCGTCGCACAAAGACACGGTGGTTGGAACCAAAGATCTCAAATTTGGACTCATCAGACCAAAGCACAGATTTCCACTGGTCTAATGTCCATTCCTTGTGTTCTTTAGCCCAAACAAGTCTCTTCTGCTTGCTGTCTGTCCTTAGCAGTGGTTTCCTAGCAGCTATTTTACCATGAAGGCCTGCTGCACAAAGTCTCCTCTTAACAGTTGTTGAAGAGATGTGTCTGCTGCTAGAACTCTGTGTGGCATTGACCTGGTCTGTAATCTGAGCTGCTGTTAACCTGCGATTTCTGAGGCTGGTGACTCGGATAAACTTATCCTCAGAAGCAGAGGTGACTCTTGGTCTTCCTTTCCTGGGGCGGTCCTCATGTGAGCCAGTTTCTTTGTAGTGCTCGATGGTTTTTGCAACTGCACTTAGGGACACTTTCAAAGTTTTCCCAATTTTTCGCACTGACTGACCTTCATTTCTTAAAGTAATGATGGCCACTCGTTTTTCTTTACTTAGCTGCTTTTTTCTTGCCATAATACAAATTCTAACAGTCTATTCAGTAGGACTATCAGCTGTGCATCCACCAGACTTCTGCACAACACAACTGATGGTCCCAACCCCATTTATAAGGAAAGAAATCCCACTTATTAAACCTGACAGGGCACATCTGTGAAGTGAAAACCATTTCCGGTGACTACCTCTTGAAGCTCATCAAGAGAATGCCAAGAGTGTGCAAACAGTCATCAAAGAAAAAGGTGGCTACTTTGAAGAACCTAGAATATAAGACATATTTTCAGTTGTTTCACACTTTTTTGTTAAGTATATAATTCCACATGTGTTAATTCATAGTTTTGATGCCTTCAGTGTGAATGTACAATTTTCATAGTCATGAAAATACAGAAAAAGATTTAAATGAGTAGGTGTGTCCAAACTATTCATCTGTACTGTACAGGAATATAACTACTATAATACTGCTCCCTATATACAAGAATATAACTACTATAATACTGCTCCCTATATACAAGAATAAAACTACTATAATACTGCCCCTATGTACAAGAATATAACTACTATAATACTGTCCCCTATGTACAAGAATATAACTACTATAATACTGCCCCTATGTACAAGAATATAACTACTATAATGCTGCTCCCTATATACAAGAATATAACTACTATAATACTGCCTTCTATGTACAAGAATATAACTACTATAATACTGCCTCTATGTGCAAGAATATAACTACTATAACACTGCCCCATGTACAAGAATATAACTACTATAATACTGCCCCTATGTACAAGAATATAACTACTATAATTCTGCCCCCTATGTACAAGAATATAACTACTATAATATTGCCCCTATGTACAAGAATATAACTACTATAATACTGCTCCTATGTACAAGAATATAACTACTATAATACTGCTCCGTATATACAAGAATATAACTACTATAATACTGCCCTCTATGTACAAGAATATAACTACTATAATACTGCCCTCTATGTATAAGAATATAACTACTATAATACTGACCCCTATGTACAAGAATATATCTACTATAATACTGCCCCCTATGTACAAGAATATAACTACTATAATACTGCCTCCTATGTACAAGAATATAACTACTATAATACTGCTCCTATGTACATGAATATAGCTACTGTAATACTGCCCCTATGTACAAGAATATAACTACTATAATACTGCCCCTATATGCAAAAATATATTTACTATTATTCTGCTCCTATGTACAAGAATATAACTACTATAATACTGCCCCCTATGTACAAGAATATAGCTACTATAATACTGCTCCTATGTACAAGAATATAACTACTATAATACTGCCCCTATATGCAAGAATATAATTACTGTAATACTGCCCCCTATGTACAAGAATATAACTACTATAATCCTGCCCCTATGTACAAGAATATAACTACTATAATACTGCCCCCTATGTACAAGAATATAACTACTATAATACTGCCCTCTATGTACAAGAATATAACTACTATAATACTGCCTCCTATGTTCAAGAATATAACTACTATAATACTGCCTCCTATGTACCAGAATATAACTACTATAATACTGCTCCTATGTACAAGAATATAACTACTATAATACTGCCCATATGTACAAGAATATAACTACTGTAATACTGCTCCTATGTACAAGAATATAACTACTATAATACTGCCCCTATGTACAAGAATATAACTACTACTAGATGGTGGCCCGATTCTAATGCATCGGGTATTCTAGAATATGTATGCGGCCGACCGGGCACAATCAGCAATGCGGTGTTAAAATTTGGCACCTATATCGCAGATTGGTCACGGCCGGCGGTCGCGACCAATCAGCAGAGCGGGGTTTAAATTTGGCGCCAATAATGCCGATTAGTTGCGGCCGGTGGTCGCGACCAATCAGCAGAGCGTTGTTTAAATTTGGCACCAAAATTGCTGATTGGTCGGGGCTGGCAGCCGTGACCAATCAGCAGAGCGTTGGTTAAATTTGGCGCCAATGTGGCTGATTGGTCGCGGACGCCAGACACGACCAATCAGCAGAGCGTTGTTTAAATTTGGCGCCAATCTCGCTGATTGGTTGCGGCTGGCAACCGCGAACAATCAGCAGAGCGCTGTTTAAATTTGGCACCAATCTCGCTGATTGGTCGCGGCTGGAGTCCGCGACCAATAAGCATAGCGTTGTTTAATTTTGACGCCAATCTCGCTGATTGGTCGCGTCTGGCGTCCGCGACCAATCAGCACAGCAGTGTTTAAATGTGGCGCCAAAATCACTGATTGGTCACGGGCAGCGTCCGCGAACAATCAGCATAGCGCTGTTTAAATTTGGCGCCAATCTCGCTGATTGGTCGCGTCTGGCGTACACGACCAATCAGCAGAGCGGCGTTTAAATTTGCCGCCCATCTCGCTGATTGGTCGCGGCCGGCCACCGCGACCAATCAGCACAGCGGCGTTTAAATTTGCCGCCCATCTCGCTGATTGGTCGCGGTGGCCGTCCGCGACTAATCAGCAGAGCGGCGTTTAAATTTGCCGCCCATTTCGATCATTGGTTGCGGCCGGCCACCGCGACCAATCAGCAGAGCGGCGTTTAAATTTGCCGCCCATCTCGCTGATTGGTCGCGGTAGCCAGCCGGGACCAATCAGCAGAGCGGCGTTTAAATTTGCCGCCCATCTCGCTGATTGGTCGCGGTGGCCGTCCGCGACCAATCAGCACAGCGGCGTTTAAATTTGCCGCCCATCTCGCTGATTGGTCGCGGTGGCCGGCCGCGATTAATCAGCAGAGCGGCGTTTAAATTTTCCGGCCATCTCGCTGACTGGTTGCGGTGGCCGGCCGCGACTAATCAGCAGAGCGGCGTTTAAATTTGCCGCCCATCTCGCTGATTGGTCGCGGCCGGCCACCGCGACCAATCAGCTTCGTATTAGTGTGGGGCCGGGAGCGGCGCTGCTTGTGCGGCTCCGTATTAGCGAGGACCGGGGAGCGGCGCTGCCTGTGCGGCTCCTTCTGCTGCGAGAAACCGGGAGATGAACGGCTGCTCGCAGCAGAAGCATCCCGACCGGCGGTGCCGCTCCCCGGTCCTCCGTTCACACTTGCTGTCGAGAGATCAGTGGGCCAAGCCGCTGATCTTCTGACGTTAGTCGCATGGAGGTCAGCGGCGCCGTAGGTGTGCTGCTAGCGCCGCTTATCTCCCCGCTGCATCGCCGCTGACCTCCGTCCCCCAGATGAGCCGCTAACGGCCGCCATCTTTTTTCAGAAATCCCGCGGCGCTGATTGGCCGCTGCCGGACCAATGAGCGACGCGGGATTTCCAGGACAGACAGACAGAAAGACAGACAGACAGACAGAAAGACAGACAGAAAGACAGACAGACAGACAGATAGACAGACAGACCGACAGACGGGATAAGACAATTATATAGTAGATAATACTGCCCCTATGTACAAGAATATAACTACTATAATACTGCCCCTATGTGCAAGAATATAACTACTACAATACTTACTCAACTGCTATCATACTGCCCCCTGTGGACTGTCCTTCACAGGCCCATTTCTTAGTACAGTAACATATGAATTTCTGTACATTTTGGTGACGTATGTGATTTACAGTTTAGTAGGTTTTATGTGACACATTTCATTCCTGTTTCCTGGATGAGGAGTAGTTAAATCTGTGAGACTCATTAGGCGGACGGCAGGCGAGGGTCAGCAGAGATAAAAATGCTAATATATATTTCACATTTACTTGGTAAATTTAAGCAGCTACCTATGAATTTAATTGGATTAATTTAAGAGCGTCCTTGATGGGTTTTGGTGTCGACTCCAAGTACAGAAATGGCAGCGAGGACAAAATGAATATAAATGATATTAATGTTTTTTCATTTCATCTTTTCAAGGAAGAAATCCGGCGTCTCTGCTATTTACAAATCGCTTTTAGGAAATTACTGACTGCGGATGTTAAATGCAGCTCTTAAAGAAACTGAACCTGGAATTCCCACAGTTGGGGTGAGAAACGCTGGGCATGTAATACCTGTAGACATATTTGTCTGAGATTGATACTTTTAGATACATTTTGGCTATTGTGGCGCATGTAGCACTATTATGAGAGCACTAATTATTTCTTTACTATAAATGCATGGTATATGGCACCACTTCTCTTCAGACAGGCTCCATTGTATAGATGTTTAATATGGCACTAATGTATTACTATTAATTGCAGACAAGATATGGCTCTACTATTTGGGCCCTGTATATCTTTCACTATTAATTTGACACAAGGTATATATGTAAGGGTAACTGTATGTGAAAGCCCGGCAGCTCTTAATATGGCTCCCATGGACAAATCTTGCTCTAGCTATTCCACTTAGCCGGTCCCAAAGAAACCCCTGCTTGCTCCCTTTGACCCTTTAACAGGAATCTGGACTTACAACAAGGTCCTCTTGGTCACGTACCTGGCTGGTGAAGCGAGATGGCAAACGAGAGTCAACAAGCTGGGTCAAAACAAGAAAGAGGGAATGCAGGACAAAGTTAGAAGTCAGGGATGAGGTCAGGAGATAGCCAAAGTCAGAGCCAGGGGAATGGAGTCAGATGCTGAATCCAAAGGCAAACGGGGAGTTAAAACCGTCTAGGGTCAGCAACGGGAGTCAAATAAGCTCAAACTATTGATGTTTATATTTATCACTGGTGGATTGGGATTGCTGTTCTGCCGCAGGTTGACTTATATTATTGATAGTAGCATCATCTGTGGATGTTTTGACTCTCTGTTAAATATTTAGAGCTGACAACTCACAGAGAGTTTAAATAAGGTGTGGTCCTGCCCAATGCACAGAGCAGGTAGCTAAAATACCTGCTGATTAGGTACTCTGCAAGAACACACAGACTCCCTGGCCGTCCACAGTATCTGGTGACAGAGGCAGAGGTTGTAGTCACAGGGTTAGGCAAGGATGAAGCAGGTACCCATCCACATAAGAGAGACCTGCAGGATAATCAGTGATCAGTCCCATTATTTAAGGACTAGGTTGTTGGTGTTGATGTTACTAGCCGGAACCCAAGATACTGCTTGAGTGTCGGATTAATACGTTCTGTCTGACCACAGGACTCTGGCTGGTAGACAAAAGAAAAAGACAACTTAATATTGACCTTATTTCAGAAAGCCCTCTAGAATTTGGAAATGAATAAAGTTACCTGCTTTGAAACAAGATTTTCTTGAACACCATGTAGTCATACAATATGTTTGATAAATAACTTACGTAAGGTTTTGGAGTTAGGAAATTTGGACAGAGGGACAAAGCGACACTGTTTGCTAAATTTGTCAGCCACTACCTAAATAACAATTTATCCTTCAGAAGACTGCAGAGCAGTAATAAGGTCCATAGAGAGGTAGGTCCGGGGACTTTTAGGAATAGGTAAGGACTGAAGAATTCTGATAGGACGACTTCATGGTGCTCCGACACAAAGTCCACATGCAATCATATATTCACTACATTTTTGAACTATGTTTGGCCAGCTGGATACCAGTAAAGGTGTATTATTAATCCCAGAGTGCCCTGATGGATCTCCAGGAGGACTTGCAGACGAAAATGAGGAGGGACAAACAATTTTTGGGTGGGAACATTGTCTGTGGCTAAATCTTAAGATGTATGGATCTCTTCAGAGAGACCAAGAGAAACAGAGGACAGCACTGTACCCTCAGTAAGACAGCAAACCTGTTCAAAGTTCTCAGACTGAGTTTGATAGAAACTTCAGGAGAGCGCGTCGACTTTTACAGTTTTAGTACCAGACTGAATGTCAACATAATATAAAATCTAGAAAAGAACAAAGCCCATCTAACTGGCCTAAGGTGGACAGTCTTGGCTATTTCTAAATAAGCCATTTTTTGTGGTTCATGATAATAGCATTGAGGTCAGGTCTCATTGCTGGCCATTTTAAAACAGCCCATTTTTTCTTTTTCAACCATTCCTGTGTTATTTTGGATGTGTGCTTTGTCATTGTCTTGCTGGAGGACCCATGATCTTTAGCTCAAACCAAGTTGTCTTGCACAGGGTAGCACATTTCGCTCTAAAATCTCTTGATAATTCTCTGATTTCATGATTCCTGTAATACGGTCAAGGCCTCCAGTACCAGACACAGCAAAGCAACCCCACAGCATTATGAATCCTCCATCATGTTTAACTTTTGGTAAGGTGTTCTTTTCCTTATAAGCTTCATTACGCACTCTGTAAACAAACTGTTGCTTTGCATTGCCAAAAAGCTCTATTTTTGTTTCATCTGTCCACAGAACATTTTCCCAGAAGGATTTTGTTTTGTCAAGGTACTCTTTGGCAAATATCAGTCATTCCTTTTTATGTGTTTCTTCAGCAATGGTTTCTTCCTTGGCCTTTGCCCATAAAGCTCTGCTTGGTTTAGTGTGTGACGTATGGTACTTGTTGAAACCATGACCCCAGACTATTCCAGGTTGGCCTTCAGGTCTTTGGATGTTTGATGTGGTGGTTTTTTCCACCATTCGCACAAATCTTCGAAGACATCTCTTGTCAATTTTCTTTTTTCCCCCACATCCAGGGAGGTTCTTGACGGTTTCGTGCTTGGCAAACTTCTTAATAACAATGTGCACTGTTGAAACTGGGATACCAAGGTCTTTGGAGGTGGCCTGATACCCTTTGGAAGTCTTGTGTTTGCTAATAATAGCAGTTCTGATGTCCTCAGACAGCTCCTTGGTCTTCATCATTGTGACAAAGGAACAGGGCCTACCATGTGGCTTTTTAAAACACTGAAGTCATCATTCATTGGCTAATTCATGTCAAATGGACACTGACAATTAATCAGGTGAATCTCTTTTGTGATTTACCACAGGCGAGTCAAATTGTGTTTCCATACTAAATTAATGTAAAGGTGCCAGTACCAGTAACACAGAAGCTTTAGGTTTTTCTATTTTTTTCCTCCCATTGTTTTTTGTTTTAAATTATTGTTTATCATTTTCTCTTTTGTATTTAACACGAGTCTCTATACAAAAACACTCACTTGATTCTTTTTTTTCAGGAGATATTCCACATTATGTACTTAAACTTCACTGGTGCCAATAACGATGAGCAGGACTGTATTTGATTGCTAACATTTCACGATTACTGATATCATGGTTTCTCTTGGCAGATGAAAATTTTTGTGATAAATAGGTTGAGTGACAGATGGGGGGTACCCTGTGATAACACAGTTCCAACACCAACACCCGAGGAATCAACCTGCACTATAGAAGGACGCTCTAGATCCGGCTGGACCAGTACTGGAGAGAAGTCCAAAAAGAATGAAAAAAGGACCAAACAATTCAAATATTCACAGTAAATACTTTATTTGGTAACAAATAACATAAAAACAATGTGTAGACTAGAATATATTAAAAATGTATAAAAAACAGTTCAGGAAGGGGAAGGGTATGTCCAAGAAATCAAAAGTTCAATCCACCATTCCAATTGTATATGCCTCCAAAATAAATGCACATATGGCTCAGTATACATAATTACACCAAAAGTAAATTTAATTTATAATAAGTGTTCAATGACAATAAATTCAATAAATATTAAAGTGCATATAATAAACTGCATATAAACTATTTAATAATGGAAAGCATATAACCTATCATAAAGGTAATAAATACTTAGGTCGCAAAATTGACATCCTGTATGACTATACATAAAGTACCAAAAAGTGCAGTTTATATACTTGATAACAGAGCTAATTGCTTAGAAAGCATGGTTTGTATAGAGATAGAATAATAATAATACAGGTCCCATTATTAGACAACGATGGATAAATATCATGGCGCCTTCGTAAGAAGCATTTCAAGGTCCTGGAGTGGCCTAGTCAGTCTCCAGATCTAAACCCTATAGAAAACCTTTGGAGGGAGTTGAAAGTCCGTGTTGCCCAGCGACAGCCCCAAAGCATCACTGCTCTAGAGGAGATCTGCATGGAGGAATGGGCCAACATACCAGCAACAGTGTGTGCCAACCTTGTGAAGACTTACAGGAAACGTTTGACCTCTGTCATTGCCAACAAAGGATATATAACAAAGTATTGAGAGGAACTTTTGTAATTGACCAAATACTTATTTTCCACCAAAATTTGAAAAAAAAAAATTACTTTCCAAATCAGACAATGTGATTTTCAGGATTTGTTTTCTCATTTTGTCTCTCATAGTTGAGGTCGACCTATGATGTCAATTACAGGCCTCTCTCATCTTTTTAAGTGGGAGAACTTGCACAATTGGTGGCTGACTAAATACTTTTTTTCCCCACTGTATGACTTTGTTATATGGCACTGTATGTTTTATACTATAATTTGGACATAATACATGGCTCTACTATGTTACACTCTGTGCTTTACCAGTATTTCAACACAAAAGATGGCTCTACTATATGGGAACAGTATGTTTCTCTATTATTTGGACACAATATGTGACTTTAATATATGGGCACTGGATGTTTCACTACTAATTAGAAATATTGTTTTAAATTATTTGCAAATATTTATTATATATCTAGAAATGTATTATCTATTTAGAAATATATTATGTTATTAAATATCTATATTGTAATTAATAATTATATTATATATTTAGAAATATATTTAGAAAACATATCTCTGCTATTTGGGCACTGTATGTTTCCCTATTAATTAGATACAAGATATGGCTCTAATATATGGACCCCTTTATGGTGGATTTATTTTAACGGATAAAGTTTATGACTTTCCGTTATAGGCACTTTATATGATAATCCCACTATTATGTGAGCACTGTATGTTTCACTATTATTTAGATACAATATATGGCTTTATTATGTAGACATAAATTTTTTAACAAGTGATGATCACCTATAAGTGAAACCCCCTTCATTTCAATTGGTAAGAGGAGCTGTAAAGATATCAGTATGTCAGAATATAGACGTCTCTATCCCTTTAAGTGTTATCAGCGTCATATAAGTGACTTTTCTTAGATCACTAAAATGATCACATGACCCCTCGTCGAAGCAAAATTAGTTTGCGTTCCTCTTACTATAAGAAGGTCAGATTTATACCATGGGGAAGCGTCTATGACCCATCTATTATACAGAGAGCGTCTGGGAATAAGAGACAATCCAATTACTTCCTTACAAATTGCCCACGGCCCGACATCTTAATACATAATCGCCACTTTACATCAGCTGCTCTCCTCGATTTTGTAGAAATGTACATTTAGGAAAATATTTTCAGAAGGTGCTTTTAAAATGTAATTTTTTTTTACCCTCCTAGAAGCTTCTTTATAACTCAGTCGTAAGCCTTTAATTTTGGAACGACTGCCAAATTCTGCTCGTTACCAGCATGAGACGCTGCAGTGACTTATATGGGGATTTCATTACTGAATTTTCAGATGTTACTTTTCCAGGTTCACATTAAGTGTTTTCAATGACAAATAAATAGCTGTAACCTATAAAAGCCTAAAATCATCCGAGTGGACCTGGTCCGAAACTGCGTTCCCTCCATTAGGACCTGGACTTGTTCTATTTGCATGTATTAGTAATACGTGTGCATAGGCTAAACATGAGAATATAGTGGAAACATTTTGAGACGACCACTTAAAACTGCATTGAAAGTGGTCTTCTAGGGGGTGGTCTTTTCTAAGGAGACGGACAGCATGCAGAACATATCGTGGAACTGAAAATCTGGTATTCTTAACCCCTTAAGGACCCTGGGATTTTCCGTTTTTGCATTTTCTTTTTTTACCCCCCTTGTTCCCAGAGCCATAGCGTTTTTATTTTTTGGTCAATATGGCTGTGTGAGGGCTTATTTTTTGTGGGGCGAGTTGTACTTTTGAACGACATATCATGTACGGGAAAACGGGAAAAAAATTCCAAGTGCGGTGAAATTGCAAAAAAAGTGCAATACCACAGTTGTTTCTTTTCTATTTTTTTACCACGTTCACTGAATGCTAAAACTGACTTGCCATTCATATTCTCCAGGTCATTACGAGTTTGTAGACACCAAACATGTCTAGGTTCTTTTTTATTTAAGTGGTGAAAAAAAAATCCAAAGTTTGCTAAAAAAAAAAAAAAAAAAGGCGCCATTTTCCAAGACCCGTAGCGTCTTCATTTTTCGTGATCTGGGGCCGGGTGAGGGCTTATTTTTTGCGCACCGAGCTGGTGTTTTTATTGATACCATTTTAGGGTGCATATGATGTTTTGATCGCCCGTTATTGCATTTTATTGCAATGTTGCGGCGACCAAAAAACGTAATTCTGGCGTTTAGAATTTTTTTCTCGTTTCGCCGTTTACCGATCGGAATAATTCTTTTTTTATATTGATAGATCGGGCGATTCTGAACGCGGCAATACCAAATATATGTATGTGTTTTTTTTTTAAATTATTTTATTTTGAATGGACTGAAAGGGGGTTGATTTAAACGTTTATATTTTTTAAATATTTTTAAAAACATTTTTTTACACTTTTTGCATACTTCTATAGTCTCCATAGGAGATTAGAAGCAGCAACTGTCCGATCGCCTCCTTTACATAGAGGTGATGAACAGATCACCTCTATATAGCAGAAATGCTCCTGTGCTATGAGCGCCGACCACTAGGTGGTGCTCATAGCGATCAGTACATGACAACCACTGGGGTCTGCTGCAGACCCAGGGTTGTCATGCCCACTCATCAGTGACCCGCGATCACGTGACGGGGTCACTGATGGGCGAAGTAAGTGACGCGCTTCCGGCGCGGTGCTGTTAAATGCCGCTGTCAGAGATTGGATCACCATTCCACCCGCGGCTGTTGCGGGCACATGTCAGCTGTATAAATCAGCTGACATGTGCCCGGTTCAGTGTGGGCTCAGCGCCGGAGCCCGCACTGAACAGGGGGTGACAGCCTGGTGCATACTATTACGCCCCTGGCTGTAAAGGGGTTAAAGAAGGGGTGGTCTTCTTGAGGCAGTCATTTGGGGAAGTTTTACCAAAGGGGTAGCACAAAGTTTGGAAGTTATACTTTCCATAGGATGGGGATTAACTTTCCAATCACTGGGGGTCCGGCCACTTGCACCTCTACCGATCCTGAGAACAAGGGTCTGTGTGAATGGAGTGGTGATCGATCAAGCACTCTGCCACTCCATTCTTTCTTTCTGAACCGGGCACATGTCAGCTGATTCTTACAGCTGACATGTGCCCGCAACAGCCGAGGGTGGAATCGCGATCCACCCACGGCTGTTAACCAGTTAAATGCCGCTGTCAATCTTTTACAGCGGCATTTAACAGCGCCGCGCCGTAAGCGCGTCACTTACCCCGCCCATCAGTGACCCCGTCACGTGATTGCGGGTCACTGATGGGTGGGCATGGAAACCCGGGGTCTGCAGCAGACCCCTGTGGTTGTCATGTAAAGATTGCTATGAGCGCCACCAAGCGCCGATCTGCTCGTCGCCTGTATGTATTAGAAGCAATCAGATAACTGGTGCTTGCAGTCTCCTATGGAAACTATTGAAGCATGCAGAAAGTGTAAAAAAAAGTTTTTAAAAATATTAAAAAAATTAAAAAAATATAAAAGTTTAAATCACCCCCCTTTTGCCCCATTCAAAATAAATAAAAAGAAAAACCCCACATACACATATTTGGTATCGCCGCGTTCAGAATCGCACGATCTATCAATATAAAAAAGAATTAATCCAATCGGTAAATGGCGTAACGAGAAAAAAATTTCAAACGCCAGAATTACGTTTTTTTTGTCGCCGCAACATTGCAGTAAAATGCAATAACGGGCGATCAAAACATCTGATTTATCCCAAAATGGTATCAATAAAAATGTCAGCTCCACGCGCAAAAAATAATCCCTCACCAAGCCCCAGATCACGAAAAATGGAGATGCTACGGGTCTTGGAAAATGGCGCCATTTTTTTTTTTTTTAGCAAACTTTGGATTTTTTTTTCACCACTTAAGTAAAAAAGAACCTATACATGTTTGGAATCTACGAACTCGTAATGACCTGGAGAATAATATTGGCAGGTCAATTTTAGCATTCAGTGAATGTAGTAAAAAAAAACAACAACTGTGGAATTGCATTTTTTTTTGCAATTTCACCGCACTTGGAATTTTTTTTCTGTTTTCCAGTACAAGATATGATAAAACCAGTGATAACGTTTAAAAGTACAACTCGTCCTGCAAAAAATAAGCCCTCACATGACCATATTGAATGAAAAATAAAAAAGTTCTGGCTCTGGGAAGAAGGGGAGCAAAAAACGAAAATGCAAAAACGGAAATTGCTCCGGTCATGAAGGGGTTAAAGCACCAATCCAGCGTTTTTTTATCCTACCGTTGGAGTGGTGCTTCAAATCTAAGTCCTCTGCCCCCGTTTTATACTCACTTTCTGGAGTCTTCATCTGTTATCACCGCCGCTCCAATCGGTCTCCGACATTTTTTGACCTGTCGGCTGCTCCAGTATTTCATGGAGCGAGCCGGAGGTCACAACTCAATACAAGTCTATGAGAGCCTCGTTGTGGCCTTGCTCTGGTTCTCATAAACTTGCACTGAGAGCTTGTGACTTAGCTTCTGACTTCTGGCAAGTCAGAAGCTGCGGTCACAAGATGGAGCTGTGGAACTGGAGCGGCACCACCGAAAAGAGGTGAAGATACCCGAGGGGGCGGTGAGTATAAGAGTAGGGGTAGGGACCTTAGGTTTAAAGCGCCACTCCAGTGCTGAAAGAGAGAAATACTGGAGTGGTGCTTTAATGTGAATGCCGGAGACCAGCTGAACACTGCGCTCGGCTACCTCCGGGGGTCCCATAGAGAGTGAAAGGAGTGGAGGTGCACATGATCAACCACCACTTTATTCACAAGGCACTCTTCAGATCCTGGATTCTTGGGATCGATAGGGGTCCCAGCTGTCTGAACCCAAACAATCAGGAAATGATCTCTTATCTTACTGATAGGGGATGACTTCCAATATTGGTACAGCCCTTTTAAGAGAAAATGGTGCCTTCCTCACCAATAAGCAGCCTTCAGAAAGCAATAGGAAGGAGGGAGAAGGGGGAGATGCAGCTGCAGGAAGATATCTCTCTACGTCAAGGGGTTCCAGAGGCAGCATTCACATCCAAGACAAGAAGATGATTGCAGCATGGATAGCATATATATAGCCATCATATTCCACAGCGCTTTACAGACATCATCACTGTCACCATTGGGGCTCACAATCTAGATTCCATATCAGTATGTCTTTGGAGTATGGGAAGAAACCAGAGAACCTGGAGGAAACCCACACAAACATGGGGAGAACATACAAACTCCTTGCAAATGTTGTCCTTGGTGGGATTTGATCCCAGCACTGCAAAGCTACAGAGCTAACCACTGAGCCACCGTACTGCATAACCAGAGGATTTACTGAAGGCTCTTGGGCTATGGGTTTCCTTATGTGACTGTTACCACTGTGGCATCACCCTTGGTCCTTGTTTCTTGGACTTTGCATTGTGACACAGGAGCTTCTTGCAGCCTCTGCCGCCAACGTCTCAGCTGTGAGAGGGGAGGCAGGAGGATCTCATCATGGAGAGATTACACCAGAAACAACATGTCCACAGTTATAGAGGGAAGAAAAAGGAAGTGAAAAGACCCAAATTGTATGTACATTTGATGTTTCGTGCTCAGTTAGAACAGTGTGCATACATTAATGGATAGGTCTGCTTTTCATGCTCCATCCATATTAATATAAATGGAAATAGTAACAATTATAAATACAATGTGAGCTGTTTGTACATCAAAACGTAATTAGTCACGGTTAGTGCTGAATATTGAGCGCACGGTTAAGAATATAGATGTTATGTTAATCCAATACAAAAACGCACACACTGCCAAATCCATTCCAAAAAAGGAAAATAAACAAAATCTAGACCCCCTTAAGGGTGCGTGGACTATTGCTACTAATACTTTATTATTCAAATACATCTCAAATAATAAAAAAGTTTAGCAAAATTATAATATATCACAGATCCACGCGTTTTATGATACTTTCAAATAGTAGAACAATCTTCATGAAGTGTTTCCTGTGGCTTAAGGACAATGGCGGCTTCAATTAACTTTGCAACGTAAACTTTAAGTGCCAAGTTCAACTAACTTTCAACTTTTCCAACTCATTTTACTGCCCCGGCCAAGTCATTATTCGCATTCTGTGGTGAGAATGGGACATGAGGCCGAGGTTATGAACCAGCTATAAAACAAACTCCGAGACAGATCTGTAAAAAGAAGATTAACTTAATCATTTAATATTCTATTGTCATCTTTAAAGCTTCGAAATTCATCTAAAACAAGTTGCAAGATGACCATGGAAAGTTTCTTTATATTTATATATATTTCGTAATTCCAAAGATAAAAAAAAATAGATATTGATTGTTCTGCTTTGCTTTACTAAGATCTTCCTCTAGTTATCTAAGGTATATTCTTCACACTCAATGTCAAGCAGTGGCAGCAAAAGCCATTACTTTTATGTTATGGAAGAAATCTTGAGGATTGTAGTCACAATATAAAACTTCTGCAATATTCTTTGTTTCAATACATAACCTTTAGTCACGTGATTACGTTTTTGTGAATATCTGTCATAATTAAAGTATCAAGGAGTGAGTTACTATTGTAGGTGGTTTAGCTTCAGAGTCTTAGGTTCTGTCCTCATCGGCATTTCAGCTTCTGTTTATATATGAGCCACAGTTTGGTGATGGATCAGTCACATGATGGACATCAGTGGTGCCAAAAAGATCCTACTGGCAAAAACTGGGGTCCAATTGGGATCTGTTTAGGTGTTGCTTATTCCAGTTGTGAACACAGGTAGAAGAGGCTCATGTTCAAGAACAATATACAAGCCCTTTACAGTCAAATAACTCAAGATAATGCAGAATTCCTTTGCTTTAGTGGCCCACTTATCTCCTGGACCCATGTGCAGCTGCACAGGTTGCACAAATGGTATGCCCACCCTTGATCTATTCTTCATCCTTAATGTAATTCTCTACCTTTAGCAATATTTTTTTTTCTTAAATGCGTGTTTTAACTGCTGAAAATCATTTTTCAAATTGAGTTTCATTAAAAATGTTGCACACTTTGGGATTTACAGCCATTTTGTTTCCTGCACATTCAACTTTCATGTGGTTTATGGTCAGAAATCAGCTAAGAGGAGCTCAGAAAAAGTCAGATAAAGAGTTACAGGCTCTCCTGTCAAAATGGCACGGCAAGCTCACTGATGGATTCTCAGGTAACTCATTCTGCAGCCAACAATAAACAGTGCAATACAGAGGCTGTAGAATGAAAACTGTACCCCATTTAAAAAAACACATGTAAAAAAATGTTTTTAACCCCAAATACATGCATTTAAGATAAAAAAGTCCCTGCTTTGGAAAACCCCTTTAATATTTTAATGGAGCTACTGCCTTTCCCAAAGTGCATCCCCAGTTTGTGTTCTTAGAAAAGTCCTCTATAGCTACAACTGAAACTATCTGAATGGGAATAACAGAATCTTGATGCAAAGTTGTGGCTCTAGATATGAAATAGAGAAGGCAGACAAAGGAAAACTCAGAGAATAACCAGCAAAAATCGCAAGAGGAGGTCAAGCACAGAACTGTTGACATCATTGAAAAGGCAGAATTTCACAGAACAGGACATTTAGGCATCAAGCTGATGTTTCTGAGTCAGAAAACAATCATACCAAGCAATAAACACAAATCTGGAGGTTTGACTCTTTAAATTCTAAAATAATTGCATGTTTCTGCCTACACCAATGGAGGGAAATAAAGAGGAGCCGAACCTGATAAATCAGGCACACGGGGTCTTTTCTTTTGCTGCATTCACACATTGCAGTGTATTTTCTTGCTGAGATAATTAAAGTGAAACTGTCACCAGGTTTGTCACAAATGAGGTAAGGCCACCAACTTTCAGCCCAGATATACAGCATTCAAATTTATTTATTTATTTATTTTACTCACTTATATAGCGCCATTACTTCCACAGCGCTTAACAGACATTATCATCACTGTCCCCATTGGGGCTCACAATCTACATTCCCTGTCAGTGTCCTACGTCATCCACACGGTGTCCCCGGCATCGCGATCCTGCGCAGGCGTACTTCTCAGCCCTGACCAAGACAGAGTAAAGTACTGCAGTGCGCATGCGCCGGGGCTCTTCCAGTGTCAGAAAGCTGGGTTTGTGTCCTAAGTCATGGGTCTTCCAGCAGGACAATGACCCCAAACATACAAGAGGCCCCCAGAAATGGATGGAAACAAAGCGCTGGAGAGTTCTGAAGTGGCAGCAATAAGTTTGGATCTAAATCCCATTGATCACCTGTGGAGAGATCTTAAAATTGCTGTTGGCAGAAGGCACCTTCAAATACGAGAGACTTGGAGCAGTTTGCAAAAGAGAGCTCCAAAATTCCAGTTGAGAGGAGTAAGAAGCTTGTTGATTGTGACGAAACAGTTTCTAATCTTAATCAGCCAGACGTCTAGATTTGTTAAGCCAAGAGAAATACACTATTGTGTTTGTGTTGACTTGTGAATGTATGTGTTTTTCTTTGGCTGGTCAAGAAGGACATACTATTATGTGTATAAACCTGAATGTTGACTTCTCTTGGTTTGGAAACAACAATGTTTGTTAATATGCTAATTACATATTGTACTAAAGCCAGCTAGTTGTTGATTTAAAGAGACCCCTGCTATACAAACTATGTAAATTGATTAAATACACAAACAATGAGAGGAAGCTCTGTGGAATAATACCCTCCCTAATCCTTGACCTGTGGATGTATACTTGAAAGGACAGTTGGAACTATTTAAGGGACATATGCCTCTGTAGCAGTGTGAATTGAAAGAGAGACTTTACAGAGAGAAACAACGATCAAACAGACTCTTCAGGACAATAGTTTGATAGCATGGCTTTATCCTGAGAGACACAGATTTGGATTCTACATGATTCCGGCCTAAGGGTACGCGGCCCTGACTGGAAGGATACAGATCTGCTTCATTGACCATCAGAGAGCCCATGGATACATTTGGGGAGACCAGCTTGGGGCAATGAGGTCGCCTGGCCACATGGATATGTTGTTTGGGGTTGCCAGGTGGGACTCTCCGGTTGCTTGGAACCCATGGAAACTTTCGGAGAAGCCAGATTTGGACCCGTCAGTCATCTGGCCCTATGGAAACTCTCGGAGAGGCCAGGGTAGGACCCTTGGGCCTCCTGGCCTTGTACCTCGATGGACTGTCTGAGTAGTGTTACCCCCACGGAAGACCCTGTGTCTTCACATTGATGGTTATAGGAAGCGATTGATTGCAGTTATTTATTTCAAAGGGTGTGCAACCAAATATTAAGTTAAGGGTGCCAACAATTTTGTTCGGCCCATTTTTGAGGTTTTGTGTGCAATTATGTACAATTTGCATTTTTTTCAGTTTTTTTTGTGTTGTTCCAATACACACAAAGGAAATAAACATGTGTATAACAGAACAACAAAAAAATTAGCAAGTTAATTTCAGTAACTTTATGGGAGAAATACTTCATTTTCTAGAACAATTTAAAGGTTGCCAACACTTTCGGCCATGACTGTATATATCCCATAAGTGTTACTCCATAATCAGACCAAATGTGCTACTTGTTCTGCTGCTATGTCTGACTATAATGCACCTTTATCTCTTTACTATTGATTAAATAGTGTGCTTTACGTTGCACTATTTGTATACATTACAGTGCACGAAATTTCTATAGATATGACTTTGAGAATTGCATTGTAATTAATTTTATGGCTATACATATGTGCATATACATACCTGTTATAAGTATTCCTTTGTAGTATTCTGCCATCCGATGGCTACCCCTTGTATTGTTTTTTTTTTATCATTTTGTGTTTCTCATCGGCTTCCCCTTGCTTTCATTACTTTTTGATTTTAACTATTAACTTTTAATTTTTATTGTGCAGTTGTGTACCACAATAAAATATTTCTTGTTTATAAACATTTGTTTGATTTCTGTTAATTTTGGAGTAACACTTATATGATATTTCAGGCTTGCTCTGTGTGCTCTCATTTGTATTGGAATTACTTTTTGGATTATAGGTTTCTTGCAATTTGTGAACACAGCCTTAGATTTCAGTCGGTTTTCGAATCCCATTAATCTTTCTCTTGCTATATCATTTCCAGATCCAGCATATATGAAAGCTCAATGTCAGGCAGCAGCTGCCAAAGCCAATCATTTTTTATTATGTGATTTCTAAAGATAAAGTACTTACAATGTACATAGTTCTACATTGATACGTTCATTGATTTTTGTGCAGCTCTTCTATATTCAGTACGAGATTGGGTTAAGGTCATATTTTTAACATCCAATCTTTTAACAGTAAATTGTTAAAGTAAGCCTCATTGTCCCAGGAAAGAGATGAACAGAAAACCACAGACTCCGGAGCGAAGTAACTACATGAAATGATGGGTCTCCTGAGCAATAACCCTCAAAAATCAATAGTTTTCTATTTCTTTTCCTTTTCAACCCATTGCTGCAAAATTCTACACAATATTAGAATTAGTCATCAATAGATTTCTAAATTCTTTCCTGATTGTTGGACACTTCATGCCGTGAAAGAAGAAAGAAGAGGGGGTGCTAGGCACGATGTGACAGACTAGAGGAATAAGCGCAGAAAAAGAAGAAGAAGGTGCCGTTAATTAGTACAAGGGATTAGGGGATGGATCCTACATCTGGTGCTGGACACCTTGGGGGAGGGGGGTGAGTGATGGAGGCATAGCGCTGAGTCTTAATCACTGCTGCGCAGACAAGGGGTGATTAGCACATCTGCCGTGAGCAGGTTCTGATAAACAAAATATTGCCATGTAGGTAATGCTACACTCAATTATCTCTCCTCGTGATGACAGCTCACTGGTAAGCAGAATACGTCAATGTCCATAAAGGGTTAATTACGGCAAGATGACCCATTTAGATAAAGTTTTGATGGTGGAAAAAAAAAAAAAAAAGCAAAACAACCACCTTCCATATATTGTAAGATGAAATAATAATAACCCACTCATCCTCCGAGAACAAAAAAGAAAAATCTTAAAGTGTTATTCCCAAAATATGAAATTAAAGGGCTTGTCCAGTAAAACAAGCCATTACCTCCCCACATGATAGGTGATAATAACTAATCACTGGATGTCCCACTTCTAGGACCTCAATTGGCAGAATGGGGAACTTTTATTCTCATTGTAAAGTGGAGCAGCAAGTTGGATGCCCAACACCTGCTCCATTCATTCTTTATGGAGCTGCTTGAAAAAGCCCCCTCATATGCAGCTCTATTCTAATGGGGATAAAAGTTCCCCGTTCTGCTGATGAGTGCAGGTCCCAGCAGTCGGAGCCCTACTGAACAACAAGTTATCACTGATCCTGTGGCTAGGAGAACCTTTTTAACTTCACATATCTTACTGATCAATGAAGGTCTGACTGCTAGGACCCCAGCAATGAACAAAGCACTGGAACCAGAACAGTGCTCCCCTAATTCCAGCAGTCCCACAGACAATGAATAGAGAGCAAGTCAAGCACGTGCGGTCGTGCACCTCCACTCCGTCCTGGCTCTTTGGTTCCAAAGCCCCATTCTCTGGGTTGCCTGGAGTCTCAGTGGTTCGTCCCTTAGCAATCAGTAAGTTATCTCCGATCCTACAGAGCATAACTTCATACTCTGGGAAAAACCCTTTAAATCATTGTCTTGCATAAATTCATTGCAATATTGTACTGTTTTTGCACAGGCGTTACAGTTGTAGTCCAATGACTGAAAGGTGCACTAGAAGGTTATGTCATATGAGAGTAGAGAATGACCCCCACCGATTGCTTGACCCTACTTATCCATCTTATCTTTGCAGTGGTTGTGCACCTAGAAGCTATGGGGATCCCAATAATCCATCCCCCACTGATCTAACATTGAAAGTCAACCATCAAGACAAGCTTTTGTTCCTTCTAGGGTTCACCGCATCCCCATCCCGGCACCCCTGCACCAGGCATGGGGCGGGTGACGGTGCAGGGTGAAGGGAATGCCGTCACTCCATTAGAATTGTGCTTTTTTTTAGTTAAGGGCTCATTCAGACGCCCGTGCCATTCAGTTGGAGCAGGGCCCTCTCCCAACCCGAGCAAAACAGTCTGATATATCTCTATTTGGCTGTCACGCTTGGGTCAGGAGAGCAGCAGCCAGCCTGTGCCATAAAAGTCTGTGCTTGGAATGATCGGCACGGATGTCTGCATGAGCCATAAGGCTGAGGATTTGTTTCAATCATATAATTGAATCAATCCTCTGGAAGCAAAATCCATCAGCAGAACATTTCTCCTGTCCAGCGCTGTATCAGTGCAGCGAAAATGTATTGGTCTGGAGCCCAGAGGATTCTCTAGACTGAATACAATTGTTGCAAATTGTTTCTATTCATTGACTGCAGGCAGAGATCTTGAGAAGGGTAAGACTAAGGCTATGTGCCCACGTAGCATTTATGAAGCAGAAAATTTCTGCTGCATAAATTCAAGTCCTCTCCCGGAAAAACGCATGCGGAATTCCGCACGCGTTTATCGCGCATTTTTCGCGCGTTTTTCACGCGTTTTTCACATGCGGAATTGCCTTGCGTTTTTTATGCATTGAACCAAGGCAATTCCGCTTGCGGAAACGCAAAATTAAATGACATGCTGCGGATTTTTGAACGCGGCATAAACGCTGCGGAAAAATCCGCAGCATGTGCATAGAAGTTGCGGAATCCCATTGGGGACCATGGGGTGCGGATTACCATGCGTTTTTCAAGCGTTTACGCTGCGGAAATTCCGCAGCATATACGCTTGAAAAATGCTACGTGGGCACACAGCCTAAGTGCCCACATGCATATTTTTTCCGCTTCTCCCTGTCAGGAAAAACGCATGCGTATTTTACATGCGTTTTTCCTGCCAGGTAGAAGCGTTTGTCAAGCGTTTTTGCATGCATTTCTGCATGCGGGTTATGCGATTCAAGCATCACTTGGAAAAGTGCTTGACAACTTGGTCACACTATATAAATCCACAGTGGAAATTTCCGCAGCATCTGCACAGCACATGCGGATTATCATTGGGGACCATGGGGCACGTATTACCAAGCGTTTTTTAAGCGTTTTCGCTGCGGAAATTCCGCGGCAAAAACGCTTGAAAAACGCATAGTGGTCACGCAACCTGAGAGTTTGCAATACACAGTATATACAGTTATGTAAACCCGTACAATCCCTTTAAACATAGTGCTTTCCGTGATTTCTTACACAAGAGTGCGGTGAGAGGCAGTCAGTCCCAGGCTGCAGATTAGCAGTGACAGTGATGGAGTGGCAGCCTAAGCCATAAATCACTGATTGTTTTTTGACAGAATCAGGAGTTACAGTTCAGATTTACGAGTGAAGCTCTTGACTTGCTGGGCAGCTCTTAAAATCCAAAGTAAGGGATTTGTATCACATCGCAGAGCTGAGCAGAGCGAAGCTGGGAACGGCAGAGCGCTGGAGAAAATGGGCACAAAGGATGGAGGAGAATCGCTGACTGGAGTTATAGAGCGGCATCTGATATAAGTATAAACTTTCCGCTTCTCTGTGTTACTTTACTTGGGAAGATTAAATATATAAGCAAATCCATAAAAGGACTTTTCAGTTACACCCATCATCCATGAACACTACTTAATGCATACAGTTCCTTTAACATGTACTTATTATTATATTTTTAGTATATGGAAATTAATATGTTTCAATATCCAATCATAAGACAGTATCACCTTTCTCGCCTCCTAACAACCTGCATTTTTACTCCTTTTTACCCACCAACAGGATCTCTCTCTGCAAATGTCACAAACTCCCAAATATTCCCCCTAAAGTAACACAGTAAATAGAAAATGAGGAGGGAGATGCAGCTGCAGATTCTCTTTGTGTCTATGAGAGAGGAGACATCTAAACGGCATCAAACCAGGAAGACCCGTCACATCTCCTCCAGGACCTGCTCTTGAGGTGTCTCGTTCTGTCAACAAGCGCTGCCACATTCAATCCGCAGCTTCACTGGTGATAGAGGAGACGTCAGGAGGGGACCAGAAGTTCTGGGTGGTGCAGGATCTGTCCAGCCACTAAGATTAAAGTGGATGGTACCTATAGTGCCGTCCAGTCTGGCAGTATGGGTGTCTGTGCTGTCCAACTTGAGTAATTATAATTAGCTCTACTCTTGCATCTTCTGATTTTGTATCTTTACTGCCCTTCTGGTTTTGACCAGGCTACCTGACGACTCCTGCCAACCTACACCACCGGCCAGCAGCCTACTCTGTGGTCCCAGCCTGAGGGCTAATTTGTAAGTACAGATCCTTGTAGAGGTGTTAAAGGGTCAAGGGCAGGTTAACCACTAGGATTTGGAAAAAAGAGTGGCTAGTGCTAGGCCTGTCCATGGTAGCCATTTTTAGAGCTGTAAGATGATCACTGACAGAGCCCCTTTATGAGAGCTCATGCCAGCCACTAGGCATGAAGACAGAAAACTACCAAAAAGACGGAAGAAGTAGCAAAATCTGTATTATTTATATAACACCAACATTTTCTGCAGAGCCCTATGTACTTACTTATCAGTCACTATCCCCAGTAGAATAACAATCAAATTTTTTTCTATAAAGTAAGGAAATTTGCAGGAGAATTTAAATGCTTATGAATGTGTAGATTTGTAATGAAAACCATCCAAACTTCATGAATATCTTGCTCTTGGTCAGATCTGAACCCAAGACCCCGGTTCTGGAAGGTACCCACTCTAACCACACCTAATATCCACCCTGCAGGTGCTTAACTAGGTTTTTCTTTAACATCTCAAGTAAAAACAATTTTTTACATCTAATCGCCCAAATTTTACCCATTAGAGTTGATTTGCACCAATGCATTACTTTCCTAGTTCTCCATATTTGGGCTAGCTGTCTTCTTTTTAGCTGCAAGTGACTAAAAGTGCAGGTTCTTCATATCAGTACAGACCAACAGTCCCAATTTTTGGAGGACAGTCACACAAAGAGGACCACTGTGGGGAGGGTTAAGTTAATTTTCACCAAAAAAAGGGTAAAACTTGACATTCAGAGATATTTTATGGTGTTAAATGGGGTAGGGTGTAAATGGCTTTTTGAACTGGATGTCACCCTTATTTTTGTCGACTGCCTGCTAATGAATGGAGCAGACATACAGTACAGACCAAAAGTTTGGACACACCTTCTCATTTAAAGATTTTTCTATATTTTCATGACTATGAAAATTGTACATTCACACTGAAGGCATCAAAACTATGAATTAACACATGTGGAATTATATACTTAACAAAAAGGTGTGAAACAACTGAAAATATGTCTTATATTCTAGGTTCTTCAAAGTAGCCACCTTTTGCTTTGATGACTGCTTTGCACACTCTTGGCATTCTCTTGATGAGCTTTGAGAGAGTCTTGAGACATTATAAAATAATTCATTGTCTTTAAGTCTGTTTTTCAGGGGAAGGGGTTGCAGAGATGCAATTAAAACCTAAAAGCTGCTTTGTAATAACATACAGTAACCAGTAAAGGAAGGTTCAGGGGCGGCCGGTCTGGGGGGCTACTTAGTAAAAGAACCCAGGAAATTACATTCCTCAGGAGCCTGTCTCTGTAAGGAGAGAAGGAAAACCGGAGGAAATGAGTCCAAGAAGATTTTGCTGCTAGGAGAAACTGTTAAACAAACACCATTAACCTGCCAGCAGAACAATTAACCTCAGGTCCCCAGCAATGCAGTCAGTCCATCTGCCCAGGCTGAGACCACCATCCCAGACGCTCTCCGGCTCTCGCAGCTTCTACGCCACATTTGCATATTCGAACAGCTGAAATTAACAGCATTTGCATAATGGGAATGGAAGGGACTTCATTAATTACAGGAATTTTTTTTTTGTTGCTCTTGCTGATATCTTGCATGTAAAACAGGCTAATGAAGCCTTGTGTGGGGGACGCATGCTAATGGCACCGGCCCAGGGGGACTGACTGTTTTTATGTCCTAGGGCAGTTGATAATGCCCCGAAACTGGCTGGGGGACATGGCACACCGGCTGGTAGTAATTATGATGTCGCTGAGAGAAGCCACATGGGCACGTACTCAAACTCCCCCATCAGTTAACTTGGCACCAAGTGTCTAACGGAGCATTAAACAAAACCCACCCCGTCATTATTCATCTGAAGATCCTGACAACCAGCAGACAAGTCTCACTGATTGCAGGAAAGACATAAATAACAAGAGTCGTCCTCATAAGTGAGGTCTTAATCATCTATTTTACCAATCATGAGTTACCTTGCATAGGGAATGATCAGGGCAGATAACTACCGTTGGCCGCCATGACAGTGCTCGTCAAGCTTTTCACCAAGCCTAAATTACTTATGCAACTAAACTTTTTCTTTTTTTTATTTAACTATATTGTAGCCCTTTAAATACACTGTGAATTGTAGGGGGTCTGGGTCCTGGGACCCCCACCAATTCTTCAGATCACTGAGAAGAAGCACGTGCACAGTAGTGTGCGGGTTCAATAGAATGTCTATGGATCCATATAATCAGGGGCGTACATAGGAATCATGGGGCCCCATAGCAGAAGTTCTAATTGGGCCTCCTCACCCCCCCCAAAAAATGAAAATAATTGTCGGGGTCACAGAAGAGCAGATCTCACAACTTTCCAGCCTTTATAGTAATTTTCCTCCTGCTGAAGTCCTAGATTCTGCTTTCATTGCCCCCATAAAGTATGATGCCAACAAAAGTGTCCCGCAAACACAGCATGATACCCCTATGTTGAATTCCTCCACATGCGCAGTATAATGACCCTACTGTACCCAAGCTGAACTCCCAAGGCAAAGTATGCTGACCCTAATACAGTATGATCCCCCAACTGTGACCCCCTAGAGCTAGAGAGGATGGTAGGTAATAAGGGAGGGTGTTATACATAATAAAAGATTAAACTATATAACTAAGGATGGTGCTATACATAATAAGTGAGTACAATATATACTAAGGTAGTATGCTATACGTAATACGGCTACATTCCTGCATCTGTGTGCAGTGTCAGTGTGCGGCCCTGTTTTACAGACGCATTGAGCATGTCCTATTCTAATCCTCAAAATCGGATCAGAACAGGACATTCTCTGACCCTCACAGATCTCATTCTCAGATCCGTGATTTTCATGGATGTGTGAATGGATCTATAAAACTCTACGAGTCCGTGGACCATCCGATAAAAAAATCTGGCTGCTCATGGACATTTCACACAAATGTGAGAATGCAGCCTAAGGGATTTTACAGATAACATTATCAATCCAAGTCATACAGCGCAGATACAGAATAATACACTGCTCAAAAAAATAAAGGGAACACTTAAACAGCAGAATATAACTCCAAGTAAATCAAACTTCTGTGAAATCAAACTGTCCACTTAGGAAGCAACACTGATTGACAATCAATGTCACATGCTGTTGTGCAAATGGAATAGACAACAGATGGAAATTATTGGCAATTATCAAGACACACTCAATAAAGGAGTGGTTCTGCAGGTGGGGACCACAGACCACATCTCATTACCAATGATTTCTGGCTGATGTTTTGGTCACTTTTGAATGTTGGTTGTGCTTTCACAATCATCGTAGCATGAGACGGACTCTACAACCCACAGAAGTTGCTCAGGTAGCGCAGCTCATCCAGGATGGCACATCAATGCGAGCTGTAGCAAGAAGGCTTGCTGTGTCTGTCAGCGTAGTGTCCAGAGGCTGGAGGTGCTACCAGGAGACAGGCCAGTACACCAGGAGACGTGGAGGGGGCCGTAGGAGGGCAACAACCCAGCAGCAGGAACGCTACCTCCGCCTTTGTGCAAGGAGGAACAGGAGGAGCACTGCCAGAGCCCTGCAAAATGACCTCCAGGCCACAAATGTGCATGTGTCTGCACAAACGGTTAGAAACCGACTCCATGAGGGTGCTATGAGGGCCCGACGTCCACAGATGTGGGTTGTGCTCACAGCCCAACACCGTGCAGGACCCTTTGCTTTTTGCCACAGAACACCAGGATTGGCAAAGTCGCCACTGGCGCCCTGTGCTCTTCACAGATGAAAGCAGGTTCACACTGAGCACATGTGACAGACGTGACAGTCTGGAGACGCCGTGGAGAGCGATCTGCTGCCTGCGACATCCTTCAGCATGACCGGTTTGGCAGTGGGTCAGTAATGGTGTGGGGTGGCATTTCTTTGGAGGGCCTCACAGCCCTCCATGAGCTCGCCAGAGGTAGCCTGACTGCCATTAGGTACCGAGATGAGATCCTCAGACCCCTTGTGAGACCATATGGTGGTGCGGTTGGCCCTGGGTTCCTCCTAATGCAGGACAATGCCAGACCTCATGTGGCTGGAGTGTGTCAGCAGTTCCTGCAAGATGAAGGCATTGAAGCTGTGGACTGGGCTGCCCGTTCCCTAGACCTGAATCCGATTGAGCACATCTAGGACATCATGTCTCGCTCCATCCACTAACGTCACGTTGCACCACACACTGTCCAGGAGTTGGCGGATGCTTTAGTCCAGGTCTGGGAGGAGATCCCACAGGAGACCATCCACAACCTCATCAGGAGCATGCCCAGGCGTTGTAGGGAGGTCATACAGGCACGTGGAGGCCACACATAATGCTGAGCCTCATCAGGAGCATGCCCAGGCGTTGTAGGGAGGTCATACAGGCACGTGGAGGCCACACACAATACTGAGCCTTATTTTGACTTGTTTTAAGGACATTACATCAAAGTTGGATCAGCCTGTAGTGTGTTTTTCCACTTTAATTTTGGGGGTGACTCCAAATCCAGGCCTCCATTGGTTAATAAATTTGATTTCTATTGATGATTTTTGTGTGATTTTGTTGTCAGCACATTCAACTTTGTACAGAACAAAGTTTTCAATGAGAATATTTCATTCATTCAGATCTAGGATGTGTTATTTAAGTGTTCCCTTTATTTTTTGAGCAGTGTATTTACATCCAGGCACTTACTGCTGACGTCTCATCTGATCAGAGTCGGTTTCCGCTGCTTCTTCTTCATCTGGTCAGACCTTCATGTCCACATCTCCCAGCCACGACTCGTCTTGTCACGATGATCTCCATCCTAGAAAATAACAAGGTCACATATATTGTATATATACATGTTTCTCCCCTGCACTGCGCCCCTGAACACAGATATGTACCCCCCCATTAATATACTATTAGCCACTTAGTAATCAAAATATAAAGTGATAAGCAGCACTGTGCCCCCCATTAACTATAATTTGCACTGGCCAATAATATAAATTATTCAGTCTCTGTTACTCTCCACAATTAACTGTAAGGCTTTGTGCACACGGAAAATATACAAGCACCCCCATCATTGCTCTCTCCCAGCACCCCCGTCATTGCTCTGTCCCAGCACCTCCCATCATTGCTCTCTCCCAGCACCCCCATTATTGCTCTCCCAGCACCCCCATCATTGCTCTGTCCCAGCACCTCCATCATTGCTGTTTCTCACCACCCCCATCATTGCTCTCTTCCAGCAACCCCCGTCATTGCTCTCCCAGCACCCCATCATTGCTCTCCCAGCACCCTCATCATTACTCTCTCCCAGCACCCCCGTCATTGCTCTCTCCCAGCAACCCCTGTCATTGCTCTCCCAGCATCCCCATCATTGCTCTCTCCCAGCATCCCCATCATTGCTCTCTCCCAGCAACCCGTCATTGCTCTCCCCATCCCCATCACCGCTCTCCCCAGCCCCACCATCCCCATCATTGCTCTCCCCAGCCCCATCACTGCTCTCCCCAGCTCCACCATCTCCATCATTGCTCTCCCCAGCCCCATCATTGCTCTGCCCAGTTCCACCATCCCCATCATTGCTCTCCCCAGCCCCACCATCCCCATCATTGCTCTCCCCAACCCCATCACTGCTCTCCCCAACCCCACCATCCCCATCATTGCTCTCCCCAGACCCATCATTGCTCTCCCCATCCCCACCATCCCCATCATTGCTCTTCCCAGCTCCATCAGCCCCATCATTGCTTTCCCCAGCCCCATCACTGCCCTCCCCAGCCCCTCCATCTCCATCATTGCTCTCCCCAGCCCCATCACTGCTCTCCCCATCCCCATCATTGCTCTCCCCAGCTCCATCAGCCCCATCATCGCTCTCCCCAGCCCCACCATCCCCATCATTGCTCTCCCCAGCCTCATCATTGCTCTCCCCAGCCCCACCGTCCCCATCATTGCTCTCCCCAGCCCTATCAGCCCCATCATGGCTCTCCCCAGCCCCATCATTACTCTCCCCAGCCCCACCATCCTCATCATTGCTCTCCCCAGCCCCATCATTGCTCTCCCTAGCCCCATCATTGCTCTCCCCAGCCCCATCAGCCACATCATTGCTCTCCCCAGCCCCACCATCCCCATCATTGCTCTCCCCAGCCCCATCATTGCTTTCCCCAGCCCCATCATTGCTCTCCCCAGCCCTATCAGCCCCATAATTGCTCTCCCCAGCCCCATCATTGCTCTCCCCAGCTCCAACAACCCCATCATCTCTCTCCCCAGCCCCACCATCCCGATCATTGCTCTCCCCAGCTCCACCATCCCCATCACTGCTCTACCCACCCCCATCATTGCTCTCCCCAGCCCATCATTGCTCTCCCCAGCCCATCATTGCTCTCCCCAGCCCCACCATCCCCATCACTGCTCTACCCACCCCCATCATTGCTCTCCCCAGCCCCACCATCCCCATCATTGCTCTCCCCAGCCCCATCAGCCCCATCATTGCTCTCCCCAGCCCCACCATCCCCATCATTACTCTCCCCAGCCCCATTATTGCTCTCCACAGCCCCATCATTGCTTTCCCCAGTACATCAGCCCCATCATCGTTCTCCCCAGCCCCACCATCCCCATCATTGCTCTCCTCAGCTCCAACATCCCCATCATCGCTCACCCCAGCACCACCATCCCCATCATTGCTCTCTCTAGCCCCATCATTGCTCTCCCCAGCTCTATCATTGCTCTCCCCAGCCCCACCATTGCTCTCCCTAGCCACATCAGCCCCATTATTGCTTTCCCTAGCCCCATCAGTGCTCTCCCCAGCCCCATAATTGCTCTCCCAAGCCCCACTCCCCATCATTGCTTTCTCTAGCCCCATCATTGCTCTCCCCAGCCCCATCAGCCCCATTATTGCTCTCCCTAGCCCCATCATTGCTCTCCCCAGCCCCACCATTGCTCTCTCCAGCCCCATAAGCCCCATCATTGCTCTCCCCAGCCCCATTACTGCTCTCCCCGGCCCCTCCACCCCCATCATTGCTATCCCCAGCCCCACCATCCCCATCATTGCTCTCCCCAGCCCCATCATTGGTCTCCCCAGCCCCATCATTGGTCTCCCCAGCTACACCATCCCCTTCATTGCTCTCCCCAGCCCCACCATCCCCATCATTGCTCTCCCCAGCCCCATCATTGCTCTCCCCAGTCCCACCATCCCCATCATTGCTCTCCCCAGCCCCATCATTGCTCTCCCCATCCCCACCATCCCCATCATTGCTCTTCCCAGCTCCATCAGCCCCATCATTGCTCTCCCCAGCCCCATCACTGCTCTCTCCAGCCCACCATCCCCATCATTGCACTCCCCAGCTCCATCACTGCTCTCCCCATCCGCATCATTGCTCTCCCCAGCTCCATCTGCCCCATCATCGCTCTCACCAGCCCCACCATTCCCATCATTGCTCTCTCCAGCCTCATCATTGCTCTCCCCAGCCCCACCATCCCCATCATTGCTCTCCCCAACCCCATCATTGCTCTCCCCAGTCCTATCAGCCCCATCATTGCTCTCCCCAGCCCCATCATTTCTTTCCCCAGCTCCAACAGCCCCATCACTGCTCTACCCACCCCCATCATTACTCTCCCCAGCCCCACCATCCTCATCATTGCTCTCCCCAGCCCCATCATTGCTCTCCCTAGCCCCATCATTGCTCTCCCCGGCCCCATCAGCCATATCATTGCTCTCTCCAGCCCCACCATCCCCATCATTGCTCTCCCCAGCCCCATCATTGCTCTCGCCAGCCCTATCAGCCCCATAATTGCTCTCCCCAGCCCCATCATTGCTCTCCCCAGCTCCAACAACCCCATCATCGCTCTCCCCAGCCCAACCATCCCGATCATTGCTCTCCCCTGCTCCACCATCCCCATCACTGCTCTACCCACCCCCATCATTACTCTTCCCAGCCCCACCATCCTCATCATTGCTCTCCCCAGCCCCATCATTGCTCTCCCTAGCCCCATCATTGCTCTCCCCAGCCCCATCAGCCACATCATTGCTCTCCCCAGCCCCACCATCCCCATCATTGCTCTCCTCAGCTCCAACATCCCCATCATTGCTCACCCCAGCACCACCATCCCCATCATTGCTCTCTCTAGCCCCATCATTGCTCTCTCCAGCTCTATCATTGCTCTCCCCAGCCCCACCATCCCATCATTTCTCTCCCCAGCCTCACAATTTCTCTCCCCGGCCCCACCATTGCTCTCCCCAGCCACATCCGCCCCATTATTGCTTTCCCTAGCCCCATCATTCCTCTCCCCAGCCCCATAATTGCTCTCCCAAGCCCCACTCCCCATCATTGCTTTCTCTAGCCCCATCATTGCTCTCCCCAGCCCCATCAGCCCCATTATTGCTCTCCCTAGCCCCATCATTGTTCTCCCCAGCCCCATCATTGCTCTCCCCAGCCCCACCATTGCTCTCTCCAGCCCCATAAGCCCCATCATTGCTCTCCCCAGCCCCATTACTGCTCTCCCCGGCCCCTCCACCCCCATCATTGCTATCCCCAGCCCCACCATCCCCATCATTGCTCTCCCCAGCCCCATCATTGGTCTCCCCAGCCCCATCATTGGTCTCCCCAGCCCCACCATCCCCATCATTGCTCTCCCCAGCCCCACCATCCCCATCATTGCTCTCCCCAGCCCCATCATTGCTCTCCCCAGTCCCACCATCCCCATCATTGCTCTCCCCAGCCCCATCATTTCTCTTCCCATCCCCATCATTGCTCTCCCCAGTACATCAGCCCCATCATCACTCTCCCCATTCTCACCATCCCCATCATTGCTCTCCCAGCTCCAACATTCCCAAAATTGCTCTCCCCAGCTCCACGATCCCCATCATTGCTCTCTCCAGCCCCATCATTTCTCTCCCCATCCCCATCATTGCTCTCCCCAGTACATCAGCCCCATCATCGCTCTTCCCAGTCTCACCATCCCCATCATTGCTCTACCCAGCTCCAACATCCCCATAATTGCTCTCCCCAGCTCCACCATCCCCATAATTGCTCTCCCCAGCCACATCAGCCCCATCATTGCTCTCCTCAGCCACATCAGCCCCTTCATTGCTCTCCCCAGCCCCATCATTGCTCTCCCCAGCCCCACCATCCCCATCATTGCTCTCTCTAGCCCCATCATTGTTCTCCCCAGCTCCATCATTGCTCTCCCCAGCCCCACCATCCCCATCATTTCTCTCCCCAGCCCCACCATTGCGCTCCCCAGCCCCATCATTGCTCTCCCCAGCCCCATCAGGCCCATTATTGCTCTCCGTAACCTCATCATTGTTCTCCCCAGCCCCACCATTGCTCTCCCCAGCCCCACCATTGCTCTCCCCAGCGCCATCATTGCTCTCCCCAGCCCCATCGTTGCTCTCCCCTGCCCCACCATTGCTCTCCCCAGCCCCACCATTGCTCTCTCCAGCCCCACCATTGCTCTCTCCAGCCCCATAAGCCCCATCGTTGCTCTCCCCAGCCCCATTATTGCTCTCCCCAGCCCCACCATGCCCATCATTGCTCTCACCCACCTCCACTCCCCAGTGTTTCAGTAAAAAAAAAAAACAACACTTACCTCTCTGCCTGTTCCCCCGCAGGCCGCAGCATCCTTGTTGTCTGCAACTTCCTCCCTCACACAGGCCCACACTGCATGATGATGATGTCATCAAGCAGCACATGCCTGTGTGAGGGCGGAGGAAGCAACGGGCAGGAAGCAGAGGACTGATCTCTGCAGCTCCGCTGCCATTCTCTCCAGTCAGCCGCGGAGCTGGAGCGATAAGCTGCACCGGCGGCGGTATGTCTGCCCCTGGACTGCTATGGGGCCCCTCCGGCTCACGGTACGCCACTGCGATATACTGCTGCGTGCACCCTCATGCATGTGCTGAGCATTTACCCCAAAGGTTTGAGCGATTGGTGGGGGGTCTCAGGACATGGAGACCCTACTGATCAAGATGCAATTTAGGTACAGATTGGCAGTAGGTAAGTAATGAATTGCACTAGGACTCTTTCTGGGTACTGGCACTGAGTGCACGTGAATGCGGTTTGCTTTAATGTGGGAGAATTATTGAATTCTCTTCTATTATTGGCCACTTTATACTCCATGTGAGCACAGTATATTAATGTGTAAGCACTGCATACGTCTTTATTTTCAGAGAATGGCTCGATGTGGGCACCATATAGTTTGGGAGTTTACAATCAGTTTTTAGTAATATGTGAGCAGTGTTGGAGTTTTGGGTACTATATGGTTCTGAGTAGACAAGACACATTCTGGGTTTTGAGTACATTTTCAAGCAAAGTTTGTAAGGAGGGTAATCTATGTGCAATAAGTAAGGACAGTGTCTGAAACACATCTGATTTTTTATTGGGGTTGGATCTGGATTTTTTTCCTGCATTTTTCTATCGACAATAAATTAGCGTTTAATGGATTCTCACTGCTGAAATTTCCATATTTTTTTTTGTATCTCGGACTTGCTATCCTACAAGGCTTCCATTACAGCATTGTTTAGTGTGCCGTAATACACTATGAAACAAATATGTGCAGTAATAAAACTAATTTTGTGCAGTATTTTGTACATCTGATGCAGCGATACCAAATTTTTTATTTCAATTTTTATTTCATTTTTTTTTTTATCTTTGGTGAGTTTCTATTTGAAATTCGTAGCAGAATAAAATTCAGCTGCGGACCCTAAATGAGCAGCATGTTCATTTTATGCTGTGGATATAAATGAAAAGTTCACCTCTTCTAATGAGGGGGTGATTTCCGCACCAAAAAACCCTAATAAATCTGTGTCAAATGGATTTTGCTGCATGTTTTCGGCTGCAGAATTGGTGCTTGATTTTCAGTGTTGACATACCTTAAATGGGTAGTGCCTGGGTCAGTGACTACACTCCTGCTGGTCTAAGAGAAGGGGTTATTAAAAATGTTGGTCTGTAGCAGAGAAAGGGTTAGGCTATGTGCCCACGACGCAGAATTGATGCTGATTTTTCCTGAGCGTTTCTGCCTGTTCCTGGCAGAAAAAACGCATGCGGATTTTACATGCGTTTTTTCTGCTTGTGAGAATCGTTTTTTAAGCGTTTTTGCATGCATTTCTGCATGCGTTTTTTCTGCTTGTGAGAATCGTTTTTTAAGCGTTTTTGCATGCATTTCTGCATGCGTTTTTTCAAGCAATTTTGAGCATCACTTGGAAAAGTGCTTGAGAAGTTGGTCACACAATATAAATCCATGCAACTGACATGGATTTATATTGTGACCAACTTATGCTGCTTTAAATGCAGCATGAACAGTAAAAAAAAGAATTAAAACATAAAAAATAAAAAAAACATTATACTTACTTCTCCGGTGGCCCCCGAACTCCTCTCTGGTGGCGTGCTTTGTCCTCGGCGTCCCGCGGTGTTCTCAAAGGACCTGCGTTGACGTCATTTAGTCAGCTGACAGGTCACAAGACCGCCGACGTTAGCGGTCGCGTGACCATCACATGATTAAATGACTGTTTTTTTTTTATTCTTTACATTTTAATTCTTTTTTTTACTAATGGTAATGGTATGACCACATAAGTGGTCATCAACTTGTAAAACACTCATGAAAGAATAAAGTTATGTTAAAACAAAGCACACCATTGTTTTTCTTATGAAATTCTCAATAAGTTTGATATGTCACATGACCCTCTTCCCATTGAAAAAAATAAAGTTGGATCCAAAATGGAAAACTTCAAAATGGCCACCATGGTCACCACCCATCTGGAAAAGTTTTCCCCCTACCATATACTAATGTGCCACAAACAGGAAGTTGATATCACCAACCATTCCCATTTAATTTAGGTGTATCCATATAAATGGCCCACCCTGTATACAGTGGTGGCCAAAAGTATTGGCACCCCTGCAATTCTGTCAGATAATACTCAGATTCTTCCTGAAAATGATTGCAATCACAAATTCTTTGGTATTATTATCTTCATTTAATTTGCTTGCAAGGAAAAAACACAAAAGAGAATGAAGCAAAAATCAAATCATTGATCATTTCACACAAAACTCCAAAAATGGGCCAGACAAAAGTATTGGCACCCTCAGCCTAATACTTGGTTGCACAACCTTTAGCCAAAATAACTGCGAACAACCGCTTCCGGTAACCATCAATGAGTTTCTTACAATGCTCTGCTGGAATTCTAGACCATTCTTCTTTGGCAAACTGCTCCAGGTCCCTGATATTTGAAGGGTGCCTTCTCCAAACTGCCATTTTGAGATCTCTCCACAGGTGTTCTATGGGATTCAGGTCTGGACTCATTGCTGGCCACCTTAGAAGTCTCCAGTGCTTTCTCTCAAACCATTTTATAGTGCTTTTGGAAGTGTGTTTTGGGTCATTGTCCTGCTGGAAGACCCATGAACTCTGAGGGAGACCCAGCTTTCTCACACTGGGCCCTACATTATGCTGCAAAATTTGTTGGTAGTCTTCAGACTTCATAATGCCATGCACACGGTCAAGCAGTCCAGTGCCAGAGGCAGCAAAGCAACCCCAAAACATCAGGGAACCTCCGCCATGTTTGACTGTAGGGACCGTGTTCTTTTCTTTGAATGCCTCTTTTTTTTTCCTGTACACTCTATGTTGATGCTTTTTGCCAAAAAGCTCTACTTTTGTCTCATCTGACCAGAGAACATTCTTCCAAAATGATTTAGGCTTTCTCAAGTAAGTTTTGGCAAACTCCAGCCTGGCTTTTTTATGTCTCGGGGTAAGAAGTGGGGTCTTCCTGCGTATCCTACCATACAGTCCCTTTTCATTCAGACTCCGATGGATAGTACGGGTTAACACTGTTGTACCCTCGGACTGCAGGGCAGCTTGAACTTGTTTGGATGTTAGTCGAGGTTCTTTATCCACCATCCGCACAATCTTGCGTTGAAATCTCTCGTCAATTTTTCTTTTCCGTCCACATCTAGGGAGGTTAGCCACAGTGCCATGGGCTTTAAACTTCTTGATGACACTGCGCACGAAAGACACAGGAACATTCAGGTCTTTGGAGATGGACTTGTAGCCTTGAGATTGCTCATGCTTCCTCACAATTTGGTTTCCCAAGTCCTCAGACAGTTCTTTGGTCTTCTTTCTTTTCTCCATGCTCAATGTGGTACACGCAAGGACATAGGACAGAGGTTGAGTCAACTTTAATCCATGTTAACTGGCTGCAAGTGTGATTTAGTTATTGCCAACACCTGTTAGGTGCCACAGGTAAGTTACAGGTGCTGTTAATTACACGAATTAGAGAAGCATCACATGATTTTTCAAACAGTGCCAATACTTTTGTCCACCCCCTTTTTTAGGTTTGGTGTGGAATTGTATCCAATTTGGCTTTAGGACAATTCTTTTTGTGTTTTTTCATTGAAGACAAATTAAATGAAGATAATAATACCAAAGAATTTGTGATTGCAATCATTTTCAGGAAGAAACTGAGTATTATCTGACAGAATTGCAGGGGTGCCAATACTTTTGGCCACCACTGTATCTAAATGAGAATGAAGTGCTTCTAGCACGTAGAAGCACTTCCCAAGCCTCTGTTTCTCCGATGCTATTCCCCATCCAGTGATGCCTTCTTCTGCTTGATTGACAGCTTATTTGCTGTGTAACTTCAAGCAAAGAAGCTTTGGTATTGATAGAAGAACTTGTGTGGACATTTTGAAGTGCCTATTGGCTTTCCAAACTTCGGATATGGGGTCTATTCCACTAAATAAGTGCTGGGCGTGCTGCAGGCTGGACAGGGTTAATATTAGGCAGAGAGAGAGACAGAGATGTGTTAGGCAGAAGGCTGCATAGAGGGTTTTAATGTAGTGAGGTGAATATCTGAAGAGGAACGGACATAGTATGCTACCAAGTAAGTCCAAGTTATCAAGGAAGCAGCGGGAATGCTAACACAGCAACCGCTAATCCGATTGGGGTCTAGGCAGGCTCGGATTGTGTTAGCCTGGAAACCCGGGTAAAGTGACCGTGGTGCTGAGCTCAAAACCAGGAGAGGCTATTAGTAGGCTGTTAAGGTGGAGGTCTGAGCCATCTCTGGTGGTGCTGAGTAGGAGTGCAGCATAGGACTGACTATCTGGGGGCTGAGTAATTGTCCGGACTGATTTCTTTACACGTTGCACCATATTGAGAAAATCTAATTATTCTTGGCATATATCAGCTGACTGCACCGGGATTTGTAGAAGTAAACATCTTGCGAGTCAATGTCTCATTTGGGGGTGTAGTTGGCATCTGTAGGACTTTGGAAATAGTGGGGCTCCTGTGAATTGAACTGGAGCCAAGAGTAAAAGACTCCAATGTTGTTCATTGACATACTGCAACGTTTAAGATGAAGTGTCTCCTTCCGTATCTGTAACTACTAAGTTTCGATGTCATTGTCTTCTGCAGTCAGGGTATGTGACGATCGTGACTGGACCCATGCAGGAGAAGGGGCTCGTTGATGCCAGTGCCCACTTCAGCAAGATGTGCATCCAGCTCCCTGGTCTGCAGTACAAGCCGCTGTCCAATCAGAGGCCGGCAGCTGACATCGGCGTGCCAGGCATTGGCATCGCATGGCAGTGATGTCAGGCATCACCACAGCAGACACACTGATGTCTGCTGTCTGCCTCTGCGCTGGCTACAGAAGAGGATGTCGCACATCATGGGATAGAAGATAGGTGAGAAGAATGTTTTGTTTTTTGTTTTTTTATGCAGAGGCGCAACAGGGACATATATAGCAGAAATAGACCCAGGATGGGGAACATATATACCAAGATGGGGGACATATATACCAAGAAGGGGCCCAGGAAGGGGGACATATATACTATGATGGGAAACATATATACCAGGATGGACTGACATATATACCTTGAAAGGCCCCAGGATGGGGAACATTACTACATAATAAAGGAGGAGGGAGGAGAAAACATATACGTCTTTACAGAATTTACAATGCTACAAGGGCCTATACATCTGACCAACATGCAGGTGAACCCAGATCCAAATTTTACACCAAGGCCCATTGGATTGGATTCTAGTTACGCCATCATCTGCCGTTGTGTTCAGTAAATTTGAACTGTCTGCACCTTGTCAGATCTGCGATCATCTTCTTTAAAGGGGAACCCCCTGGACATCACCTCTCAGCAGGTTGGTACTATGTAAGTGCTGGATGGCTTCATGAGGACACCATATGACACTGCCAGAATATTGTAGCTTTTGTCCCTCTATACGTCAGGGGTAAAGTATCTTCCCATTCACTGGCTGCAAGAAGAGGCCTTCAGAATAATGTAAAAATATTACGTGCGGCAGAACAGAATTTATAAATACCGGTTGCGGATTTTAAATGACAGGGGTCAATAGGTCCATATTTACTTCTCTCATCCATTATTTTTCTAGAGTTTACTTTAAATGGTAGAAAACAATATTTTTCCTTTCTTTCTTCTAACCTGTTCTAAAATGTTACTTTCTAACCTATCTGCCCACTTCGTTCTGTTGTTTTTATCATTGCCACCTCTGCATTAGTCAGCGCACCTATTACTGTGAAGTCACTTTTACATCATATTTAAGCACTTAGTATCACAATCATAAACATTGCTACTTTTATTTTGAATTTGCTGAGAAATGATCACATAAAACACCACTCTGATAAATAATAATTAAAAAAAAACAATATAAATTGTCACTTGTGTTTTCAAGGAACTTTGCATAAAATCAGCGGCTCAAGCTGCCTACAACCGCTAAGCCCAATGATTGGCTGCAGTGGTCTCGTGCGCTGTTGATTTGACAACATCGCTGTAGCCTATAAGTAAAGACCGGAGCAGCGATGGAGAGGCAGCATGAGTTACAGCATTGCTTACTTTATACATCTACATTTTTTTTAACTAAAAGTTAATCCTGAACAACCCTTTTATTAATCACAACTTTATACAGTGTCGACAAAATATATTATGGCCTCGACTCATAAAATTGCAATACAAAGTCCCCATAATAAATGTGAAACAGAATTAATAAAAATGCCAAATAACAGTATCAACAAGTAAAACTGCCGAACACTGTTAGGACATGTTCACACTGCGTCTTTTTCCGGCAGTCAAAAATTACAGGTTTTAAAGCAGAAGACGCTTTAGAATTTTGAATCTTTTTTTTTTGTGTTATTGATCATTTCCTGACCACTTTTTTTATGTTTTATTCAACTGCTGTTATTTATTTCTATGTATTGTTTTTTTTGGAGGGGGGCGTGTTTTTATAGTTGTTTTCCGGACTTTTTTTTTTTTTTTTATAAAAACTTCATTAAACACTGAAGAAATCTCTGACAAAACCTCAAAAAGACATCTGATCATCCTTTTTGTTGTCCTATTGACTTCTGTTGGAAAGTATTCTGCAATTTCCTAGCAGAAAATGTCAGAAGAACGGACGTTATTTAATTTATCCACTTGGTGTCTTTCGAAACCTGAGCGGTTAAAAGAAACTCAAATACCTGAACATATGACCTGCAAGTCATTTTTGCATAGAAATGAATAGATCTATTTTTTTGTGTGTTCCTTCAGCCACTTTTTCCAGTTCAAAAATGCAAGACAAATATGCAGTGTGAACATAACCTAAAGAGGTTTTCTGTTTTTCTTTCCTTGTTATACTTACCCTCCCCAGTCCAGCATTGCTTCTCCATGCCTGCCCTGGTCAAAATGATGTTCAGCCCTGCAAAGACTGGGGCAGCTGTGGAGACACAGCATTGGACCTGGGGAGGGTAAGTATAGATCAGTTTATTTTTACTACACTAATTTGCACCTGGGAACCCATTTAACAGAGCGATTAAATGTCCAAATCCTTACACATCGTGAAATAATATTATCAATCTGTTGTCACCTAATGATACCATATAATTCCAAAATAATGCTGCCATAGAATGAACATATCTTATGACTATATTTACCCTGTTTGTAGAGTAACAGGAATATACAGCAGAATTACTGTACATGCATTTTCTTAGGGTTATGTTCACATGGGACATATTTGCTGCAAAATTACCACAGCGGAAATTCTACAGCATTATTATCCACATGTATATTTGCAGAAATTTGTATTTGATATTGCGTTTTCCTGCAGACGTACCACCGACTAGGTGAAATCTGCTGTGAATATCTGCAGCATAAACTGACAAGCTGCAAATGTCAAATCTGCAGCAATTTACAGTGCAGGTTTCCCCACTACGCGTGGATGAGTTTTCATAAAATATCATCCATTATTTTATTGATATGTTTATTGCATCTTGGTTAATTCTAGTATCTACTTCATTTCTTCAAGATAACGTTGATAATCTGTGAGGATCAGGGCTTCATATGACTTCTTCTCTCTTTGATGTATCCTCTGGTTATATATTGGGACGACTCTGGACTGTCAATCATTCCAGCTCCAACGTCAGGGAATTGAAACGAAATATGAAGTGGACATGAAGCTATATGTATATTCTTTTGCATTATTTTCTTATATAATGACTGTGTACTGCCGTAGGATTTTTTTTATAATGTGCAAATCATGCTTATGTACTTAAAATATTGTATCCCCAATGTGTGTTATCCTTCTCTGCACTTCTGCACTTTATATCGAAAGTTTTGTATTGGATACTTTCCATCAGAGTGCTCCCTTAGTGAAATCGGAGTTGTCATATTCTGACTATAGTCACCTTATTGGCACTGGTGCACTTTTTAGAACATCTGTTACCAGCCTTGTACTGTATGTAATTTTCTCCCTACCTGAATCAATAGCAACATGTGTATACATACAGTACAGACCAAAAGTTTGGACACACCTTCTCATTTAAAGATTTTTATGTATTTTCCAGGCTGTGTAAGGGCTATTTGACCAAGAAGGAGAGTGATGGGGGGCTACGCCAGATGACCTGGCCTCCACAGTCACCAGACCTGAACCCAATCAAGATGGTTTGGGGTGAGCTGGACCGCAGAGTGAAGTCAAAAGGGCCAACAAGTGCTAAGCATCTCTGGGAACTCCTTCAAGATTGTTGGAAGACCATTTCCGGTGACTACCTCTTGAAGCTCATCAAGAGAATGCCAAGAGTGTGCGAAGCAGTCATCAAAGCAAAAGGAGGCTACTTTGAAGAACCTAGAATATAAGACATATTTTCAGTTGTTTCACACTTTTTTGTTAAGTATATAATTCCACATGGGTTAATTCATAGTTTTGATGCCTTCAGTGTAAATGTACAATTTTCATAGTCATGAAAATACAGAAAAATCTTTAAATGAGAAGGTGTGTCCAAACTTTTGGTCTGTACTGTATTATATACATGTTTTACCTTATTGGAGCTGTGGGTAGAGGATACAGTTGGTATACATCTGAGAATGAGACTGATTGTGGACAGTGTGCATGCGCCCTCTCAGCCCCGTTCTGCAGCGTCCCGCTCCCTGTCTCATTCTCGCCCCTGCACTCCCGAGGTTCAGGCCTGGCGCCGGCCGGACCACGTGACTGTTGGAGTGAGTGACGGGTGGTGGGACGCCCGCGATCGCAACGTGATGGGAGCGCATGCGCCTGATACTTAACTGCCATTGGCTCAATCAGGACATGTGGTCTGAAGGTCCTCACAGTTAAAGCAAGACACAGGATGTGTGTCTAACCACGCCCCCTGAGGAAGCTTTATGGCGAAAGTGCGCGTTTGGGGCTTGGCTGGGGACCCACTACAGCACTATAATATGGGTATGGATGGCCTCTTTATTTCATCTGCCTCTCATTAACAATAGAGTGGGTTTTTCTACATGTGTGCCCTGGTGGTATTTACCATCAGTGTGACGAGTCCACATGCTTTTTCATGGAGGCTTGGATTCACTAGGGGTATTATAGGACTTGTGTTGGATGGGTTTACTATGAAATTGACTACTATTTATGGTGTTATTCTACTGTTATGTTACTTCATACTGCCATCTACTCCTCTATGAATCATTCGCAACCTACCTAGCTGATTTCAGAGATGTATTTGTGTGCATTGTAGATGGGTGCTCCAGCCTCGCACTGGGTTACTTCATCATTTCACCTAACACTATGTGACTTGTATTATGTATATAATATTTTAAAATTAATCAAATAAAAATTATGTTTTCATTAGCTTTAAACTCCTCCTCCTTTACAAATTTCTCATGAGTTGTATAGCTCTGATATAGGGCACTTGCCCTTTTTTGAATATATAATTAGGGATGTTCTTCTGGAACGTATATGGATGTAAATTATTTTGATGATGTAGAACGCAATGGATTTATCATCTGAAAATTCTGGGCTGTATATTATTTTATTTATTTATTATGCATTGCGCTATCATATTCCGCTGCACTTTACAGACATCATCACTGTCCCCATTGGAGCTCACAATCTAGATTCCCTATCAGTGGAGTGTGGAAGAAACCGGAAAACCAGGAGAAAAGCCACACAAACAAACAAACTCCTTGCAGATGTTGTCCTTGGTAGGATTTGAACCCAGGACCTAACAGTGCTAACCACTGAGCCACTGTGCTGCCAGTATATCCACTACAAGTACGTCCTGTGTGAACAAGCCCTTATATAGAAGTGTCGCTTTCGCACTGTTTCATCCAGATAAGATAATTGTGGCCCCCTCAGTTTGGAATTGGTGATCACCATTGCTCTAATTCACACAACACCACTTAGTATACCAGAGGGAAGATGAGGAGGCAGCCACAGAGATCTGTAAATTCCAGACTGCTCTATTACTCAGCATGAAAAAGGCTGCACCGTAAAGATTCGGGAGATAAAATGAGGGCAAACTTTTCATAGAATCATAGAATGGTAGAGTTGGAAGGAACCTCCTGGGTCATCTGGTCCAACCCCCTGCTCAAAGCAGGATTCACTAGATCATCTCAGACAGATGTCTGTCCAGCCTCTGTTTGAAGACGTCCATTGAAGGGGAACTCACCACCTCTCGTGGCCGCCTGTTCCACTCATTAATCACCCTAACTGTCAAAAAGTGTTTTCTAATATCTAATCTGTGTCTCCTCCCATTTAGTTTCATCCCATTGCTTCTAGTCTTTCCTTGTGCAAATGAGAATAAAGATGATCCTTCTACAATGTGACAGCCCTTGACATATTTGTAGACAGCTATTAAGTCTCCTCTCAGTCTTCTTTTTTGCAAGCTAAACATTCCCAAATCCTGCAACCGTTCCTCATAGGACATGGTTTGCAGACCAGTCACCATTCTGGTCGCTCTTCTCTGAACTTGCTCCAGTTTGTCTATGTCTTTTTTAAAATGTGGTGCCCAAAACTGTACACAGTATTCCAGATGAGGTCTGACCAAAGAGGAGTAAAGACCGATAATGACTTCACGTGATCTAGACTGTATGCTTCTGTTAATACATCCCAGAATTGTATTTGCCTTTTTTGCTGCTGCATCACACTGTTGACTCATGTTCAATCTATGATCTATTAGTATACCTAAGTCTTTTTCACATGTACTGTTGCTTAGCTCTATTCCTCCCATTCTGTATATGCTTTTTTCATTTTTATTGCCCAGATGTAGTACTTTGCATTTTTCCCTGTTAAAAACCATTCTGTTGGTTGCTGCCCACTGCTCCAGTTTATTTAGGTCTTTTTGAATCCTCTCTCTCTCTTCTCTAGTATTAGCTATCCCTCCTAGCTTTGTGTCATCAGCAAATTTAGTCAGTTTACCCTCAATTCCTTCATCTAAATCATTGATAAAGATGTTGAACAATACAGGTCCCAGGACGGAGCCCTGTGGTACCCCACTTGAGACATTCATCCAGCTGGATGTGAAGCCATTTACAACCACCCTTTGAGTCCGATCACTAAGCCAGTTATGAATCCACCTAACAGTTGTCTGGTCCATTGCATACTTGGTCATTTTTTCAATAAGGATGGTGTGAGATACTTTGTCAAATGCTTTGCTGAAGTCAAGATATACTATATCTACAGCATTTCCCTGATCCACCCAGTCAGTGATTCTGTCATAGAAGGAAATTAAGTTAGTCTGACATGACTTGTTAGTTACAAACCCATGCTGACTCTGGTTAATCACTTCATTCTTATCCATGTACTTACATACATGTTGTTTAATAATTTGTTCAAAGATCTTTCCTGGTATAGAAGTCAGACTCACCGGCCTATAGTTCCCTGGGTCCACCTTCTTCCCCTTTTTGAAGATAGGAACAACATTTGCTCTTCTCCAGTCTTCTGGGACTTCTCCTCTTCTCCAAGAATTTTCAAAGATTATGGAGAGTGGTTTTAATCTCATTGATTTGCACCGAGCTGGAAAAAAAACCCCTTTGTAGCACAGCAACTAAAAAGAGGAACAGAATATCAGGGAGCTCCGTAATAAAAGCTCAGAGGGGTGCGGGATTTCTGCTTCCCTCCATACAGATGTATTAGCCCTGTCACAAGCGCACCCGGTGCAGGGGGACATGTCGCTTTGTTAATCTGTGTCATTAAACAGAATCAGTTTTCTTTGTGGTGAGTGGCGGAGGAAAACATTGTCAGCGCTCTTGCCGTGGGATACATTGTTACATCTTATGGTTGATACAGAAAGTGCAGAATGATATTATTCCTGAGGTTCGCCACCAGCACGCAGGATCTGCTGCAGTAACCACCGGATGACATTTACAGGGCCGGGTCTCTTAATCATTTTGTTTCATGCGTCATGTATTTCCCCTTCGTTAGTGCACCCTCATTATTTACAATGACTATTTCTGTTAAAGACTTCATTAACATCTCATCTAAACTCCGTGCCACCCTTAGCTTGCTGCTGGCATGGAGGGTAAATGGTGCACATAGATTTCAGAGCAGTTTTGTACTCAGTGGTAAAGCCCATTCTCTATGTGCATAGATAGGCTGCTTGTCCTATAAGAGAACAGTAGGGTAGAGATGCAATATCTTCATCTGCCAGAGAACTAAAAAGGGAGGAATTCCCTAAAAGTGGCTTTAGAATATGCATCAAAGCTGCAATATTTGGAAATCATGGTCAGAGGTCAGCCCAAGTGGAGTTATTACCTCCATTACTGCAAAACCTAAATGGCCTGCAGACTGTAACTGAACATTAAAGGAGGGTTCCTGCTTTAGAAAACTCTTGATATTCTCTAGTAGACCCTATAGACCCCCAAAAGGGCCTTCATCATTTGCTGTCCTATGACAGAATGCCAAGTTAAAGAATCACTATCATCAAAGTTTTTTTCCCTTAATATTTTGCAGTCGTCATATTATATGGCATTGTGTACTTACAATTGCTCATTTTGTCTTTCTACCCAGTTAATTCTTCTCTTTTCCATTAGGTCTATGACATCATTAAAAACTGACGAGCTGAATCCTTCTAAGCTCTATGTAGAAACAGGAGGACAATTTTCACTGCATGAGTCATGAGTGAATGCTAAAATCCCTGGCAGGGGATAGCGGGAGCAGCTGGGTCAGGAGATGAAGAGGGGAATGATTAATGCAGAGAAAAAAGACTTCCTGTTTCTTCCTAGACCTATTGGAAAAGAGAAGAATTAACTGGGTAGAAGGTCAAAATGAGCAATTGTAAGTACACAGTGCTATATAATATGATGACTGCAATATATTAAGAGAATAAAAACTTTGATGGTAGTAGTAGTGCTTCTTTAACAACTAAGGGAAATAATGTTTTACATACAGTAGCCAATGCTCCATAGGACTGAGGCCAAAATGTAATAATTCCCTATTTGCAAGTAGCAAACTTTTCCATAACCCTCCAATCTGTGACTGCTCTTGGCTAGTAAGAGCACTAAAAAAGTGTCAATTGACTCATCTAATTCAAGTGTTCAAGTTTTAATGAGCCAATGTGCAAGGCGAATACCAACATGTGAGAGTTCTGTTACCAAAAATAATCACTGGCATGTGCAAAAGAGTCTGGTAAAATTTGGTAGTAGCTTTTTGGGGCACAATAATAGTGTCCATTATTAATGTAACCAAAGTTTTTAAAAAGTTGTGTAACAACTAGAGTTGAGCAACCCCCGCAGTGTTCGAGTTCGGTTCGTCGAACACCGGTATGTTCGCCGAACTGTTCGTCGAACTGTTCATCGAACACCGTCGAACACCGTTAAAACCAATGGCAGGCAAACAAAAACACATAGAAACACATAGAAAACACCTTCAAAGGTGTCCAAAAGCTGACAAACTGCTCAGAAGACACAACTAACACATGGAAAAGTTACAAGTACATATAGTCATGCGAAAAGAAAAGAGGTGGAGGAGTAAAAGGAGGGGGAGACACAGATATAGGCATGTCATGCCCTTCTAAAATCAAGAAAGGCTGGAGTAAAAATCTAAAATTAGCCTACCAACACCCAGATGTCGTGACAAGAAAATTAAAAAAAGAAATATCTTTAGGTAGAATGGCGGTTCCATTCAGACCACTTTCCTTACAAGACGTAGTGGTATCCCCGTTGTGAGTTGTGCCAAAAACGGAACCCAATACATTTGGACTAATCCACCATTTGTCATATCCAAGGGGCAGGTCAGTAAACGACAACATCGACGCGGAACCAAGTACAGTAGTATATACTGTACATCCTTTGACAAGGCAATCAGGTGGATCAAGAAGTTGGCAAGGGTCACCCTAATGGCCAAAACAGACATTGATCCGGTGTTCCGGATACTTACTACCTGTGCCTCCGAATAGTGTCCACCTATTGGGCTGCTTCTGGGAAGGAGCATACTATATAGATTGCTGTTTGCCCATGGGGTTGTCCAGATCCTGCTCACTATTTGAGGCGTTTAGTTGCTTCCTCGAATGGGTTGTAATGGACGTTTCTAAGGGGGCACATAATATCCATTACCTCAACAACTTCTTATGCCTGGGCCCAAAAGATTCGCCACAGTGTAAATACACGCGGTAGTCCACCTGTGAGAAGGAGAGAGCTGGAGGGAGAGCGGACACCACAGAGCCGAGGGGTTAGATGGAGAACGGAAGAAGGAAAGAGGGCGAGGGAGGTAAGGGAGTACAGTGGAAGGCCGACCTGAGCTCCCAAATGTTTCTGCTGGGCGGGGAACAGCCCTGGGAAGAAAAGCCGCTTGCGCATCCCTTTGAGGTTACGGGCGCGAGCGGGCAGAGGGACTACGCTGGAGTGCGAAGCCGACACGGCCAGTCCGTTCCAGCCCGTGCAACCTCCGTGTCGCCGGGTTTGTGCCAGAGCCGCGGTGGACCCTGACGGCCAGCCCCCCTCTCCCAATACTGGTGCCTGTCCGCTGGTGGGTCGAGCCCCCCGCAGTGGGGGGGGAGTAACATCTGCAGAAGAAAGACCATCTTCCAGCCAAACTAAGATGTCTACTTCTTTTCATGGACAATGTGATACGATCCCTTTCTTACGGCCACGCCAATCGCTACAAATTCCAGATGAGGCACAAAAATAGCAGGTGCTTCAACGGATATCAAGTGCTCCTTCAAGTGGGCTCTCCTCCACCTCAACTTCAACTTCACAAATACTTCAGTCCTCAGAGGTGTCACCCCAATCGCACTTGCTTACTCACAGCTCCCAAGTCTCCAGCTGCCCGTCTGAGTATGGGGTAACACAGATGGTTGAGTCTGCACAGCTGTTTACTCATACTATAGCCTGGGAAACGGAGGTCTGCTCCAGAGCTTCTGTTAATCCCGACGAGGAAAAGTTCTGCACTGATGCCCAGAATCTTTATGAGTCGGATCCAGGACCAGATGAAGAAGGTTCTGAGCATAATGTAGACCCTCGTTCCCAAACTGTAACTCCTGTTGGTGGAGACAATGATGAAGACGATGATGAGACTCAAATACCTGATTGGAGCGACAACTTGACTTTTCGGTTAGGGCAGGAAGAGGTTGGCTCTGAGGATGACGGGTGTGAGAACACACAGGGTGATGATGACGAGGTTGGAGATCCCACTTACTGTCAACCCACAGTCAGCCAGTCAATGAGGTCAGCAGAGGAGGTGGAGGAGGATGCTATTGACGACGAGGTCAGGTTGCGCCTTCCTGGACAGAGACGGAGTACTAGAAGCACGTCAACAACTGCATCCTCAACTACAACTCTGCCTCTGACAACAAGTCGTGGTGGCTCTTCAGGTCGCATGGGTGCTAAGCCTTGCATAGCCTGGGCATTTTTTCAGATCGATAAGGATGACCCAACTCGTGTTATCTGTAATATTTGTCACCAAAAGCTAAGTAGAGGCCAAAAAATCCATAGTTTGAGTACTTCATGCATGAACCGTCACATGGATATGAAGCATAAGTTGCAGTCGGAAGCTCACTGTGCTACAATGCGGCCTAGCGGGCCGGGCCAACCACCGTCTGCCCCATCTTGTGCATCCGCGGCCTCTTCATCCTCTGTGACTGGGGGGACAGCAGTCACACATGTTTTTGGATGCAGACCTGCCACCTCTTTACCCGCAACAGCCAGTGTGATTGGCAGGTCATCATTTCATTTGGAAGTGGAAACACCAGCTGGTGTTGAGCGCTCTCCAACATCGAGAGCACCACCTTTGGATCAAGGCAACCTAACTTTTCCACCTGCATCTTCCTCACAGACCGGCAGTTTGCGGGGGACACCCTACTCAACCCCGTCTAAGCACAACAGCCAGCCCTCGGTTCCTCAGATGTGGACAAGTAAAAGACCATTTCCTCCTAGCCATGACAAAGCTAAGAGGTTGAATTTCACCATCTGCAAGCTGTTGGGTACAGAAATGCTGCCTTTCCGCCTGGTGGACACAGAGGATTTTCGAGACCTTATGTCCGTCGCAGTGCCCCAGTACCAGATGCCCAGTCGGCACTACTTCTCAAAGAAAGGTGTGCCTGCGCTACACCAGCATGTCGCACACAACATCACCGCTTCTTTGAGAAACTCTGTGTGTGACAGGGTGCATTTCACCACAGACACTTGGATGAGTAGGCATGGACAGGGGCGTTACATGTCGCTGACTAGGCACTGGGTAACTATGGTGACAGCAGGACAAGGGGCTGCTGTCCAAGTCTTGCCGTCCCCACGAGTTGTGCGTCAATCCTCTTTATCTAGAAGTTCCTCCACTGCTTCTACCTCCTCAACCTCCTCTCGGTCCTCCACCTGCGCCCAAAGCCTGTTTGGTAATGCCACCCGCTTTCTAACTGCGCAGAAGGAATCTTGCACACCTCCTTACCATGCTGGCAGCAGGGATCAGCGGCATCAGGCGGTGTTTACTTTGAAATGTCTGGGAAATGTGAGTCACACAGCTGAGGAGTTGTGGTCAGCTCTGGAGACCCAGTTTCATGAATGGTTGTCTCTACTGGACCTGCAACCAGGGAAGGCCATGTGCAACAATGCTGCAAACCTGGGTGCGGCCCTTCGCCGGGGCAATGTCACACACGTGCCTTGTATGGCTCACGTGTTGAACCTGGTTGTCCAGCAATTTTTAGCCCACTATCCCGGACTAGATGGCCTTCTGCAGAGGGCACGGTCGCTGTGTGCTCACTTCCGCCGTTCGCATCCCGCAGCTCAATGACTTACATCTCTACAGAAGTCGTTGGGCCTGCCAGTTCACCGGCTGAAATGCGATGTGCCGACACGGTGGAATTCAACTCTGCACATGTTGCAGCGACTGTGGCAGCACCGACAAGCCCTGGTGCAATACGTTCTGACGTATAGCCTGGGCCAACGAGATCCAGAGGTGGGGCAAATCACGCTGGAGGAGTGGTCTCAGATCAGGGACCTATGCACCCTTCTGCACAGTTTTGAAATGGCAACGAAGATGTTTAGTGCTGATGATGCCATTATCAGCATGACTATTCCGGTGATTTACATGCTGGAGCACACGTTAAACAGAATTCAGAGTCAGGTGGTGGGACAAGAGGAGGTGGAGGAAGTAGAGGAGGAGTCGTATGCGGAAGGGATAACATCTCCAAGGTCCAGACGGCAGCACCAAGGCGGCAGGCAGGGGAGGGTGGGGGAGAGGGATTAACCAGGGCGCATGGTAGCAGCCAACTGTTGAGGAAGGTGCAGGAGCCGAGGAAGAAGTGGAGGACGAACATGGAAGACTCATCAGATGAGGGAAACCTTGATCACATTTCTGTTGTGCAAGGTTGGGGGGAGAGGGCAGAGGAGGGAAGCATGATTCTTACCTCGCCACCAACACAACAAGGACTTGGTCCTCCTGGATGCACAAGACACATGAGTGCCTTCTTGCTGCACTACCTGCAACATGACCCTCAGATTGTCAGAATTCGACTACTGGGTTGCCACACTCTTATATCCCCGGTACAAAAGTAAATTTGCCAAAATAATTCCTGCCATAGAAAGGGATTTACGCATGCAAGAGTATCAGCAGAGGCTGTTGCAGAATCTTACATGTGCTTTTCCACAAAACACCAGTGGTGCACGTAGTGAATCTCACATTTCTAACTTGCCAACCGTGGGACTGTCGAGTCTTCATCACTCAAACCGTAACAGTAACACAGTATCTGCTGGTAACAGCAATTTTGTGGAATCGTTTCACCACTTTTTTAGACCATCCTTTGCAAGTCCACAGGAGACAAGAAGTCTGACGCATAGTCAACGCCTAGAGAGGATGGTACAGGAGTATCTCCAAGTAAACATTGAAGCCATGACTGTGTCACTGGACCCTTGCTCTTTTTGGGCTTTTAATCTGGAAAAATGTCGGGAGCTCGCCACTCACGCCTTGGAGATCTTGTCATGCCCTGCAGCCAGTGTTCTCTCTGAACGTGTGTTGAGCGCTACTGGTGGTGTGCTGACAGATAAGCGCACCCGGCTGTCCACTGACAATGTAGACAGACTCACGTTCATAAATATGAACAAATCATGGATCCGCAAGGACTTTTCTACCCCTGTGTCATCCTGGGGAGACTAAAAGCTTGAGGATTTGGTAAAATCACCTCACCAACTGTTTTAAGCAACTCTGGGGCAATTGATGCCACTTAATTGGTGTCTGTGCCACAATTTTTGGAAAAAATTGAGACTCTTTTTGGAGTCCCCTTGCTGTGTTTTACGTGACGTTGGCATCGTCATTTCCAGGTGGGTTGGGTCGCCCCCCCCCTTTTAACCGTAAGAAACTACATACACTATGGCTTGGGGTAATACAGATGGTTGAGGCTGAAGAGCTGTTTACTCAGTGGTCTGCTCCAAAGCTTCAGTGTCTGCTAGTCAGCGTAGTAGCCCAGCTCTGAAGCAAGCTACACCGCCTGTGCATCTAATAAGAATTTTTAACTGCATCTAGCCTAGGCAGACTGTGGGGACCCCCAACCAAACCCAGACGCTCAGTCCCCCTACCGCCCCCCTTTCCTTGACAATACAATAATGTAACTCTTACAACTGGATGGGTGAGGATCGGTCACAGCTTTATTAACTCTTTATACTCATTCCATTAGAAAGGCATTTTATTTCTAAAATAATTCAGCTTGTTGCAGCATGCCCTGTGTCTCCACACCGGCAAGATGGCCAACAAGTGTAACTCTCCAACATGTCCTTTCTATTTCCAGGCCACGGAGGATCCTTGCGTACTTGTATGCAGGACTCTGACCCCCATCCATCACTCTTAACGCTTGTTCCACTCTGTCCTGGAGTCCTGACAGGAATATGTCCAGTCCAATATCCATTAAGTGAACACCGTTGGGCCGTATGAGGCCTGCTTTATCTCCTTCCAGTTGTCGGTGTCGTATCACTACACCGCCTCTGTCTCTTCTAAATTTTGCCATCCGAATATTTATTACCCGCCTTGTCCGTTCGATGGCCGTGATGTCTCGCGCACCTTGCCATACCGCTATCGGCACAATCTCTGACCATACTATAATTAGTTTTGTGAAAAATTCTCTGAAGCGCTCAGTGTCTAGTTTCATTATTGCCATTAGTTATGTGCTCTTGTGATGACCTAGGTCGTTTCCCCCGGCCTGTATAACTAAGATGACCGGACCTCTTGCCTCTCTCCCTACCTTGATTACCTCCATTAGTACCTGTGGCCATTGCAGGCCTCTAATACCTCTCCAGTTGAAATATGTGTTATGAAACTCTAATTTCCTCCCGCCTGGGCGGACTTTCGTCCTTTTTTCTGCCCAATATATATACGAGTGGCCTATCACCCACACTGTTGGCTTAGCGTCACCTGTAAAAGAAACAAACCACGTTAGGATAACAAGTCTGGTCTTATGTATCTCGCCAAACACGTGGATCGCCATCTCCCTATCCTCTGAACTTCCGTTTCTGACCGTCCTGCTCATGCTGCTTCCATGGCCGCGCCTATGCGGAATGAGTGTGTCCCGTAATCTTTGGGGTGGTTCCCTGCCGATGTTAGGCATTTATTAAATATAACTTTGAACTGGTATCTTGATAATGGCGTTCTATCAATGTGTGATAGGAAGAAATTACTTTGTGATCTGATGGTTATATATGTTTTTACTATTGTTACCCGACTCAGTGTACCGTTTATGGGTTGTAGAAGTACCCAAATGCCCCTGCCCGCTGGAACCGTTTTCGATTTGCGTATGCGTAGACTTATTGCATTATTGGCTATGACTACGTCCTGGTGTAATAAGCCTCCACTGGTGGTAATTTTGGATTGAGGTACTAATTCGCTTATGCATAGCGCCCCGAAGAAGGCGATCGCAAATGCAGTAGACAGTAGTGTTGCTTCAAATTGTGAGTGTCATGTTAATGGTGTTAGGGATATGATGTGAGAAACCAGTTTTAGTGACACGGGGCAGGACGTCTACATTCCTGACTTGGCTGACCCCTCTTCCACCCTTTTATGGATTGTCTGATGATGAATCTCTTTGTCACATCTCCCCAATTCATTAGTTGGAAGTGAAATGCTACTCCGGTCAGACACCACTGCGCTGACGCCCCTGATATGCCCCTCATCATTAGCTGGTGGAGAAATTCTATGGTGACTTGTAATCTGGCTTGTTCACATTGGTCAACCAGTCTGCCTGCTGCTACTAGTCGTGTCCACTGTTCTCATGCCTTACCGTATGCTTGCCACGTCGACGGGGCAACTGACGCTCTGATTAATGGCATCAACTATTCGCCACTACACTATGTGCAGAATTATTAGGCAAGTTGTATTTTAGAGGATTATTTTTATTATTGATCAACAACTATAACAACTATGTTCTCAATCAACCCAAAAGACTCATAAATATCCAAGCTTAATATTTTTGGAAGTTGGAGTGTTTTTTTTTTAGATTTGGCTATCTTAGGAGGATATCTGTTTGTGCAGGTAACTATTACTGTGCCGAATTATTAGGCAACTTAATAAAAACCATATATAATCCCATCTCACTTGTTTATTTTCACCAGGTAAACCAATATCAGTGCACAAAATTTAGAAATAAACATTTCTGACATTCAAAAACAAAAACCCCAAAAATTAGTGATCAATATAGCCACCTTTCTTTATGATGACACTCAACAGCCTTCCATCCATAGATTCTGTCAGTTGCTTGATCTGTTTTCTATCAACATTGCGTGCAGCAGTCACCACAGCCTCCCAGACACTGTTCCGAGAGGTGTACTGTTTTCCCTCCCTGTAGATCTCACATTTTATGATGGACCACAGGTTCTCTATGGGGTTCAGATCAGGTGAACAAGGGGGCCATGTCATTATTTTTTCTTCTTTTAGACCTTTACTAGCCAGCCACGCTGTGGAGTAGTTGGATGCATGTGATGGAGCATTGGCCTGCATGAAAATCATGTTTTTCTTGAACGATACGGACTTCTTCCTGTACCACTGCTTGAAGAAGTTGTCTTCCAGAAACTGGCAGTAGGTCTGGGAGTTGAGCTTCACTCCATCCTCAACCCGAAAAGGTCCCACAAGTTCATCTTTGATGATACCAGCCCATACCAGTAACCCACCTCCACCTTGCTGGTGTCTGAGTCGGAGTGGAGCTCTGCCCTTTACTGATCCAGCCTCTGGTCCATCCATCTGGCCCATCAAGAGTCACTCTCATTTCATCAGTCCATAAAACCTTTGAAAAATCAGTCTTAAGATATTTCTTGGCCCATTCTTGACGTTTTATCTTATGTTTCTTGTTCAAAGGTGGTCGTTTTTCAGCCTTCCTTACCTTGGCCATGTCCCTGAGTATCACACACCTTGTGCTTTTTGATACTCCAGTAACGTTGCAACTCTGAAATAAGGCAAAACTGGTGGCGAATGGCATCTTGGCAGCTTCACGCTTGATTTTCCTCAATTAATGGGCAGTTATTTTGCGCCTTTTTTGGCCAACACGCTTCTTGCGACCCTGTTGGCTATTTGCCATGAAACGCTTGATTGTTCGGTGATCACGCTTCAAAAGTTAGGAAATTTCAAGACTGCTGCATCCCTCTGCAAGACATCTCACAATTTTGAACTTTTCAGAGCCCGTCAAATCTCTCTTCTGACCCATTTTGCCAAAGGAAAGGAAGTTGCATAATAATTAAGCACACCTTATATAGGGTGTTGATGTCATTAGTCAACACTCCTCCTCATTACAGAGATGCACATCACCAGATTTACTTAATTGGCTCTCAAGCCTATGCAGCTTGGAGTAGGACAACATGTATAAAAAGTATCATGTGATCAAAATACTCATTTGCCTAATAATTCTGCACACAGTGTAGATCCCATAGGGAGGGTGGGCAACTGTTGCCGGATGGGTGGGCGTTGGGGAGGAGCTCTGTGAAAATCTGCCAATTGAATTGTGATAAAGCGTTAGCAGCAGCGTTAGACCCCTCAGCATCGTGGCTAGCGCGGACCCATACATTGTGTTTTAGGCACAGGAATGCTAGCCGGCGTAGCAGGTCTAGCACTGGGAGAGACGATGATGCCATCTTATTAATGCAGTGCGCTAGGCTGGTGTTTTTTGTTATGAAGCGTATATTTTTGTTAGCCAGGAGCGCGCCCCCCATATTTCTATTGCTACCACTATTGGGAAGAAAAATTATTTTCCGGGCTAGATGCAGCTAAAAATTATTATTAATTTCAAAGCTGGTGGAGCTTGGTATAGATGGCCTAATACAATGAATACCACACACTGCTACCATGCCCAAAATTATTTTCCAGGCTAGATGCAGCTAAAAATTATTATTAATTTCACAGCTGGTGGAGCTTGGTATAGATGGCCTAATACAATGAGTACCACACGCTGCTACTATGCCCAAAATTATTTTCCGGGCTAGATGCAGCTAAAAATTATTATTAATTTCAAAGCTGGTGGAGCTTGGTATAGATGGCCTAATACAATGAGTACCACACACTGCTATTATGCCCAAAATTATTTTCCGGGCTAGATGCAGCTAAAAATTATTATTAATTTCAAAGCTGGTGGAGCTTGTTATAGATGGCCTAATACAATGAGTACCACACACTGCTACTATGCCCAAAATTATTTTCCGGGCTAGATGCAGCTAAAAATTATTATTAATTTCAAAGCTGGTGGAGCTTGGTATAGATGGCCTAATACAATGAGTACCACACACTGCTACTATGCCCAAAATTATTTTTCGGGCTAGATGCAGCTAAAAATTATTAATTTCAAAGCTGGTGGAGCTTGGTATAGATGGCCTAATACAATGAGCACCACACACTGCTACTATGCCCAAAATTATTTTCCGGGCTAGATGCAGCTAAAATTTTTTAGTAATTTCAAAGCTGGTGGAGCTTAATATAGATGGCCTAATACAATGAGTACCACACACTGCTACAGGCCCAAAATTATTTTCCGGGCTAGATGCAGCTATAAATTATTATTAATTTCAAAGCTGGTGGAGCTTGGTATAAATGGCCTAATACAATGAGTACCACACACTGCTACTATGCCCAAAATTATTTTACGGGCTAGATGCAGCTAAAAATTATTATTAATTTCAAAGCTGGTGGAGCTTGATATAGATGGCCTAATACAATGAGTACCACACACTGCTACTATGCCCAAAATTATTTTCCGGGCTAGATGCAGCTAAAAATTATTATTAATTTCAAAGCTGGTGGAGCTTGGTATAGATGGCCTAATACAATGAGTACCACACACTGCTACTATGCCCAAAATTATTTTCCGGGCTAGATGCAGCTAAAAATTATTATTAATTTCTAAGCTGGTGGAGCTTAATATAGATGGCCTAATACAATGAGTACCACACACTGCTACAGGCCCAAAATTATTTTCCGGGCTAGATGCAGCTAAAAATGATTATTAATTTCAAAGCTGGTGGAGCTTGATATAGATGGCCTAATACAATGAGTACCACACACTGCTACTATGCCCAAAATTATTTTCCGGGCTAGATCCAGCTTAAAATTATTATTAATTTCAAAGCTGGTGGAGCTAGGTATAGATGGCCTAATACAATGAGTACCACACACTGCTACTATGCCCAAAATTATTTTCCGGGCTAGATGCAGCTAAAAATTATTATTCATTTCAAAGCTGGTGGAGCTTGGTATAGATGGCCTAATACAATGAGTACCACACACTGCTACTATGCCCAAAATAATTTTCCGGGCTAGATGCAGCTAAAAATTATTATTAATTTCAAAGCTGGTGGAGCTTGGTATAGATGGCCTAATACATTGAGTACCACACACTGCTGCTATGCCCAAAATTATTTTCTGGGCTGGATGCAGCTAAAAATTATTATTAATTTCAAAGCTGGTGGAGCTTGGTATAGATGGCCTAATACAATGAGTACCACACACTGCTACTATGCCCAAAATTATTTTCCGGGCTAGATGCAGCTAAAAATTATTATTAATTTCTAAGCTGGTGGAGCTTAATATAGATGGCCTAATACAATGAGTACCACACACTGCTACAGGCCCAAAATTATTTTCCGGGCTAGATGCAGCTAAAAATGATTATTAATTTCAAAGCTGGTGGAGCTTGATATAGATGGCCTAATACAATGAGTACCACACACTGCTACTATGCCCAAAATTATTTTCCGGGCTAGATCCAGCTTAAAATTATTATTAATTTCAAAGCTGGTGGAGCTAGGTATAGATGGCCTAATACAATGAGTACCACACACTGCTACTATGCCCAAAATTATTTTCCGGGCTAGATGCAGCTAAAAATTATTATTAATTTCAAAGCTGGTGGAGCTTGGTATAGATGGCCTAATACAATGAGTACCACACACTGCTACTATGCCCAAAATAATTTTCCGGGCTAGATGCAGCTAAAAATTATTATTAATTTCAAAGCTGGTGGAGCTTGGTATAGATGGCCTAATACATTGAGTACCACACACTGCTGCTATGCCCAAAATTATTTTCTGGGCTAGATGCAGCTAAAAATTATTATTAATTTCAAAGCTGGTGGAGCTTGGTATAGATGGCCTAATACAATGAGTACCACACACTGCTACTATGCCCAAAATAATTTTCCGGGCTAGATGCAGCAAAAAATTATTATTAATTTCAAAGCTGGTGGAGCTTGGTATAGATGGCCTAATACAATGAGTACCACACACTGCTACTATGTCCAAAATTATTTTCCGGGCTTAAAGCAGCTAAAAATTATTATTAATTTCAAAGCTGGTGGAGCTTGGTATAGATGGCCTAATACAATGAGTACCACATACTGCTACTATGCCAAAAATTATTTTCCGGGCTAGATGCAGCTAGAAATTATTATTAATTTCAAAGCTGGTGGAGCTTGGTATAGATGGCCTAATACAATGAGTACCACACACTGCTACTATGCCCAAAATTATTTTCCGGGCTAGATGCAGCTAAAAATTATTATTAATTTCAAAGCTGGTGGAGCTTGGTATAGATGGCCTAATACAATGAGTACCACACACTGCTACTATGCTAAAAATTATTTTCCAGGCTAGATGCAGCTAAAAATTATTATTAATTTCAAAGCTGGTGGAGCTTGATATAGATGGCTTAATACAATGAGTTCCACACACTGCTACAATGCCCAAAATTATTTTCCGGGCTAGATGCAGCTAAAAATTATTATTAATTTCAAAGATGGTGGAGCTTAGTATAAATGGCCTAATAGATTGAGTACCACACACTGCTACAGGCCCAAAATTATTTTCGGTCTAGATGCAGCTAAAAATTATTATTAATTTCAAAGCTGGTGGAGCTTAATATAGATGGCCTAATACAATGAGTAACACACACTGCTACTATGTCCAAAAGGTTTTACTTGGCTAGGTGCAGTAAAAAATTCATATTACATACATAGGTGGTGTAGCTTGCAACACAGATAGGCTACTCCACTGACTAACACACACTGCAAGAGGTCCAAAAGGATTTGCTTAGCTAGATTTAGCCAAATGCTGTGAAAAACACTTGCACAGCACTAAAACAGACCTGCCTGGCAAAAAGTCCTAGGAAATGCTGTAACCTAGCCCTCAAAAGGGCTGCAATTACAACTAGTCCCTACTCCCAACCTATCTGTCTATTTAAGAGCCAATTCGCTTGCAATTCACACAGTTAGAAAGTATAGCGCCCACAGCAGCTGCGGTGCCATCTAACACTCAGCTGCAGCAGTAAGAAAATGGTGGCGACGTGGAAAATGGCTGGGTCTTATAGGGCAAGGACATGTGACATACACAGCCAATGACACATGCCCTTGCTTGTGTGAAAAAAAGCACTTCGCTGCGTGTGTGCGCTGCTGATAGGCTGACAGACTGCACCTCCCCACTGTAAAAGCGGGAAAGAAAAAAAAATGGAGATCTTCATTATTTCTGCAGAGATCCATCCCCTGCCCCTCCCCCAGCCCACTGTACACTCAAACTGTGTATTAACATTGATTAACAGCATTACTATGAAAAAATCCAGTTACGATTTTGGTGCACGAACAGTTATCGAACATAACCTCGAACAGCCAGATTTTTTTCAAATCGTTCGTGTTCGTCGAACGGCTCGAACACCGCCCAAAACAGCTCGAATTTGAGATTGGCGAACAGTTCGAGTCGAACACCGCTCATCTCTAGTAACAACATAAACCCCTGTCTATGTTCTAGAAATAGAGCATATGGGAATCATAAAGGGGTGTCTCCTCCTGTGTTAAAGTCCTTCTGTGGTCCAGAATGGTACTTGCATTACATACCTAGATATGGATTTCCTTGGGGATAAAAGGCTAAGGACCAGGGTGATAGAAGCCAAACTCTTCCCTGATCATAGCAAGGGCTTCCTTTAAAAAAATCATTGTCTTCATGGGACAACCCCTTAAAGGAAGCAGATGTAAAGGCTCCTATATACAATGGAAGAAAGTCGGCTGAACCCATCGATATAAGCTTAATATAGGTTCCAGATCCAATCCTTCCAGAAAATATTGGGGGAAGAAAGAGATCCAAGCCTGTTGGATTTCCAATGGCCGATAACCAGCCACCAGAGAAGTTTTCCCGTGTGTGGGGTGGTCGGGGAAGACTATATGGCCAACAGCTATCTGGTGTGTATAGGGGGCCCTAAGAAACAGTAGCAAAGAATGTTAAAAACATGGGAGAAGAGATCAGAAGAATTGAAAATGTATCTTGGATATATTAGTTTTCATTTGAGGAAAAGAAAAACTTTTGAAAAATTTTAATACTCAAAGATGTAGAACTGAAGAAAACTTCAGTCTAATATTGTAAAATAAAACTATGAAGATACAATCATCTGCCTTTAATTAGGATATTATTTATCTATTATATACGGTCATTTGCTTTAGTATGAAAAGTATGTTTTTTCAGAACAGAGCCGACCTCCAATAGCTGAAAAAGTACCAAAGGTCTCCAACGTCTCTCCGAATCCCTGAGGATGACTCATATTTAAGTATGGTAATTATTAATTACAACCTTCTCGGTGTCTGTACTAATCAGGAGGTATGGTAGTGATGACAGAAGATTAGTACCATCAATAGGCTGAGGTCCTTGAGTTAAGATGATGGTACTTACAATAGTGGATGATCAAGATGATCACGTCATTTAGATTTCAGCTCTTCTGGGTTCCTGCTCTCCTCCCCAATGTGTCTTATTTCCCAAGGAGTCCAAATTACACATTTATCCACCCACACACTATTCGCCGTCAGTATTTCTCATCCGCAGCTCTTGTGCTAATCACGGGAAGCAATGAAGTAGTTTGCTGTCTTCTCGTCTTATTTGGATGTCAGAACTGGATTGAAGATTAGAGAAGGTAATAATGTATCTATCTGTACGTGTGGAGCCCATTAGAACAATACGACAAGTGCCTTTAATGGAGGCCATTCCCAAACCAGCATCTGCGAGGTGTCTCTTAAGTGGAAAAGCAGTGACGCCATTGGACATTTTTCTGCGCAAAGTAGTAAACTCAATAGCCTTCTGGTGAGAGGATGAAGATGCAAGAACACAGGCACCTGTGTCATCGCAAAGTTCTACCTGTTAAATAAGAAATCCTCTTTTATTAGTTGCATCGTTTGAGGTAGGGTCAAAAGCCAAGATGCTAGTCAATGTCATGGAGGTGATGGGAACCCATCAAATGAAATAATAACCAAAAGTTAGACTCTAACTCTTAGAGGGGGAGACATGGAAGGATCAAATGGCTTGGCAATAGAACAGTGCCTGGAGGAAAGCACATGGCATCTAAGGAACATCCAGCCAAGTGGTGGATTTCCACGAGAAAGTCTCAGTGGATGGAATGATGTTTAATTCGATTGATGGCTATTGGTTTTCTGAAAATTGACTGATCTTCTTCATTTCAAAATTATTTTGGGAGAAATCTCAGACTTTTTCCTTAACTTCCACAGAATTCAATAGAAAAGCCGTGGTCAGGTCCAGCTACCGCACCATTGTGTTTCATGGGAAGAGTACCTGCTGAGTCTACAAATAGGGACCATGGAAATAGGTGAGGGTTCCAGAGGTGAACCCCATCTATTAAAAGTAAAAGGCATAATTGTTTAATAAAGGACAGTCCCTTTAAAAAGGAGCATCCAGTTTCATGTAACTGAAACATAAAGGTGGGTTATCAAAAATTGACTATCATCAAAATGGAGTTTGCAAGTAAAAAAATGTAAAATGTGAAAAATTACAACCATACTTGCCATAAAATTTCTATCCTGGTTTCTCAAGGATGCTCATTTCTGGCCCCATTTTGGGCTTTGCCAAAGTGTCACGGGTGTGTCAGACGTGACAGGCAGTCGCTCTGCAGTTGGTTGCAGGAAATCTCTATGTTTGGTATTACAGAGACCTTCTTAGAGGCTGTCTCTAGGACCCAGCGGCTACCTTCCTCTGGCTAATTGACACCCTGGCCTGGGTGTATAAATACCTGCTGTATGTCAGAGGGAGGTGCTGGCGATATTCATTACTCTTTGTGAAGGCATGAGCGAGAGCAGCACTTCTTCCTCTCTGGTGCTGGAGAACGTGTGCGCATTTGTCTGGAGTCGACTAAAGCTAAGCAATTTTCCCTTGTTTGTCCTCCCTTGTTGTCTTTAGTGTTCAGTGGGGATTGACTAGTGCTCATTCCCTTTCTCCACTCCCCCCCTTTCCCTAGAGTCTGGGTTCCCTTTCCCTCTTCCCTTTGTGTTGCACTAAGTCTTTCCCACGCCTTACGTGACATTATCGCCGGCCGAGCACATTTTGAAAAGGAAAAAAATAAATAAAAAAATTACACTTTGTTTTTTTTTCTCCTGTATGTTTTTGTGCGACGACCATTTTTTTTTCTTTTCTCCTTGATATGGGTTCAGTTGCAGAGCTCGCAGAGCAGTTCCGCCGACTGTCTCTGGAGGTGAATGATCTCCGCTGTGAGGTTCAGCAGCAACATCAGTGGCTACAGGTCGTCAATGTTGGGGTCTCGGCAGGTAGGCCTGTCCAGCCTGAACACAAGGTTGCCCTCCCGGACAGGTTTTCAGGAGGTAGGGACAAGTTTTTTGTTTTCAAGGAGGCCTGCAAACTGTATTTTAAGCTTCGTCCTTACTCCTCCGGAAATGAGGAGCAACGGGTTGGAATTGTGATCTCTCTACTGCAGGGAGATCCTCAGTCGTCGGCGTTTTCTTTACCCCGGGACTCGGTTTGTCTCCAGTCTGTGGAGGGGTTTTTCAGGGCTCTGGCCCTCATCTATGGTGACCCTGACCGAGTTGCCTTGGCTAAGTCTAGGCTACATTGCCTTCAGCAGGGGAATTGGTCAGTGGAGACGTAGAGTTTGGAATTCCGTAGGTGGGCAACGGATTCCAAATGGAATGACTCAGACCTTAGAAGCCAATTTTGTGCGGGGCTTATTGAAAGGTTGAAAGATGCCTTGGAGGCTGCCATGTCGTTGGCCTACAGTGGGGAAAAAAAGTATTTAGTCAGCCACCAATTGTGCAAGCTCTCCCACTTAAAAAGATGAGAGACGCCTGTAATTTACATCATAGGTAGACCTGAGCTTTGAGAGACAAAATGAGAAAACAAATCCTGAAAATTACATTATCTGATTTGGAAAGAATTTTTTTTCAAATTTTGGTGGAAAATAAGTATTTGGTCAATTACAAAAGTTCATCTCAATACTTTGTTATATATCCTTTGTTGGCAATGACAGAGGTCAAATGTTTTCTGTAAGTCTTCATAAGGTTGGCACACACTGTTGCTGGTATGTTGGCCCATTCCTCCATGCAGATCTCCTCTACAGCAGTGATGTTTTGGGGCTGTCGCTGGGCAACACGGACTTTCAACTCCCTCCAAAGGTTTTCTATAGAGTTTAGATCTAGAGACTGGCTAGTAGTGTTGAGCCACCCCCGTAGTGTTCGAGTTCGGTTCGGTTCGTCGAACACCCGTATGTTCGCCGAACTGTTCGTCGAACACCTTCGAACACCGTTAAAACCAATGGCAGGCAAACAAAAACACATAGAAACACATAGAAAACACCTTCAAAGGTGTCCAAAAGCTGACAAACTGCTCAGAAGACACAACTAACACATGGAAAAGTGACAAGTACATATAGTCATGCGAAAAGAAAAGAGGCGGAGGAGTAAAAGGAGGGGGAGACACAGATATAGGCATGTCATGCCCTTCTAAAGCCAAAAAAGTGCGAAGCCGACACGGCCAGTCCGTTCCTGCCCATGCGACCTCCGTGTCGCTGGGTTTGTGCCAGAGCTGCGGTGGACCCTGACGGCCATCCCCCCTCTCTCAATACTGGTGCCTGTCCGCTGGTGGGTCGAGCGAGCCCCCCTGTGGTGGAGGCAGCTCTAAGCTTTTTAATTTAAATTGTCTCTCTAATTTGAATGAATACACTTTAAATCCTTTTACAAGGATCTATTGGAGGGCAAGTCTCATGCCAGCAGCCGCAGTAATTCAAGGTCCAGTAGCGTCCACTAAAGCTGCTGCAGTTAAAAAGCTTTTATAAGGATCGAGCTTGGCGGTCCACCGCAAGGCATCCTACTGCCAGTCCCAGCCCCTATGCCTTGGGGTGCCTCCCCGATGCTCTTCACTGAGTGTCCCAGGGGCCCGAACCATTTCCTTTGAAAAAATTAAGTGTCCAAACTACAGGTGGTGTAGCTTGCTTAACAGCTGGGATAATCCGCTGACTAGCAGGCACTGCTACTAGGTCCAAAGTATTTCCTGGGCTAGAAGCAGTTAAAAATTTGTAATTAGATACTCTCGTTGGATGCTGAGAAAGCATTCCATAGAGTCTCCTGGCACGCCATATATTATTCTCTTAAAAAGCTTGGGGTAGGGGTCTAGGGGACCCTTTTATAGCCAAAATCACGGCCCTGTATCGCAATACGTCACCTAGGCTGAAGATAAATGGAACATTTTCATCACCTTTCATAATCACCAATGGGACAAGGCAGGGATGTCCTCTATCCCCTCTCTTATACAACCTAGTGACGGAGCACCTGCTCTCATCAATTCGCCATAACCCCAATATTAGGTGGATTGAGGTGGGAGGCACCGAGTACAAGTGCTCTGCATTTGCTGATGATGACCTAGTATTAGTGTTGAGCGAGCATGCTCGACACTGCTCGGTACTCGCCCGAGCGTCACGCTACTCGGGATGTTCGGCGAGCACCGAGCATTTCCGGGTTACTCGGGCGGGAGCTCGGGTCTCCGCCCTGCATGTTTGGCGCTCTTTACAGAGCCAATGAACATGCAGGGATTGCCAGCCAGTCACTGTAATGCCACAGCCATGTTGTTTGTGGGCATTACAGTGATTGGCTGGCAGCACAGCGTCACCTCGAGTATTTAAAACCGGGCGCCGCCATCTTGGACACAGTCGCTCCGGATCAGACAGTGTAGGGACAGCGCTGCTGATTTAGGGAGAGATATATCCTGCAAAATAGTTAGTGTAGGGTCTGTAAAGGCTGCCAGATCAAACAAACAGTCCTTCTCAGGACTAATATCCATCCCAGGTATATCAGGCAGGCAGGCAGGCTGTATAGGAGACGCAGTGGTTATACCAGCAAACGCTGCATTACAGTCCTGTGTGCTGCTCCTGTTGCTGAAATTGCTGGACTTAGCTCCAGGTCCCGGGGGCCAGGAAAAATCCTTTTTTTTTATCTAAATCCTCTTTTTTTTTTCCTCCTTCACAATGTACAAATACCCATCTTATTAACTTTTGGTGCCCCCCCCCCCCCAAAAAAAAAAGTGTGCCTCTGATTTTTCAGACACAAATATATCTGTTGAAAATAGTCTGGTGTAGGCCAGAGAAATAGAAGTGTGGTTTTGCAGTTCTATGGGCCATTTGTATCTAAGAAAAGCAGTTTGAGTGTGTCGCTCACTGTTCAGGCGCAAACATATATATATTTTAAAAAGCCTGGTATACACCAGTAAATTGTTACTGTGGTTTTGATGATCCACGGTAAAACATCTCTATTATCCTGTTTTTGGCATTTTTTGCTGTATAAAAATAATAAGTGTCTCCCTGATTTTTCAGACACAAATATATCTGTTGAAAATAGTCTGGTGTAGGCCAGAGAGACAGAAGTGTGCTTTTGCTGTTCCACGGTAAAAAATCTCTATTATCCTGCTTTTTGCATTTTATGCTGTAAAAAAAAAAAAATTGTGTCTCCCTGATTTTTCAGACACAAATATATCTGTTGACAATAGTCTGGTGTAGGCCCGAGAAATACAAGTGTGGTTTTGCAGTTCCACGGTACAAACCTCTGTATTATCCACTTTTGGGCCATTTGTATCTAAAAAAAACAGTTTGAGTGTGTCGCTCACTGTTCAGCCGCAAATATATATATATTTTAAAATGCCTGGTATACACCAGTAAATTATTACTGTGGTTTTGATGTTCCACGGTAAAACATCTCTATTATCCTGTTTTTGGCATTTTTTGCTGTATAAAAATAACAATAGTGTCTCCCTGATTTTTCAGACACAAATATATCTGTTGAAAATAGTCTGGTGTAGGCCAGAGAGACAGAAGTGTGCTTTTGCTGTTCCACGGTAAAAAATCTCTATTATCCTGCTTTTTGTATTTTTTGCTGTAAAAAAAAAAAAAAAATTGTGTCTCCCAGATTTTTCAGACACAAATATATCTGTTGAAAATAGTCTGGTGTAGGCCCGAGAAATACAAGTGTGGTTTTGCAGTTCCACGGTACAAACCTCTGTATTATCCACTTTTGGGCCATTTGTATCTAAAAAAAACAGTTTGAGTGTGTCGCTCACTGTTCAGCCGCAAATATATATATATTTTAAAAAGCCTGGTATACACCAGTAAATTATAACTGTGGTTTTGCTGTTCCACGGTAAAAAATCTCTATTATTCAGGTTTTGGTAGTTTTTTCCGTAAAGAAAAACAGTAGTGTCTCCTGACTGTTGTGACACAAAAATATATCTGTTGAAAATAGTCTTGTGTAGGCCCGACATCCCAGTGTGGTTTCGCAGTTCCACGGGTCAAATCGCTGTACTATCCAGTTTTGGGCCTTTGGTATCTAAAAAAAAAGCAGTTTGAGTGTGTCGCTCACTGTTCAGCCGCAAATATCTCTATTTAAAAAAGTGTGGTATACCCCAGTAAACAATAACTGTGGTTTTCCTCTTCCACGGTTCTAATCTATTCTTTATTACCCTTTTTCCATTGATAGTGCAAGTGTAAGCTATTTTACTTCATTTACAATGGGCAAAGCACGTGGCAAGGGACGTGGAAGTGGACGTTCTGGTGATGGTTCGTGCAGAGGACGGGGCCGTGGCCAAGGTGAAAATGTGCCACAACCAACAGCCACATCTTCTCGCTCCCACTTCTTGACCGAATTACTAGGGAAGCACAGAACAACACCAGTATTGAGAACTGATCAGTGTGAACAGGTTATTAATTGGATAGCAGACAATACTTCCAGTTACCTGGGCACCACCACCTCTGGTCTGTCTTCCACACGGTCAACTCTTAGTAGCCGTGAGTCTCGACCGCATACTCCTCCTCACCCTGATGCTCCTTCCTCCCACCATGCCGATTGTCATCAGACAGCAAGTGATCCCACACTTGGGCACTCTGAAGAGCTGTTCACTGGTCCATTTCCATATTTGGGCCCCTCGCCTGATACGCTTGAAGTGGTGGAAGAGGAGATCCCATGTTGCGATGCCCAAATATTTGAACAGCCACGGCCACAGGAAGTCGACATTGGCAATCTGTCACAAGAGGTGGACGATGACGAGACACAATTGCCAGGAAGTGAGGAGGAGGATCGTGGTGCGCAAGTGGAAGAGGAGGAGGTGGTGGATGATCTAGTAACTAACCCAACGTGGAAGGAGGACATGCAGAGTGAGGCCAGCAGCACACAGGGGGAGGGAGGCAGAGTACCCCAACAGGCAGGAAGAAGCAGTGTGGTGGCCGCAGACAGAAGGCAGGCAACCATTCCCTGTAACACCAACACGAGGGACGTTGCCAGTACAAGCGGTAGGTCTTCCAGAGTCTGGAATTTTTTTAAAGACTCTGCTGATAACCCCAAAAAGGCCATATGTTCCACCTGCCATGCCAGCATCAGCAGGGGTGACAAAACTACCAGCCTGACCACCACCAGCATGATCAGGCACATGGCAGCAAAGCACCCGACTTTGTGGGGCGAAACTCAGGGTCCACGACCAGTGTCAGCGGGTGTCACCACTGCTTCTTCCACTGTTGTGCGTGCAATAGAACCCCCTGTTGTGTGTGCAAGGCAATCCCCTGTCCATACTGCATGTAAAGATGCCCCCTCCTCTCAGTCTTCACTTGTTATGGCAGTTTCTCAAGAAACAGTATCAACGTCCACGTCCACGTCCCACCGCAGCGTTCAATTGTCCATATCCCAGACCTTTGAACGAAAGCGGAAATTCGCAGCTAACGCCCCACAGACCACAGTCCTAAATTCGCACATTTCACGACTGCTTGCATTGGAAATGCTGCCTTTTAGGCTGGTGGAGATGGAATCCTTCCGCAATCTTATGGCGGTGGCCGTCCCTCGGTACTCGGTCCCCAGCCGACACTATTTTGCCCGGTGTGCCATCCCCGCACTACACAAGCACGTGTCCCAAAGCATCTGCCGTGCCCTCAACAACGCAGTTACTGGGAGAGTCCACCTGACAACGGACACGTGGACAAGTGCTTGTGGCCAGGGACGGTACATCTCTCTGACGGCACACTGGGTAAACATAGCGGAAGCCGGGACCCAGTCGGACCTTGGGATGGAACACATCCTCCCCACACCGAGGATTGCGGGCCCTATGTCAGTCAGAGTTGCCCCCACAGTGTACAGCTCCTGCGCATCATCCTCCTCCTCCTCATGTTCAGCCTCCATATCAGATATCACCACATCAGTTACAAGCTGGAAGCATTGCAGTACTGCCTCTGCCAAGCGGCAACAGGCTGTGCTGAAACTCATAAGCTTAGGTGATAAACCTCACACTGCTTGTGAGTTGTGGACAGCTGTGAAAGAGCAGGCAGATCTGTGGCTGAGACCGCTGAACCTACATCCCGGCATGGTCGTGTGTGACAATGGCCGTAACCTGGTGGCGGCTCTGAGGCGAGGTGAGATCACACACGTACCACGCCTGGCTCATGTGCTTAACCTTGTGGTTCAGCGGTTTCTTAAATCGTACCCCGAGTTGCCAGATCTGCTCGTGAAAGTACATCGCCTGTCAGCTCATTTTCGCAAGTCAGCTACAGCTTCCGCCGCCCTTGCTGTTTTGCAGCAGCGTTTGCAGCTTCCGGCACACCGACTGGTGTGTGATGTCCCCACACGTTGGAACTCTACCCTCCACATGTTGCAAAGGATTTGTGAGCAGAAGAGAGCAGTTGTGGAGCACCAGCTGCAACAAGGCCGTCGATATTCAGGTCAGACTCCACACATAAGACCTCAGGAGTGGACCTGGATGTCTCACATATGTACCATCCTGACAAACTTTGAGGAGGCCACCAAGATGGTGAGTGGCGATGACGCCATCATTAGTGTCAGCATCCCACTTGTCTGTCTTTTGCAACGCTCTCTGCAGAGAATTAAAGAGAAGGCATTGCAGCCAGAGTATGATGAGATGGATCAAGAAGCCGTAGCGGGCGATTACACACAGCCCAGCCTCATCTCATCCCAACGTGCATTGGGGGACAATGAGGGAGAGGAGGAGGAGGAGGAGGAAGAACAGGAGCTGCTATCATGCGTTGTAGACGGTAGTACCTGTACAAGTGTCATACCATCGGTTCAGCGTGGGTGGCCTGAGGACAGGGGGGAGGAGGAAGAGGAGGAGGAGGAGGAGAGCATGGTCAGTCGTCATCTTGGTGAGGACACGGAAATCTTGCCCGTTACCAGTCTGGCACGCATGGCTGACTTTATGTTACACTGCCTTAACCGTGACCCTCGCGTTGTCAAAATGTTGGGTGACAGTCATTACTGGTTGGTGACACTTGTAGACCCCCGCTACAAGGAGAACTTTCACTCTCTTATTCCTGAGGTGGAGAGGTCTACAAAAATGGGGCAATACCAGAAGGCCCTTGCTGCAGAACTCTTAAAAAAATTCCCATCTGAACACTGTAGCGGCAGAGGTCACAGATCGCTGCCCAACTAAGGCATACAGGCGAGAGAGACGCAACTCCAATCCAGCAGAGGCAGGGGAACACTGTCAATGTTCTAGGACAGTTTTCTGAGACCTGCCCAGCTTACAGGCCCTGAGGCGCAGGGTACTCTCACAAGGAGTGGAAAGTTTCAAAAGATGGTGAGGGAGTACCAGCGTCCTCCGTGATTCCTCTGTGCCTTTTAATTATTGGGTATCCAAGCTGGACACTTGGAATGAACTCACTCTGTATGCCTTGGAGGTCCTGGCCTGCCCTGCCGCTAGCGTGTTATCGGAGCGTGTTTTTAGTGCCGCTGGGGGAATTATAACTGATAAGCGCACTCGCCTGTCAACTGACAATGCTGACAAGCTGACCCTTATCAAAATGAACAAGGGCTGGATTGGGCCAGACTTCTCATCACCACCAAATGACACCAGAGTAACATAAAGTCAAATCCACTGTGTTATTTCGGGAGGTGTATTCCCATGCATCGCTTCACACCCACACATGGGTATACGCTTCCTCATTTCGGCTGTTTTTTGCTCTTCTCCTTATCCTCAGCCTCCACGACCACTATACCACCAGGGTGACCGTGGTCCATGTTGCCAGCATTGCAAGTTCCTCTGTCCTAATTTTTGGCAGCTTTTGCTTGGAAGGCATAGGCAAAGACTATGGAAGACCCACTCCCCAATAATGGGAATAATGTTTTTAATATGCTGTACTGCATGGCTCTTGTAAGGGACATTGCAAGTTCCCCCTTCCTAATTTTTGGCAGCTTTTGCTCGGAAGGCATAGGCAAATACTATGGGAGATCCACTCCCCAATAATGGGAATAATGTTTTTAATATGCTGTACTGCATGGCTCTTGTAAGGGGCATTAAAATCGTCTTGTTAAGCTACTGTGACCTCCACGTCTCTTCCAAGGGTCGTTAATATTGTCTTTTTATTCCACTGCGACCTCCACCACTCTTCCAAGGGGCATTAAAAGCGTCTTGTTAAGCTACTGTGACCTCCACGTCTCTTCCACAGGGCGTTGATATTGTATTTTTATTCCACTGTAACCTCCACCACTCTTCCAAGGGGCATTGATATTGTCTTTTTATTCCACTGCGACCTCCACCACTCTTCCAAGGGGCATTAAAAGCGTCTTGTTAAGCTACTGTGACCTCCACGTCTCTTCCACGGGGCATTGATATTGTCTTTTTATTCCACTGTAACCTCCACCACTCTTTCAAGGGGCATTAAAACTGTCTTGTTAAACCACTCTGAACTCCACGTCTCTTCCAAGGGGCATTAAAACCATCTTGTTAAGCTACTGTGACCTCCACATCTCTTCCAAGAGGCATTAAAACTGTCTTGTTAAACCACTCTGAACTCCACGTCTCTTCTAAGGGGCATTAAAACCGTCTTGTTAAACCACTCTGAACTCCACAGCTCTTCCAAGGGGCATTGACATGTTGTTTTTAATTACCTCTAACCTCCACGACTCTTGCAACGGGCATTGCATTTCCTCCTAATTTTTGTCAGCTTTTGCTTTTCAATGCATGGGCGAACACTAAGGGAGACCCACTCCCCAATAATGGGTAGAAGGTTTTTAATACGCTGTAATCTACGTCTGTTTCAAGGGGCATTGCAGTGCCTAATAATTTTTGGAAAGCCTTCCATTCCCTGCTTAGTCCGACAGTGTACAGGAGACCCAGTTGCTATAAATGGAAAAAACGGTTTAGTTAAGGCCCTCTGACCTCCATGTCACTTCCAAGGGGCATTGGAGTGCCTCGAATTTTTTGGTAGGCATTGCATTCACTGTATGCCTTATAACTGTGTAGCTGAACCGCTCCTTTTGGTACAGAAACATATCCTACAAGACATATGTGGTTGGCTGGCCTGATATTGATGTGAATGGTCCCTGTTCCTCCTGCTCTTTCTCCTTTGCCACCACCTCATCCATCATTCATCACCTGAAGCTTTGTTTTAATGGGAGTCATAGAACTGGGATAGTAGCAGGAAAACATCCAGCAATCCTCGAAGGAGGTAGAATATGCGCCAAAACGCTGACCACCTCAGGCCTAGCTGCTACTACTTACATGCGCTTGCATTCCAAGGAACAGAAAGCTAAGGAGGTGGATGGCCTCATGATCATGAATAATTTACTCATTGTGTAGGAGGCCGACCACTGCTGCTGTCTACCTTCTGAACTTTGTGTTAAAGCCTGATTGACCCAGGACCCGCAATCCTCTAAGTCTGGAGGACGTGTTGCATCCCAGTGTCCAACTGTGTCCCGGCTTCCACAATATTAACCCAGTGTGAAGGCGTCAGTGAGATGGACCATTCCTGGCCACATTCACTTGTCCACGTGTTTTTGGTTAGGCTGTCCTTCCCACTAAATGCACTGGGGAGGGCACAGGTAATGTTTTGGTATGCGCGCTTGTGTATAAGGCGCACCGGGACAAATAGGGGCGGCTGGGGACTGTTTATGGACACCCGGCCACCCCCACGCGGCTGGGGACTGTGTGTGGGCACCCGGCCGCGGGGCGGCTGGGGACTGAGTATGGACACCCGGCCGCCCCCTGGCGGCTGGGGACCAAGCGTGGACACCCGGCCGCCGGGCGGCTGGGGACTGAGTATGAATACCAGGCTACCGACGCAGCCATGACGTGGTGGCCAGATTCCACCTCCACATGCCTAAAAGGCCCAATTTCAAGTGCAAGCAAGCTAGCAGTATGGTATTGCAGCCTGGGGGTGGGTGGGTCGCAGGCTGTATACTTGCGCTTGTATTGCAAGTTATGGGGGAGGTACAATTGAACATTGCCCTGGGACAAGGACTTGCACGGGGATAATTGCAAGTCTGCATCTTCTGATGCGGCAAGGATCACTTCTGATGGGCATACTTTTAGGCAGTGACCTGGGTGTCAGAGATGCTTCCAGGGGTCTTCCCCATGCTGTTCCCATGTCTTTTTAGCACTGTATGCATGTGTCACACAGCACATGGCCAGATAAGGTTGTAAAATGTTAAAATGACATTTCCCGGTGAATGCATTTGTCACGGTTGAAAGCAATACAAACGTGCAAAAACGCATAAAAAATGCTACTTGTGAACATAGCCCAAGGTGTGGAGGAGTATTTTTGTTTTTGGTTATTTATTTTACCTTATACACAAGTCTTTACCCTGGAAAGGATGTTCCTTAACCCCTTTCCGACCTGGTCAGTAATAGTACGCACCAGGTCGGGAAGGCCGGTTCAGCGGGGGCTCCGGCGGTGAGCCCGCACTGAAGCGAGCACATGTCAGCTGATTATTGGAATCACAATCCACCCGCGGCTGTTAACATGTTAAATCTCTGACAGTGGCATTTAACTCGTGCTTCTGGGAGTCCTAAGCCCCGCCCATCAGTGACCCCGTCACGTGATCGCGGGTCACCAATGGGTGGGCATGACAACTCAGGGTCTGCAGCAGACGCCTGTGGTTGTCATGTCTCAATTGCTATGAGCGCCACCTAGTGGTCAGCGCTCATAGCAAGTGAGCATTTCTCCTGCATACAAGCGATCTGCTCATCGCTTGTATGCAGTAGAAGCAATCAGACAACTGCTGCTTCTAGTCTCCTCTGGAGACTATAGAAGCAAGCAGAAAGTGTAAAAAAAAAGTTTTTTAAAAAATAAAAAAATAAAAAATATATAAAAGTTTAAGTCACACCCCTTTCGCCCCATTCAAAATAAAATATATATATATAAAAAAAAAACCACATACACATATTTGGTATCGCCGCGTTCAGAATCGCCCGATCTATCAATATAAAAGAAGAATTAATACAATCAGTAAACGACGTAACGAGAAAAAAATTTTAAACGCCAGAATTAAGTTTTTTTGGTCGCTACAACTTTGCAATAAAATGCAATAATGGGCGATCAAAACATCGGATCTACCCCAAAATGGTATCAATAAAAACGTCAGCCCGGCACGCAAAAAATAAGCCCTCACCTGGCCCCAGATCCCGAAAAATGGAGAAGCTAAGGGTCTCGGAAAATGGCGTAATTTTGTTTGTTTTTTTTAGCAAGCTTTGGATTTTTTTTTCACCACTTAAATAAAAAAGAACCTATACATGTTTGGCGTCTATGAACTCGTAACGACCTGGAAAATAATAACGGCAGGTCAGTTTTAGCAATCTGTAAACGTGGTAAAAAAAGGACCCAAAAAACAACTGTGGAATTGCATTTTTTTTGCAGTTTCACTGCACTTGGAATTTTTTTCCCATTTTCCAGCACACGATATGGTAAAACCAGTGATGGTGTTTAAAAGTACAACTCGTCCCGCAAAAAATAAGCCCTCACATGGCCATATTGAACGAAAATTAAAAGTTCTGGCTCTGGGAAGAAGGGGAGCAAAAAAGGAAAACACAAAAACAGAAAGACCCATGGTCGTTAAGGGGTTAACATATTTCACAGGAAAGCACTTTCACTTTCGTTTTTGAACGTTTTATTGTGAGCCTGTAAAAGTGGCTTAATACCTCTGACCACGTTGTTGACAGCAATGACCTGGGGGTCAGAAATGCTTCCTGGGGCGATCCCCATGCTGTCCCCATGTCATTTGAGCACTGTCACTATCATTTTGGGCACTTTTTAGGCTTTCTACAGACTGCCGGGGGAGCCACCGCAAAAATGTTCGGGTCTGCCATAGACTAACATTGGGCTCGTTGCTCGGGTCGAGCACCCGAGTATCACAGTGAGCTCGGCCCGAGCTTCGAGCACCCGAGCATTTTAGTGCTCGCTCAACACTACCTAGTATATATCACTCAATCACATATATCCATCCCTGCTGTTATGGCTGAAATAGATCACTTTGTTACATAGTCAAATTTTAAAATCAATGCAGCGAAGTCTGAGGCCCTCGATGTCTCCCTCCCTAAATCCATATAGGATTCCATCCTGTCCAACTTTCCCTTTGCCTGGCCCTCACAGGGTATCAAATACCTAGGAATTCCTATTCATAGAGACCTCTCCCGTCTATGTTATCTTAATTTTGGGCCCTTTATTGAACAACTCCATACAGACCACGGTTGGCAAGTTAGAACTGTAAGATTCACTACGTGAACCACTGGTGTTTTGTGGAAAAGCACATGTACACTGTGTTCCAAATTATTATGCAAAAAGTGTTTAGGAGTGATAAGGTAAGAATTTTTTTGTTTGTCAGTTAAACTCATTAATGGTGATGTGTGTCAGGGCTCTTTATATCACTGTAAGCAATTGCAGACACCTGTGCTAATTAGTTTGGCAGGTGTGTCCAATGAAAGGCAAGACTACTTAAGAAGGCTGTCCCACATTATTAAGCAGCCTACATTTTCTGCCAAAATGGGAAAGGAAAAGGATGTGTCGGCTGCTGAGAAGCAACAAATTGTGGAGTGTTTAGGTCAAGGCATGACTACAATCAACATTGCCAAGACAGTTCATCCTGATCATCGCACAATCAAGAAGTATGTAGCTGATTCACGGTACTCAGGTGTGCGTGCTGATAAGGGAAAATTGAGGACTCTTTCCTACAGGCAATTACGTCAGGTTAAAAGAGCAGCGGCAAAAAAGCCTAGTCATAGCAGCAGACTAGCTTTTGAAGCTGCTGGTGCCTCCAACGTCCCCCGAACAACAAGATGCAGGGTCCTTCAGAGGTTTGCAGTTGTGCGTAAGCCATCCTGTCGACCTCCTCTATCCACTGTACACAAGCAGAAATGGCTCCAGTGGGCCAAACAATACATGAAGACTGACTTCAAAACTGTTTTGCTCACCGATGAGTGCCGTGCAACGCTCGATGGTCCAGATGGATGGAGTGGAGGGTGGCTGGTTGATGGACACCCCATGCAAACACGGCTACGGCGCCAACAAGGAGGAGGTGGAGTAATGTTTTGGCATGAAATCATGGGGAGAGAGATTGTCGGCCCCTTTAGGATCCCTGAAGGGGTAAAGATGAACTCCATAATGTATGTGGAGTTTCTCAAACAGCACTTCCTGCCATGGTTCAAGAAGAAGAACGGTGTATTCCGCAGCAAGATCATTTTCATGCATGATAATGCACCGTCTCATGCTGCACATAACACATCTGCATCTATGGCTGATATGGGCATAAAAGGGGACAAACTTATGGTGTGATCCCCATGCTCCCCTGACCTCAACCCCATTGAGAACCTCTGGAGCATCATCAAAAGGAGTGTCTATGATGGCGGGAGGCAGTTCACATCTAAGCAACAGCTCTGGGAGGGTATTCTGTCCTCATGCAAAACAATTGAAGCAGAAACCATCCAAAACCTGACAAATTCAATGGACGAGACAGTTCAGAAGCTCCTTTCGAACGAGGGGTCCTATGTGCAAATGTAACATCACCTAGAATAAAGTTTTGAGTTGAAAACTGGTTGATTTCAGTTTCTAATAACCTGCTAATGCTTATAATTTCAAAAATGACCATCTTTATTAAAATGAAAAGGTTGATCGAAGAGTGTGGGGGATCTAAGAGTGTGGCAACCCAGTAGTCAGGATTATTTCGAATTCTGACAATCTGAGGGTCATGTTGCAGGTAGTGCAGCAAGAAGGCACTCATGTGTCTTGCGCATCTAGGAGCCCCAAAATTATTTTCCGGGCTAGATGCAGCTAAAAATTATTTTTAATTTGAAAGCTGGTGGAGCTTAGTATAGATGGCCTAATGGAATCAGTACTGCAAACTGCAACAAGGCCCAAATTATTTTCCAGCCAAGATGCAGATAAACATGATTAGTAATTTTAAATCTGGTGGAGTTTAGTATAGATGGCCTAATAGAATCAGTACTGCACACTGCTACAAGGCCCAAATTATTTTCCAGCCAAGATACAGATAAGCATGATTAGTAATTTGAAAGCTTAAAACGGTTGGTGAGGTGATTTTAACAAATCATCAAGCTTTTACTCTCCCCAGGATGACACAGGGGTAGAAAAGTCATTTCGGATCCATGTTTTGTTCATCTTTATGAACGTGAGTCTGTCTATATTATCAGTGGAGAGCCGCGTGCGCTTATCTGTCAGCACACCACCAGCAGTGCTGAACACACGTTCAGACAGAACGCTGGCTGTGGGGCATGACAAGATCTCCAAGGCGTAAGTGGCGAGCTCCGGACATTTATCCAGATTGGAAGCCCAAAAAAAGCAAGGGTCCAGTGACACAGTCATGGCTTCAATGTTTACTTGGAGATACTCCTGTACCATCGTCAGACTTCTTGTCTCCTGTGGCCTTGCAAAGGATGGGCTAAAAAAGTGGTGAAATGATTCCGCAAAATTGATGTTACCAGCAGATACTGTGTTTCTATTACGTTTTGAGTGCTGAACACTCGACGTTCCCACGGTTGGTAAGTTGGAACTGTGAGATTCACTACGTGCACCACTAGTGTTTTGGGAAAAGCACATGTAAGATTCTGCAGCAGTCTCTGCTGATACTCCTGCATGCGTGCATCTCTTTCTATGGCAGGAATAATTTCTGCAAATTTACCTTTGTACCGGGGATCTAAGAGTGTGGCAACCCAGTAGTCAGGATTACTTCAAATTCTCACAATTCGAGGGTCATGTTGCAGGTAGTGCAGCAAGAAGGCACTCATGTGTCTTGCGCATCTGGGAGCACCAAGTCCCTGTTGTGTTGGTGGCGAGGTAACAATCATGCTTCCTTCCTCTGCCCTCTCCCCCCAACCTCGCACAACAGAAATGTGATCAAGGTCTCCCTCATCTGATGAGTTTTCCATCAGTTCGTCCTCCACTTCTTCCTGGGCTCCTGCACCTTCCTCACTAGTTTGGCTGCTACCATGTGCCCTGGTAAAACCATCTCCCCCACCCTCACATGCCTGCCGCCATGGTGCTGCCGACCATCTAGACCTTGCAGATGTTAGCCCTTCCGCATACAACTCCTCCTCCTCTACTTCCTCCACCTCCTTTTGTGCCACCACCTGACTCCGAATTCTGTTTAACATGTGCTCCAGCATGTAAATCACCGGAATAGTCATGCTGATAATGGCATCGTCAGCACTAAACATCTTCGTCGCCATTTCAAAACTGTGCAGAAGGGTGCATAGGTCCCTGATCTGAGACCACTCCTCCAGCGTGATTTGCCCCACCTCTGGATCTCGTTGGCCCAGGCTATACGTCAGAACGTATTGCACCAGGGCTTGTCGGTGCTGCCACAGTCGCTGCAACATGTGCAGAGTTGAATTCCACCGGGTAGGCACATCGCATTTTAGCCGGTGAAGTGGCAGGCCCAACGACTTCTGTAGAGATGTAAGTCGCTGAGCTGCGGGATGCGAATGGCGGAAGTGAGCACACAGCGACCGTGCCCTCTGCAGAAGGCCATCTAGTCCGGGATAGTGGGCTAAAAATTGCTGGACAACCAGGTTCAACACGTGAGCCATACAAGGCTCGTGTGTGACATTGCCCCGGCGAAGGGCCGCACCCAGGTTTACAGCATTGTCGCACACGGCCTTCCCTGATTTCAGGTCCAGTGGAGACAGCCATTCATGAAACTGGGTCTCCAGAGCTGACCACAACTCCTCAGCTGTGTGACTCACATTTCCCAGACATTTCAAAGTAAAAACCGCCTGATGACGTTGAGCCCTGCTGCCAGCATAGTAAGGAGGTGTGCAGGATCCCTTCTGCGCAGTTAGAAAGCTTGTGGCATGACCAGTCAGACTTTGGGTGCAGGTGGAGGACCGAGAGGAGGTTGAGGAGGCAGAAGCAGTGGAGGAACTTCGAGATAAAGAGGATTGACGCACAACTCGTGGGGACGGCAAGACTTGGACAGCAGCCCCTTGTCCTGCTGTCACCATAGTTACCCAGTGCCCAGTCAGCGACATGCAACGCCCCTGTCCATGCCTACTCGTTCAAGTGTCTGTGGTGAAATGCACCCTGTCACACACAGAGTTTCTCAAAGAAGCGGTGATGTTGTGTGCGACATGCTGGTGGAGCGCAGGCACACCTTTCTTTGAGAAGTAGTGCCGACTGGGCATCTGGTACTGGGGCACTGCGACGGACATAAGGTCTCGAAAATCCTCTGTGTCCACCAGGCGGAAAGGCAGCATTTCTTTAGCCAAGAGCTTGCAGATGGTGAAATTCAACCTCTTAGCTTTCTCATGGCTAGGAGGAAATGGTCTTTTATTTGTCCACATCTGAGGGACCGAGGGCAGGCTGTTGTGCTTAGACGGGGTTGAGAAGGGTGTCCCCGGCAAACTGCCGGTCTGTGAGGAAGATGCAGGCGGACATGTTAGGTTGCCTTGATCCAAAGGTGGTGCTATCGATGTCGGACAGCGATGAACACCAGCTGGTGTTTCCACCTCTAAAGAAAATGATGACCTGCCAATCACGCAGGCTGTTGCGGGTAAAGAGGTGGCAGGTCTGCGTCCCAAAACAGGTGTGACTGCTGTCCCCCCAGTCACAGAGGATGATGAGGCCGCGGATGCACAAGATGTGGCAGACGGTGGTTGGCCCGGCCGGCTAGGCCGCACTGTAGCACAGTGAGCTTCCCACTGCAACTTATGCTTCATATCCATGTGCCGGTTCATGCATGAAGTACTCAAACTATGTATTTTTTGGCCTCTACTTAGCTTTTGCTGACAAATGTTACAGATAACATGAGTTGGGTCATCCTTATCGATCTGAAAAAATGCCCAGGCTATGCAAGGCTTAGCACCCATGCGACCTGAAGAGCCACCACGACTTGTGGTGAGAGGCAGAGTTGTGTTTGAGGATGCAGTTGTTGACATGCTTCCAGTACTACGTCTCTGTCCAGGAAGGCGCAACCTGACCTCGTCTTCACTAGCATCCTCCTCCACCTCCTCTGCTGACCTCATCGACTGGCTGACTGTGGGTTGACAGTAAGTGGGATCTCCAACCTCGTCATCATCACCCTGTGTGTTCTCACACCCGTCGTCCTCAGAGCCAACCTCTTCCTGCCCTGACAAAAAACTAAAGTTGTCGCTCCAATCAGGTATTTGAGTCTCATCATCGTCTTCCTCATTGTCTCCACCAACAGGAGTTACAGTTTTGGAACGAGGGTCTACATTATGGTCAGAACCTTCTGCGTCTGCTCCTGGATCCGACTCATAAAGATTCTGGGCTTCAGTGCAGATCATTTCCTCGTCTGGATTCACAGAAGCTCTGGAGCCGACCTCTGATTCCCAGGCTATAGTATGAGTAAACAGCTCTGCAGACTCAACCATCTGTTCTACCCCATACTCAGACAGGCAGCTGGAGACTTGGGAGCTGTGAGGAAGCAAGTGCGATTGGGGTGACACCTCTGAGGACTGGAGTTTTTGTGATGTTGAAGTTGAGGTGGAGGAGAGCCCACTTAAAGGATCACTTGATATCCGTTGAAGCACCTGCTGTTTTTATGCCTCATCTGGAATTTGTAGCGATTGGCGTGGCCGTAAGAAATGGATCTTAACACATTGTCCGCTAAAAGAAGTAGACATCTTAGTTTGGCTGGAAGATGGTCTTTCTTCTGCAGATGTTACTGTTGCTTTAACACCTACCCCACGGACACAACCTTTTTTTCCCTTCCCAACACGCCTATTCCCCTTTCCACCAGCAGCAGGCCTTTTTCCACTCATTTTGGTGGTTAACTAATTGACAACTCTGGAGTTGTTTGCACAAAAAACAATGGATGGGAACCAAGCAGAGCTGAGTGGCCAAACGGTTGTATTAGCCCAAAAGTATTGCTGGGCTAGATGCAGATAAAAATTATTTTGAATTTGCAACCTGGTGGAGGTTAGTATAGATGGACTAATAGAACAAGTCCCACACACTGCTACAAGCCCAAGCCCAAATATTTTTTCAGAGTTAGATGCAGATAAAAATTATTTTGAATTTGCAACCTGGTGGAGGTTAGTATAGATGGACTAATAGAACAAGTCCCACACACTGCTACAAGCCGAAGCCAAAATATTTTTTCAGAGCTAGATGCAGATAAATATTATTTTGAATTTGCAACCTGGTGGAGGTTAGCATATATGGACTAATAGAACAAGTCCCACACACTGCTACAAGCCGAAGCCAAAATATTTTTTCAGAGCTAGATGCAGATAAAAATTATTTTGAATTTGCAACCTGGTGGAGGTTAGTATAGAAGGACTAATAGAACAAGTCCCACACACTGCTACAAGCCGAAGCCAAAATATTTTTTCAGAGCTAGATACAGATAAAAATTATTTTGAATTTGCAACCTGGTGGAGGTTAGTATAGATGGACTAATAGAACAAGTCCCACACACTGCTACAAGCCGAAGCCAAAATATTTTTTCAGAGCTAGATGCAGATAAAAATTATTTTGAATTTGCAACCTGGTGGAGGTTAGTATAGATGGACTAATAGAACAAGTCCCACACACTGCTACAAGCCGAAGCCAAAATATTTTTTCAGAGCTAGATGCAGATAAAAATTATTTTGAATTTCCAACCTGGTGGAGGTTAGTATAGATGGACTAATAGAACAAGTCCCACACACTGCTACAAGCCCAAGTCTAAATATTTTTTCAGAGTTAGATGCAGATAAAAATTATTTTGAATTTGCAACCTGGTGGAGGTTAGTATAGATGGACTAATAGAACAAGTCCCACACACTGCTACAAGCCGAAGCCAAAATATTTTTTCAGCGCTAGATGTAGATAAAAATTATTTTGAATTTGCAACCTGGTGGAGGTTAGTATAGATGGACTAATAGAACAAGTCCCACACACTGCTACAAGCCGAAGCCAAAATATTTTTTCAGAGCTAGATGCAGATAAAAATTATTTTGAATTTGCAACCTGGTGGAGGTTAGTATAGATGGACTAATAGAACAAGTCCCACACACTGCTACAAGCCGAAGCCAAAATATTTTTTCAGAGCTAGATTCAGATAAAAATTATTTTGAATTTGCAACCTGGTGGAGGTTAGTATAGATGGACTAATAGAACAAGTCCCACACACTGCTACAAGCCGAAGCCAAAATATTTTTTCAGAGCTAGATGCAGATAAAAATTATTTTGAATTTGCAACCTGGTGGAGGTTAGTATAGATGGACTAATAGAACAAGTCCCACACACTGCTACAAGCCGAAGCCAAAATATTTTTTCAGAGCTAGATGCAGATAAAAATTATTTTGAATTTGCAACCTGGTGGAGGTTAGTATAGATGGACTAATAGAACAAGTCCCACACACTGCTACAAGCCGAAACCAAAATATTTTTCAGAGCTAGATGCAGATAAAAATTATTTTGAATTTGCAACCTCGTGGAGGTTAGTATAGATGGACTAATAGAACAAGTCCCACACACTGCTACAAGCCGAAGCCAAAATAATTTTTCAGAGCCAGATGCAGATAAAAATTATTTTGAATTTGCAACCTGGTGGAGGTTAGTATAGATGGACTAATAGAACAAGTCCCACACACTGCTACAAGCCGAAGCCAAAATATTTTTTCAGAGCTAGATGCAGATAAAAATTATTTTGAATTTGCAACCTGGTGAAGGTTAGTATAGATGGACTAATAGAACAAGTCCCACACACTGCTACAAGCCGAAACCAAAATATTTTTCAGAGCTAGATGCAGATAAAAATTATTTTGAATTTGCAACCTCGTGGAGGTTAGTATAGATGGACTAATAGAACAAGTCCCACACACTGCTACAAGCCGAAGCCAAAATAATTTTTCAGAGCCAGATGCAGATAAAAATTATTTTGAATTTGCAACCTGGTGGAGGTTAGTATAGATGGACTAATAGAACAAGTCCCACACACTGCTACAAGCCGAAGCCCAAATATTTTTTCAGAGCTAGATGCAGATAAAAATTATTTTGAATTTGCAACCTGGTGGAGGTTAGTATAGATGGACTAATTGAACAAGTCCCACACACTGCTACAAGCCGAAGCCAAAATATTTTTTCAGAGCTAGATGCAGATAAAAATTATTTTGAATTTGCAACCTGGTGGAGGTTAGTATAGATGGACTAATAGAACAAGTCCCACACACTGCTACAAGCCGAAGCCAAAATATTTTTTCAGAGCTAGATGCAGATAAAAATTATTTTGAATTTGCAACCTGGTGGAGGTTAGTATAGATGGACTAATAGAACAAGTCCCACACACTGCTACAAGCCGAAGCCAAAATATTTTTTCAGAGCTAGATGCAGATAAAAATTATTTTGAATTTCCAACCTGGTGGAGGTTAGTATAGATGAACTAATAGAATGATGCTATGCCCAAAAGGTTTTACTTCACTAGGTGCAGTAAAAAAAATTGTATTCTATACACAGGTGGTATAGCTTGCAACACAGATAGGCTACTCCACTGACTAACACACACCGCAAGAGGCCAAAAAGGATTTGCTTTGCTAGATTTAGCCAAATGCTGTGAAAAAGCTTGCACAGCACTGGCACAGACCTGCCTGGCAAAAAGTGATAGGAATTGATGTAACCTAGTCCTGAAAAGGACTGCAATTACAATTAGTCTTTACTCCCAACCTATCTATTTAAGAGCACAGACCTGCCTGATAAAAGTCGTAGGAAATGATGTAACCTAGTCCTTAAAAGGACTGCAATCACAACTATTCCCTACTCCCAAGCTATCTGTAGATTTGTGCGAAAATTGGCTTGAAATTAACAAGGTATAGCGCACACAGCAACAGCGGTGCCGTCTAACACGCAGCTGCAGCAGTGAGAAAATGGTGGCGACGGGGAAAATGGCTGGGTCTTATAGGGCAAGGACATGTGACATACACTGCCAATGACACATGCCCTTGCTTGTGTGAAAAAAAGCACTTCGCTGCGTGTGTGCGCTGCTGATAGGCTGACAGATTGCACCTCCCCACTGTAAATGCGGGAAAGAGAAAAAAAAATGGAGATCTTCATTATTTATGCAGAGATCCATCCCCTGCCCCTCCCCCTGCCCCGCTGTACACTCCAACTGCGTATTAACATTAATTTTCATCATTACTGAGAAAAAATCCAGTTATGATTTTGGTGCACGAACAGTTATCGAACATAACCTCGAACAGCCGAATTTTTTTCAAATTGTTCGTGTTCGCCGAACGGCTCGAACACCGCCCAAAACAGCTCGAATTTGAGATTGGCAAACAGTTCGAGTCGAACACCACTCATCTCTACTGGCTAGGCCACTCCAGGACTTTGAAATGCTTCTTACAAAGCCACTCCTTTGTTGCCCTGGCGGTGTGCTTGGGATCGTTGTCATGCTGAAAGACCCAGTCACGTTTCATCTTCAATGCCCTTGCTGATGGAAGGAGGTTTGCACTCAAAATCTCACGATACATGGCCCCATTTATTCTTTCATGTACATGGATCAGTCGTCCTGGTCCCTTGGCAGAGAAACTGCCCCAAAGCATGATGGTGCCACCCCATGCTTCACAGTAGTTATGGTGTTCTATGGATGCAACTCAGCATTCTTTCTCCTCCAAACACGACAAGTTGTGTTTCTACCAAACAGTTCTACTTTAGTTTCATCTGACCATATGACATTCTCCCAATACGCCTCTGGATCATCCAAATGCTCTATAGCAAACTTCAGACGGGCTCAGACATGTAATGGCTTAAGCTGGGGGGCACGTCTGGCACTGCAGGATCTGAGTCCCTGGCAGCGTAGTGTGTTACTGATGGTAGCCTGTGTAACGTTGGTCTCAGCTCTCTGCAGGTCATTCACTAGGTCCCCCCGTGTGGTTCTGGGATTTTCGCTCACCGTTGAGGGTGAGATCTTGTGTGGAACCCCAGATCAAGGGAGATTATCAGTGGTCTTGTATGTCTTCCATTTTCTAACTATTGCTCCCACAGTTGATTTCTTCACATCAAGCTGCTTGCCTATTGCAGGTTCAGTCTTCCCAGGGGGCAGGGCTACAATTTTGTTTCTGGTGTCCTTCGACAGCTCTTTGGTCTTCACCATAGTGGAGTTTGGAGTCTGACTGTTTGAGGTTGCCGACAGGTGTGTTTTATACTGATAACAAGTTCAAACAGGTGCCAGTACTACAGGTAATGAGTGGAGGACAGAGGAGCCTCTTAAAGAAGAAGTTACAGGTCTGGGAGAGCCTGAAATCTATCTTGTTTGTTATTGACCAAATACTTATTTTCCACCAAAATTTGAAAAAAATTTCTTTACAAATCAGACAATGTGATTTTCAGGATTTGTTTTCTCATCTTGTCTCTCATAGTTGAGGTCGACCTATGATGTCAATTACAGGCCTCTCTCATCTTTTTAAGTGGGAGAACTTGCACAATTGGTGGCTGACTAAATACTTTTTTTCCCACTGTACCTTGAAGATTCAAGAAAAGGATAAAAACTTTGGCGTATCACTTTCTACTAAAAAGCCTGGGATCTGTTTGCAGCTTGAAAAAATAACCTCCTTTGTGCACTTGTCATCTCCTTGTGAAAGGATTGGATTTCGTTTTATGCCACTTGCTGTATAAACTTGCACACTTAGGACACCATGAATCTATAATTAGTTTTTTTTTCCTGCAGCATAAAAATTGTATGAAGTTATTTGCATTTCCAAACAGAACAATTACCTCCCTATTTAAAAGGAATTTCAAGGGATCACATTTAATTAGAAGCTCGAGCTACAAACTTAGCAAATTTACCACTTTACTTAATGCAGCTTGTAATTTACTGTAAAAACAGCAGCCAAATAAACATCATGTAGTGATATAGAGTCCGGTGACTGTCTGCTCACAAGCACACAAATTCCAGTTATATTCGTTGTAGTCATAAGCCCGGTATTACAGTATAACCTTGTAGGTATATTCTTGCACAAAGGGGCAGTATTATAGTAGTTATATTCTTGTACATAGGAGCAGTATTATATTAGTTATATTCTTGTACATGGGGGGGCAGTATTATAGTAGTTATATTCTTGTACATAGGGGCAGTATTATAGTAGTGCATGTTATCAGGCCAAAATCACCAGGGTATGTGAACTTTTGATCAAGGTCATGTGGTTGTCATTAAGATTTAAAAAGTTTTTTTGTTACCATTCATATTCTCTGAAACAAGGCCAAGAAAGGAAAAATTCTGCCGTGGTATGTAAACCTTTGAGCACAACTGTATATTCTTATACATAGGGGCAGTATTATAGTAGTTATATTCTTGTACATAGGAGCAGTATTATAGTGGTTATATTCTTGTACATAGGGGCAGTATTATAGTAGTTATATTCTTGTACTTGTACATAAGGCCAGTATTATATTGGTTATATTCTTGTACATAGGGGCAGTATTATAGTAGTTGTATTCCTATACATAGGAGCAGTATTATAGTAGTTATATTCTTGTACATAGGAGCAGTATTATAGTAGTTATATTCTTGTACATAGGGGCAGTATTATAGTAGTTATATTCTTGTACATAGCAGGGAGTATTATATTGGTTATATTCTTGTACATATAGGCAGTATTATAGTAGTTATATTCTTGTACATAGGTGCAGTATTATAGTGGTTATATTCTTGTACATAGGGGCAGTATTATAGTAGTTATATTCTTGTACATAGGGGCAGTATTATAGTGGTTATATTCTTGTACATAGGGGCAGTATTATAGTAGTTATATTCTTGTACATAGGTGCAGTATTATAGTAGTTATATTCTTGTACATAGGTGCAGTATTATAGTGGTTATATTCTTGTACATAGGGGCAGTATTATAGTAGTTATATTCTTGTACATAGGGGCAGTATTATAGTAGTTATATTCTTGTACATAGGAGCAGTATTATAGTAGTTATATTATTGTACATAGGAGCAGTATTATAGTAGTTATATTATTGTACATAGGAGCAGTATATCAGTAGTTATATTCTTGTACATAGGGGACAGTATTATAGTAGTTATATTCTTGTACATAGGAGCAGTATTATAATAGCTATATTCTTGTACATAGGTGCAGTATTATAGTGGTTATATTCTTGTACATAGGGACAGTATTATAGTGGTTATATTCTTGTACATAGGAGCAGTATTATAGTAGTTTGCTCCTTCCACTTCCAGATTATGGCCCTAACAGTTCTCACTGGAGCCTTCAGTACTTTAGAAATTCTTCTGTCAATGCCATCAGTATGTTTTTCAGCAATAAGGTTGCAAAGGTCTTGAGACATCTCACTGGTTTTACCCATCATGAGATGTTTCTTGTGTGGCACCTTGGTAATGAGACACCTTTTTAGAGGTCATCAGTTTAACCAGCTGATATTATTTTTTACTAAGTGGCAGGATTGACGTGTTCAATACTTATTTCACCTGCTGTATCTTGTGCAGATTATACAATGTATTTTGCAGTGCATTTGGATTGTGCAGCTAGTTGAGTATTTTGACCACACAGAAGATGACAGACGCTTTGACTTAGCAGCTAAGTAATCGGTTACGACACATCAGAACCAGAAGTATCTTGTTACTATAGCAACCAAACCTGACATTTCTAAACTGCGCACAAATCTGGGCTTCATGTGCTGCTCCAGTCTCTCCAAGGAACAAAAACCCAGGAAGAGACGTCTTAGAGTACAATCTGTTCTCTACCTGTCTCCTGTATCTCAGGAAAGTTGTTGTGATGGCATTAAGCGAAAGCACAGGAACACACATTCCTATAACACTTTTGAGGATATATGTTAATTATCAGTTGACGATTCTAGGGGGGTATTAAGTGGATGATGAACATTTTCTACGGTAAATATCGGTCCTTGAAGTAGTCACTTTTAGTTTGGGTGTAAAAAAAAAAAATTGCTGCCAGCAGATTTCCCTTAGCGGTTGTTATAAAGTTTTATTTTTTTTTTTTTTTAGCACCTCTTTCAATCGGTGCCACTCCCCTGATTCTGGAACAGTTTTTCTTTTTCTTCTGTGCCCCTCTGTTCCAAAGTTATGTCCCCCGATAATAATTATGCCAATTTTCCCTTCAACTAACTGGGCGTATACCACAAAACTTTTCTGATGCTGGCCAATCAAATCATGGCCACACCCACAAAATGTTCTGTGGTATATATGACTCGCCCCCTGGGCCGTGGGGCACGCGGATCCGGTCGATAGGGGAACGATGGGGGTAGTAGTACTGGCGGCCCGGTCCCGCGGCTCAGGGTGGTCAGGCCAATGGTAGTCTGCTATGCGCTCCAAATAATGTCCGACTACGCCACCCGTGGATTGCGGTTATTAGGAACCGCCGCTGCAAGGCAGTCCGCTGGGGCTGATGATGGGTGCAGCTGAGGTGATGTGACTCCCCACGGGAAGAGTGCAGCCCCAGGGCAGTGTAGTGGATGTTGGGAGTGATGGTAGTGCGAGTCCCGGTGCTGATAGTGCTGGAGGCGCGAAGGAGCACACAGACAACAAGTTACAGTCCAGGGTCTTTACTCACAGTTCGTTTGTTCCAGGTCACTTCGGCCAGCAGTGACCACCTGAGAGGTGCTGCGTCCACCAGGTGAGGGGCTCGGTCAACTCCCAGGCAGTTCAGGAGCATGGCACAGGACCCCCTTTTATCCTTTCTCTGGCCTGCCTCACCAGTGACCCACTTTTGTCCAGCCGCCGCGGACCTGTGCGGTTAAACGTGGGCCCCGTCCTCCGCTGTCCTATATGGTGCCTTCCTAGCAGGTTTGATGAGGTGTCGCACCAATATATGATCACGACGACCGGTCTTTGGCTGAGGGTTGTTTCTCCTCCACCAACTTGGGATCCGGTACCCTTAATCTGCCTGACCCTGCACCCTGGATTCTCGTGGGTTCTTAGGGTCCCTTCCACCTTTTTGTTCCTGAGCCCTTCTGTTTCTCTGTCTCTCCTTCTTTGCAGTTCCTTTCTGTTTCTGTTCCTTTCTCTTGGAGCTGAGATGAGCCAGAATCTCAGCTCCCCTTCAACTCCTCCTCGGCCTCTTCTCCAGGCCCACTTCTCCTTCTCCTCTCAGGCCCCGGCCTCTTCCCTAGGCCTGCCTCAGGAGCAGCACTCAGCCTGAGCTGCTGCTCCCTGTCTTCTCCTCTCCACAGAACGAACCTAGATCTAAGATGGTGCCCACCTTTTATACCTCCGTCTAGCCATGAGCCCAGGTGACCAGCAACCAATGGGCTCCTTCCTACGCTCAGGAACCGCCCCCTATCTGCCCCTACAGCACTGGGTGTTCCACCCCTCCCTCCCCACTCCAGCAGGGACATGGTCGGTCGTGCCTGCACTTCTGTCTAGTGGGAGCACCGTTGAGCTGTCCCTCGGAAATGGGGTGTGTGTGCTGCATGCAGCTAACTAAGCCCTGGTCCACACTCCATCCTTACCTGGGAGTGGAATATCACACCTCTGGTCTGAGGTGCAATACCCCTGTAGCGGCCGAACCCTCGGGGCGCTACATTCCCCCCTGGTAAAGCACAGCACGTCCTCGGGCTGGAAAAGAGCAAAAACAGTTGATTACAGGACATGCAAAGACTTTTCCAATAACTTTTTACATTAGAAACAGACATTACGGTTCAACTCCCTTTATGGGACACACTTTTCTTTTCACTAGACATTATAGAAAACTTTTTCAATACTTCCGGAACTCTTTTGTATAAAACATTATAGAAAACTTTCACATGACTATTTAGCAGCATATAAAACCTTTTCACATAAAACATTTTTTTTAAGTAAAGCACATTCTTGGATCCTGGCGGCGGTGCAACTTGCGACCAGGCGTTCTTTCTTGTTAAAGGTGCAACAGTCCATTTTAACTTTGAGGTAGACGTTGCGGTTCTTGTATAAAACCAGTAGGGGGCGCTTTAAGAAGCGCAACTATATACAAAGGGGTGGCCGCTCTCAGTCCTCGGCCAGTTTTGGGAAGGGAAATGGCTGCTCACAGTCCTCAGCCTGGTAGGGGATGTAGGGGATAACTTTCACACAGTCCTATATCAGTCCCAACGGGGACCACACGCAATTTGAAACAGTCCCACACAGTTCCTTTGCACCCTTACGGGTAACTATTTACAATGCCACTTGACCGTTCACTGGTAACGGTGTCTTCGTGACGCTCCTTCTTCCTCCTCATACGGATCTTCAGGCCCGTCCGGGCCCTCCTGGTACTCAGCGTCCGAGTAGTGCTGTTCCTCCTCCTCTACTACTCGGCGGACGTGTAGGGCGTACCACCCCTTCACGCCTTGGTGTCGGGTGTAAGACACCACGTCGCCTGGGAATAGATCCCGCCCACGATGGCCTTCCGGTAGGTGACTCTCCACATCTCTCCTTGTCACAAACACGTCACTGATGGTCTCGGGGTCTCGGATGAAGCCCCAGCCGCGCTCCATCTGGAACTTCACCACAGTCCCGGTGACTCGGGGTCTGCGGGCAGTTCGGGGATCTCGTCGCGCCTTCATTTTCTGCACCGCGCTCTGGACCTGCAGCTTCTCTTGCTTCACCCGCCGCTCTCGCTGCTCCTTCTCAAACATCTCCAGCTGTTGGCGGCAGGCCTCCCACCGCTCAGCTGCGCCCGCTCGCGTTTCTTTTGTGAACCCCATCAGGTCCTCCCCTGTGGGGTCCCATTCAAACTGGGCATCTTCCAATGGCAGCTGGGGGATTTCCTGAGGCGCTGGAGCAGGTATGAGGGGCTCAGAGGGTACTTCGACCTCCGCGGACGGGCTCCTCCGGAAGCGGGGGTTGACAAACTCGGGGGGCCAGATGAAAGGCAGCCCATCCGGAGTGGTGTATTGGGCGAAGAGATCCGCGCCCAGTGGTGGTACTGCAGCAGCAGGGGGCGCAGGTGGGTTGGCGGCGCCCGAGGGCACGTGACCTTGCGACCAGGCCCGTGCTGGTCGTTTCCTGGTTGCTCCCAAGGGCGGTACAGCAGGTGCAGGGGGTTCCGTTGGGGCAGCGGCGCCCGGGGGCGCAGGGCCTTGCGGCCGGGCCTGCGATGGTGGTTGGCTGAGCACGCCCGGGGTCAGAGGGCACGGCATGGGGCGGGGCTCACCGGCAGCGTCGACGGCCTGGGGGCCGGTTGATGGCGGCGGGGGCACGGTGTCGACGGCGGGTCCCGGTGCGTTGGGCTCCGTGACGGGGTGCAGGGGCAGGTCGGCGGCCTCAGGATTCAGTGCAGGGGCGTCTCCGTTACCTGCCTCTGCTGTCGTGGCCTCCTCCGCGGCGTCGTCCTTGGCCTCCGCTCGGCTTTCACTGCCCTCGGTGGCTGGTGCGCTGCTCGTCGATGGCGCCTTCGGCTGCAGGATCACAGCCCGCCGGGCCACTTCCTTCTTCCATCCGGCGATCACGTCCTGCTGCGCCCGGACCATCCTCCGGTCCAGCTCTTCCAACGCCGCCCGTGTATATTCGGGGTCCTCCTTGGGGAGATGGGCTAACAGCTCGGTGAGGCTGCATGGTGGTGTAGCTTGCAGCAGGCCCTTTGCCAGGGTACCGGAACTGGTTTCTCCCTCCATCTCCGGGTGCGGCCTGGCCAGACTGATCCAGACTGCGCCCTGCCCCACAGTTTTCTTCTCTCTCCGCCTCCAGAGGGGGTGGTCCTGGGGCATTCTGCTGACAATCACTTTCAGGGGCAGCCCCCCCATGTTGATGGACATCTCCACTTCAGCATTCATGGCTGGTGGGGGCGGGCTCCTTCTTTGGCGCCATTCTGGGACCTGGCCCACGATGGGAGGTGGCTTCCTGCTGTCTTTTGGTGCGCACATAATGGCGTCCGCTCTGCCAGGGCGGGAAAGATGGATGAAGATGGCGGGAAACGGTCCAAGATGGCGTCTGATGGCGGGAATCGGCTCCGGATGGCGGGAAACGACTCCGGACGGCGGGAAACTTCTTTTTAAGGTACATGTGCAATTTTCTTCAGGCACGCAATACCCGCTTGTGGCGGGTTGGTAATGATCCTGCCGACTACGCCAAAGCCGACTCGCCCCCTGGGCCGTGGGGCACGCGGATCTGGGCGATAGGGGAACGATGGGGGTAGTAGTAGTGGCGGCCCGGTCCCGCGGCTCAGGGTGGTCAGGCCAATGGTAGTCTGCTATGCGCTCCAAATAGTGTCCGACTACGCCACCCGTGGATTGCGGTTATTAGGAACCGCCGCTGCAAGGCAGTCCGCTGGGGCTGATGATGGGTGCAGCTGAGGTGATGTGACTCCCCACGGGAAGAGTGCAGCCCCAGGGCAGTGTAGTGGATGTTGGGAGTGATGGTAGTGCGAGTCCCGGTGCTGATAGTGCTGGAGGCGCGAAGGAGCACACAGACAACAAGTTACAGTCCAGGGTCTTTACTCACAGTTCGTTTGTTCCAGGTCACTTCGGCCAGCAGTGACCGCCTGAGCCGTGCTGCGTCCACCAGGTGAGGGGCTCGGTCAACTCCCAGGCAGTTCAGGAGCATGGCGCAGGACCCCCTTTTATCCTTTCTCTGACCTGCCTCACCAGTGACCCACTTTTGTCCAGCCGCCGCGGACCTGTGCGGTTAAACGTGGGCCCCGTCCTCCGCTGTCCTATATGGTGCCTTCCTAGCAGGTTTGATGAGGTGTCGCACCAATATATGATCACGACGACCGGTCTTTGGCTGAGGGTTGTTTCTCCTCCACCAACTTGGGATCCAGTACCCTTAATCTGCCTGACCCTGCACCCTGGATTCTCGTGGGTTCTTAGGGTCCCTTCCACCTTTTTGTTCCTGAGCCCTTCTGTTTCTCTGTCTCTCCTTCTTTGCAGTTCCTTTCTGTTTCTGTTCCTTTCTCTTGGAGCTGAGATGAGCCAGAATCTCAGCTCCCCTTCACCTCCTCCTCGGCCTCTTCTCCAGGCCCACTTCTCCTTCTCCTCTCAGGCCCCGGCCTCTTCCTTAGGCCTGCCTCTGGAGCAGCACTCAGCCTGAGCTGCTGCTCCCTGTCTTCTCCTCTCCACAGAACGAACCTAGATCTAAGATGGTGCCCACCTTTTATACCTCCCTCTAGCCATGAGCCCAGGTGACCAGCAACCAATGGGCTCCTTCCTACGCTCAGGAACCGCCCCCTATCTGCCCCTGCAGCACTGGGTGTTTCACCCCTCCCTCCCCACTCCAGCAGGGACATGGTCGGTCGTGCCTGCACTTCTGTCTAGTGGGAGCACCGTTGAGCTGTCCCTCGGAAATGGGGTGTGTGTGCTGCATGCAGCTAACTAAGCCCTGGTCCACACTCCATCCTTACCTGGGAGTGGAATATCACACCTCTGGTCTGAGGTGCAATACCCCTGTAGCGGCCGAACCCTCGGGGCGCTACATATACACTATTGGTTGACGGGAAAATTGGTACAATTATTACCGAGGGGCATAACTTTGGAATGGAGGGGAACAGAGGAAGAAAAACTGTTCCAGAATCGGGGGAGCAGCACCAATTGGAGGAGTTAATCACTTTAAATGAAAAAAAAAATCCAGTGAAAAATCTTTGTTTAACAATACTCGTAATAATTTTTTTTATCAACAATCAGAATGAGCTCCTATAAGTTTGCACAATTATTTGCAGCTGAAAAACAATGAGAACAATAGATGGAAATAAACAGTGAAATACATATGTTCAAGCTTTACTCTATCATTTATATATAGATGGTTACGATTCTTTATTTATTTGGATCTTTGGATAGAGTTTCATGAAAAGTAAGTACATCCTAATCCACCGAGACCACCCACAGACCACCTACTGAAGAGAAAACGTACATAGAGTGCAAAGTAAATAATTACGACTGAGTCACATGCTCTGAGTGATTGCAAAGTTTATCCAAGTGTAACAGCAATCAGGAGTTATTGCTCGGTGTATCGGGGAAACTATTTTTTCTTTATACACTTAAAAATGAGGTTTATCCAAGGTGAGGTACAGTCATGCATCTGGCAATGATATATCCAGGAAATACTTAAAGGGTTTTCTTTTATACTTTGGATAACGCCTGCTAAGTTGCCCCCTTTTCCCCAGGGATGAGTTTATTTAGAGTCAGTTCTCTAGATTAGATCCCTGGTAATTAGCTGAAGCAGAACATTTACAGTAAGTTCCCACTTTTTGGTGCGGTCCTAATACACATTCAGCTAAACAAGATAAAAGTACCTGAAAGTCGCAATTAAAAGATAGAAAATTTAGAACTAAAAATATTTGTTTGCTAACTGTGGAAGAAGGCTAATGGATGTTTAGAAAACCCTAGAAAACCCTTGCACAAGTATGTTAGCCCAGCTGAAAACGGTTTGGCTGATTTGAGAAGCTATAAAATTGACCTTCCTTTGAACTAGTTGAGAATCTGGAGTATTACATTTGTTTGTTCTATGAAACTCTCAAAATGGCTAGAAAAAGAGAACTTTCATGTGAAACTCAATAGTCTATTCTGGTTCTTAGAAATGAAGGCTATTCCATGCGAGAAATTGCCAAGAAACTGAAGATTTCCTACAATGGTGTGTACTACTCCCTTCAGAGGAGAGCACAAACAGGCTCTAACCAGAGTAGAAAGATAAGTGGGAGGCCTCGCTGCACAACTGAGCAACAAGACAAGTACATTAGAGTCTCTAGTGTGAGAAATCAACGCCTCACAGCTCCTCAACTGGCAGCTTCATTAGTACACGCAAAACGCCAGTGTCAACGTCTACAGTGAAAAGGCGACTCCGGGATGCTGGCCTTCAGGGCAAAATGGCAAAGAAAAAGCCATATCTGAGACTGGCTAATAAAAGGAATAGATTAATATGGGCAAAAGAACACAGACATTGGACAGAGGAAGATTGGAAAAAAGTTTTATGGATAGACGAATCAAAGTTTGAGGTGTTTGGATCACACAGAAGAACATTTGTAAGGCGCAGAAGAACTGAAAAGATGCTGGAAGAGTACCTGACGCCATCTGTCAAGCATGGTGGAGGTAATGTGATTGTCTGGGGTTGCTTTCGTGCTAGTAAAGTGGCAGATTTGTACAAGGTAAATGGGATTTTGAATAAGGAAGGCTATCACTCCACTTTGCAACGCCATGCCATACCCTGTGGACAGCACTTGATTGGAGCCAATTTCATCCTACAACAGGACAATGACCCAAAGCACACCTCCAAATTATGCATGAACTATTTAGGGACGAAGCAGCCAGTTGGTATTCTATCTGTAATGGAGTGGCCAGCGCAGTCACCAGATCTCAACCCCATTGAGCTGTTGTGGGAGCAGCTTGACCGTATGGTACGCAAAAAGTGCCCATCAAGCCAATCCAACTTGTGGGAGGGGCTTCAGGAAGCATGGGGGTAAATGTCTCAAGATGACCTCAGCAAATTAACAGCTAGAATGCCAAAGGTCTGCAATGCTGGAATTGCTGCAAAGCGAGCATTATTTGACGAAAGCAAAGTTTGAAAGAGAAAATTATTCTTTCAAATAAAAATCATTATTTCTAACCTTGTCAATGCCTGGACTATACTTTCTAATCATTTTGCAACTCACTTGATAAATAAAAGAATGAGTTTTCATGGAAAACACAAAATTGTCTGGGTGACCGCAAACTTTTGAACACTAAACTTTTAGAATACTAAGAGGTCCTACAAATGCATCATAGTTCCTAAATAATACATTGTACTTATGAATTATACCATGCAGTGCCCAAATAATACAACCATGTAGCACACAAATAATACTGCCACAGAGTGCCCAAATAACACCACTCTATATGGTGACCGAACAAGGCCCTGATGCATAGAATTTTTTTTCCTCGTATGACTGTCGTGATTCAAACAAGGTTCAGTTTTTGGTTCATAAGGAAATGGGAAACATTCCTGATGGTAGAAAACAAATGAAAACATAACCTTTGATTACAAAAAAACTAGGGAGGAGCAGGTCTCCCATCTGGGATGTGAGTGTGAAATAACACATTGATTAACAGTGTCATATCATTTTTAAATAATACCACAATACAGTGCTTAAATATTATTGCCAAAGTGTGGTTCTACATAGTGCCCCAATAATACTACCATACAATGCTTACATATTATTGTTATAAAGTGCCTAAATATTAGTGTCATATAGTGCTTAAATAGTCATAAAATGCCCATGAAGTGCCCCTTAATACTGCCACAGAGTGCCAATTTGCACTGCTCTGTATTCTTTTAATAATATTGCGATCATAGTATGGATAAAAAATACTCAGATGGTGTGTCCAAATAACAGTGGTCCTAAGCACTAGCAAACAATGCTTTCATATGCTTTCCAAATAAAAGCGCCATGTATTGGCTAAATAATATAATACAGATCCAACATAATACTACCGTATGCTGTCCAATAACAGTTCCAAGTAGTGGTTAAATAATAAATTACATTTGCAAAATAATACCACTATATACTGCCCAAATATCTGTGTCATGTAATGGTTAAATAATACATTACTGTTCCAAAATAATCCCACCATATAGTGCCAAATAATACCACCACAAACCAGTGATCCGAGTTTTGTTGTTGACCCTTACAATGATTGCTCGGCCTCTTGATTGTGGAGGTTACACTTGCCCATTTTGGCCTCACTATATTCCAGCCTTGCGTGGAGCTGATTATCAGTGGCCCCAGCTGTCATCGTGTCTTTAGGATGCAGCAAATACTAAACCAAAAAAAAAGAGTAAAGAAGAAAATTCCCCGGGAGCTGAACGATATTTTTCAATACAAAATTCTGGACAGAAATCTTAAAGATTTTCCCAGCAGGTGGCAACGAGTTGAACATTATAAATTTTGTTTGATTATGTGTCCAGAATCCATTTGTTACACTTAACGTACAGGTGGCGGTTGTATACGGAGAGTCCTCCGAGCTTTACTTTGACCCTGAACTTGTCTGCAGATTTCTCACCTTTATTTCCAGAGAGTAAATGAAGCAATGAGAACAGGAAATCCAGACCATCAATGTCAGAGCCATGGAAGAACTAAAAATGAATTTTCACCATAGAAGAACCCCGATGATTAAATGCAACTTGTATGGAATTATGGCTATAAATGTTCAGTTTTCCTACTGCGTCACCGAAGTGGAAATGAAGAATAATACAACATCTATTCAATTCATAGGCCGTCTGTTATGCAGGACAGTTCGGGTCCTCCTGTCTAAGTTTTGTACATTTTTTGATCAGCTCTAGCTTGGGGTCTTTATATGTTTAGTGGTCTGTACTGGGGACTGTATATGTTTAGGGTCCTGGTCTTGGGTCTGTATCTGTTTAGGGGTCTGATCTGAGGTCTCTGTTTGTTTAGAGGTCTGGGATCTGTATTTGATTAGGGGGCTAGTCTAGGGTTTGTTTTTATTCAGGGGTCTGGTATATGTATTTTTTTAGAGCTCTGGTCAGGGACAGAGCCTTTATTTAATTAGGGGCTGTGGTCTGAAGTCTGGTGTCTGACCTGGGGAAGGGGTTCTGTATTTATTTAGATTTTTTGTGGGGGCTTGTATTTGAGCAAATGGCGAATGGGCAAACACTTGGCAGATGAGGTTTAATGTAGATAAATGTAGAGTAATCGTATTGCTGCATATACATTAAATGGGAGTATACTCGGGACTACAGAACAGGAGAAGGACTTGGGTATTCTGGTTACAAGTAAGCTGAGCAGCAGTACTCAATGTCAGGCAGCAGCCGCAAAAGCAAATAAGATTTTAGGATATATAAAAAGAGAAATAAAATCCTTCGATCCCAATGTATTGTTACCCCTTTATAAATCACTGGTGAGGCCACATCTGGAATATGGGATCCAGTTTTGGGCTCCACATTTTAAAAAGGACATTCTGAAGTTAGAGTCAATTCAAAGGCGGCAACTGGATTATTACAAGGGATGGAAGGCCTCTCATATGATGAGAGGTTGAAAAAGTTGAGTCTGTTTAGCTTAGAAAAACGACGCCTCAGAGGAGATCTAATTTACATGTATAAATATATGTGTGGTCAGTACAAAGGACAGCACAGGACTTATTCCTTCCAAAGATTATACTAAGGACCAGGGGGCACTCATTACAGGTGGAAGAAAGGCGATTCCGTCACCTAAACAGGAAAGGGTTCTTTACAGTAAGAGCAGTCAGACTGTGGAATGTCCAACCACAAGAGGTAGTAATGGCTGACACTATAACAGCTTTCAAAAAAGATCTGGACGGTTTTCTCGATACCCATAACATTGTGGGCTATAGTTAAATTAGACAAAATGTTACACCTATAGTAGTACTTTTAATACGGTATTAGTAATTACATAACTAATATCATAATTAAGTTTGATCCAGGGCTCTCGGACTGATCGCCTTTTCTCGGAGTCAAGAAGGAATTCTTCCCCGTGATGCCAATTGGCTGAGTGTGTCCTGGGGTTTTCTTCTGGATCAACAGATTCAGGCATAGGGGTTGTAGCAATACCATTACTAGAATCACAAGAGTAATACAAAATATAAAACTAATTAAAAAAATTATAAACGGGTTCATTTTTAATTGTGATAGTGTAGCAATAATAAAAATGGTAATAATACATTTGTGAGGCCAAGTCCCAGTAAGTTACTATGTTAGTTAGTGTAGGGAGTATAATTGGGGGAGAAAGGTTGAACTGGATGGACCTTGCGTTACTATGTTACTATGTTTCGGTGCTTGTTGAAGAGCAATGGTGCTGTTTTACTTGTAAATGCACAATTTCTTTTTTTTTTACTTTTCCTATCTCTACACCAATTTTGGCCAACTTCTCCAACTTTTTGAAAAGTAGGCAAAGCTCAGCTACGGGGAGGAAAAGTAAGGTCTCGATTCATCATTTGCATTTTTTAAAAGCTCTCTTCTTCTTTTGTTTTGCTTTGTAGCATTTGTGCCAAATTCTTCAAAATGGCACATGAGGGTTGATGAATTTTGTGCAAAATCAAAGATGCTCCTTTTTTAACGCAAAAACAGTCACAGGAATCTTTAAAATCTTGAATGGTATTCTCCAACTGTGCAAAAAGAAAATCTGACATATTTTTAGGGTGCTACAGTAAAATTGCGCAAAAAGTTTGACCTATTTGAAAAAATTGCAAATGAATTAAAACGTCAATATTTGTCTAAGCAAAATTCTTTCCCAAATTGTTAACTAAGAAAAAACAAAAAACAAAACCAAGTAATGTTAACTTAAAGAATGGCACAAATAAGTAACAAAAAGGCGGAAATATTAAAGTCACTATTAGCACAATTTTTACTCCAGAAAAAAGGAGCAAAAACTACGTTACTAAAAGGGAGTGCTGGAGAAAGATTCGTTGAATTCATTAAGTTTTGGATCACATTTTCATCAGTTTTTGGTTCTTGTGTCCGAACACAGATTATACACAGACTTCCATTTCTGTTTGTTGTCATCTGTTCATTGTATTGACGATTTTGATCTGTGTCTCGGATTATAACGGATATCTCTACTCATTTTAGTGTGGACAATCAGTCCGCAAAAAAACACGGACATGTGGGCAACCCCATAGACTACAATGGGTAGATGTTGTATCCATGAAAAATAAAGAACTCGTATGTGAAAAACCAACACTCGGAAGAGGCTAAATAATTAAATAATAAGTTAGAATAACATTATAAGAAAGGAAAACAGTCAAATAATACCGGTATCCAGTACAGGATTTATTACCAAAACATCAGTTTTTGGTAAGAGCTAACGTGAAGGATCATCAACGAAAATTTACACATAAAATACTGAATCGAGAGGATAAGAACTCTGCAGCTAGAGAAATTCCTGTGGCTTTAAGTGTAATGAGTGGAAAAGTAAGTATTATAATAAATGACCCAAAGATGTAATGGAAAGATCTTCTGTATAACATCCATTCTACGGTTATCAAGTGATGACATGCAGAGTAAAATCTCTCATTGCTTGACTACAAAACCAATTCACCGTATGCAGAGATCATATTACATTTTTATACCTGTCATCACAGGATATAATAGTAGCTATATTCCTGTACAGAGGAAGAAGTATTATAGTAGTTATATACCTATATATCAGGCAGTATTATAGTAGTTATATTCTGATACATAGGGACAGTATTATAGTAGTTATATTCTTGTACATAGGGTCAGTATAATAGTAGTTATATTATTCTACATAGGGACAGTGTTATAGTAGTTATATACTAGTATATAGGGGCAGTATTATAATAGTTATATTCTTGTACATAGGAGTTGTATTATAATGGCTATATTCCTGTACAAAGCAGCAGTATTATAGTAGTTATATTCTTGTACATAGGCGGCAGTATTATAGTAGCTATATTCTTATACATAGGGGCAGTATTATAGTAGTTATATTCTTGTACATAAGAGCAGTATTATAGTAGTTATATTCTTGTACATAGGGGCAGTATTATAGTAGTTATATTCTTGTACATAGGGGCAGTATTATAGTAGTTATATTCTACAGTGGTGGCCAAAAGTATTGGCACCCCTGCAATTCTGTCAGATAATACTCAGATTCTTCCTGAAAATGATTGCAATCACAAATTCTTAGGTATTATTATCTTCATTTAATTTGCTTGCAAGAAAAAAACACAAAAGAGAATGAAGCAAAAATCAAATCATTGATCATATCACACAAAACTCCAAAAGTGGGCCAGATAAAAGTATTGGCACCCTCAGCCTAATACTTGGTTGCACAACCTTTAGCCAAAATAACTGCGAACAACCACTTCCGGTAACCATCAATGAGTTTCTTACAATGCTCTGCTGGAATTCTAGACCATTCTTCTTTGGCAAACTGCTCCAGGTCCCTAATATTTGAAGGGTGCCTTCTCCAAACTGCCATTTTGAGATCTCTCCACAGGTGTTCTATGGGATTCAGGTCTGGACTCATTGCTGGCCACCTTAGAAGTCTCCAGTGCTTTCTCTCAAACCATTTTATAGTGTTTTTGGCAGTGTGTTTTGGGTCATTGTCCTGCTGGAAGACCCATGACCTCTGAGGGAGACCCAGCTTTCTCACACTGGGCCCTACATTATACTGCAAAATTTGTTGGTAGTCTTCAGACTTCATAATGCCATGCACACGGTCAAGCAGTCAAGTGCCAGAGGCAGCAAAGCAACCACAAAACATCAGGAAACCTCCGCCATGTTTGACTGTAGGGACCGTGTTCTTTTCTTTGAATGTCTCTTTTTTTTTCCTGTACACTCTATGTTGATGCTTTTTGCCAAAAAGCTCTACTTTCGTCTCATCTGACCAGAGAACATTCTTCCAAAACGTTTTAGGCTTTCTCAAGTAAGTTTTGGCAAACTCCAGCCTGGCTTTTTTATGTCTCGGGGTAAGAAGTGGGGTCTTCCTGGGTATCCTACCATACAGTCCCTTTTCATTCAGATGCCGACGGATAGTACGGGTTGACACTGTTGTACCCTCGGACTACAGGGCAGCTTGAACTTGTTTGGATGTTAGTCGAGGTTCTTTATCCACCATCCGCACAATCTTGCGTTGAAATCTCTCGTTAATTTTTCGTTTCCGTCCACATCTAGGTAGGTTAGCCACAGTGCCATGGGCTTTAAACTTCTTGATGACACTGCGCACGGAAGACACAGGAACATTCAGGTCTTTGGAGATGGACTTGTAGCCTTGAGATTACTCATGCTTCCTCACAATTTGGTTTCTCAAGTCCTCAGACAGTTCTTTGGTCTTCTTTCTTTTCTCCATGCTCAATGTGGTACACACAAGGACACAGGACAGAGGTTGAGTCAACTTTAATCCATGTTAACTGGCTGCATGTGTGATTTAGTTATTGCCAACACCTGTTAGGTGCCACAGGTAAGTCACAGGTGCTGTTAATTACACGAATTAGAGAAGCATCACATGATTTTTCAAACAGTGCCAATACTTTTATCCACCCCCTTTTTTAGGTTTGGTGTGGAATTGTATCCAATTTGGCTTTAGGACAATTCTTTTTGTGTTTTTTCATTGAAGACAAATTAAATGAAGATAATAATACCAAAGAATTTGTGATTGCAATCATTTTCAGGAAGAAACTGAGTATTATCTGACAGAATTGCAGGGGTGCCAATACTTTTGGCCACCACTATACATAGAGGACAGTATTATAGTAGTTATATTCTTGGATATAGGGAGCAGTATTATAGTAGTTATATTCTTGTATATAGGGAGCAGTATTATAGTAGTTATATTATTGTACATAAGGGCAGTATTATAGTAGTTATATTCTTGTATATAGGAAGCAGTATTATAGTAGTTATATTCTTGTACATAGTGGCAGTATTATAGTAGTTATATTCGTGTACATAGGAGCAGTATTATAGTGGTTATATTCCTGTACAAAGCAGCATTATTATAGTAGTTATATTCTTTTACATAGGAGCAGTATTCTTGTACATAGTGGCAGTATTAAAGTGGTTATATTCTTGTATATAGGGAGCAGTATTACAGTAGTTATATTCTTGTACATAGGGGCAGTATTATAGTAGTTATATTCTTGTACATAGGGAGCAGTATTATAGTAGTTATATTCTTGTACATAGGAGCAGTATTATAGTAGTTATATTCTTGTACATAGGGGCAGTATTATAGTAGTTATATTCTTGTACATAGGGGCAGTATTACAGTAGCTATATTCTTATACATAGCGGCAGTATTATAGTTGTTATATTCTTGTACGTAGAGGGCAGTGTTATAGTAGTTATATTCTTGTACATAGCGGCAGTATTATAGTTGTTATATTCTTGTACGTAGAGGGCAGTGTTATAGTGGTATATTGTAGTAGTTATAGTCTAATACATTGGGGCAGTATTATAATTATTATGTTCTATGTTCTGTGCTGCTCATGCACAGCACATTACCCAGTGACAGTTAGCCAGGGTGGTAGAATATGACATCAGTATTCTTTCATTAGGACTGATGTATGATAACAGCGACTTTACTATCTGTGTTAGGATTATTATAAATAGTTATTGTGCTATAGACTACCGTCAGACTTTGCTAATGATCAGATGGTTTCTATGGCAGAGCTTTGACTGTCGATTGAAGTGTTAGGAACAATACACATCTGCATATGACATCCTCCTCTTCATCACCTCTCGCAGGATTCGGGTCTGGCGAGCATATGTGCGTGGGCTCAGCTCCCATCCCTCCAGTATGCTGTTTAGTAAATATTGTCTCCTTGAGCGATACACTGATAATGAGATGTGACGATAACAATGACTATGGATGCGCTAATTTATATAACACAACACAAGTCCTGGGAGAGAGAAATGTCTGTGTGCAGTTCAAAGAGCGAGAGTGTGCACTGTCCCCAAAATACGACTAGTGTCATTCGCTCAGAGTAGAACAGCGGACGGAGAATCTGCTAATTAGAGAATGAGATTCACAAACTTCATCAACTGCAAATTTATACTCTGCGTTACTTAGTTATTGTTTGATCTGCTGCAATAATCAGTTTGGAAAATTGCATGGCAAGCAATCCCTTATATATATAGGGGATTTTTCCTTCTTTTGAAAAATATGAATAATGATTAAAATAAATATTACATTTCCAGCTATTTTATCCAAAATCTCTGCTTGTTGCCAAAAAATGCAAATAGTTTTATTTACATTTAAATGCTGAAAATTAATCCTGACCGAATCCCCCACACACATTACATTGCAATGTAATAGTGTAAGTAGGGGCTGTCAGTCCAGTATTGGAGTTAAAAGGGTTGTCCATGACTTTTAATTTTTTTTTTACCATGAGCCTAAAAACTAGCAGGCAGGTAGCTGCTAACAGAGGCAACTACCTTCTTGTTCTACCTGGCGGCTGCTCAGAGCACTGACTGCTCCTGCCGAAGATTCAGCTGCTTCACGTCAACAGAGCAGCTCTTTCTCTTCCGGGCTTCTCTGTCCATATGATTGCTGATATCATGCTGATTGACAGCCGGCTCCCCGCAGTTAGGCAGCAGGGAGCCGGCAGTCATTCAGCATGTCATCAGCAGCCACACCCCATCAATAGAGCAGAGCGGAAGTCGCTGAATCGCTGGCAGGAGTGATCTGTGACTCTGTGTCAGCAGAGATCAGAGTCAGGCACAACAAGCAGGTAGTTAGCAACTACCTACCTGTTAGTTCTTAGGCCTATAGTAAAAAAAAAATAGTGCTGGACAGCCCCTTTAAGTTTGTCATAAACATTGTAATAGTTGTATGAGTTGGTGTGTGCGGAGAATCTGCACAAAGGCAGAATGGCATTTAAAAGGTCTTTGTCGAGTCAACAAATTTTGCATAAGTCATTAGTACAAGCTACAGTAATATTAAAAAAACCTTTGTAATACAGGTGCATCTCACTAAATAATATCATCATAAAGTTAATTTATTTCAGTTCTTCAATACAAAAAGTGGAATTCCTATATTATATAGAGTTATTACAAACAGAGTGATAATAATAATAATCTTTATTTTTATATAACGCTAACATATTCCACAGAGCTTTACAGACATTATTATTGCTGTCCTAATTGGGGCTCACAATCTAATTCCCTATCAGTATGTCTTTGGAGTGTGGGAGGAAACCGGAAAACCCACGCAAACACGGGGAGAACATACAAACTCCTTGCAGATGTTGTCCTTGGTGGGATTTGAACCCAGGACCGCAGCGCTGCAAGGTTGTAGTGCTAACCACTGAGCTGCCATGCTGCCCTGTGATCTATTTCAAGTATTTATTTCTGTTAATGTTGATGATTATGGCTTACAGCCAATGAAAACACAAAAGTCATTATCTCAGTAAATTACAATAAGTAACAAAAAACACCAGCAAAGGATTCCTAAGCATTTAAAAAGGTACCTTAGTTTGTTTCAGTAGGCTCCACAATCATGGGGAAGACTGCTGACTTGACAGATGTCCAGAAGGCAGTCATTGACACACTCCACAAGGTCCCAGAGTTCCAATTTTCATTTGGAAATCAAGGTCCCAGAGTCTGGAGGAAGAGTGGAGAGGCCACAATCCAAGCTGCTTGAGGTCTAGTGTGAAGTTTCCACAATCAGTGATGGTTTGGGGAGCCATGTCATCTGCTGGTGTAGGTCCACTGTGTTTTATCAAGACCAAAGTCAGCGCAGCCGTCTATCAGGACATTTTACAGCACTTCATGCTTCCCTCTGCCGCCAAGCTTTTTGGAGATGGAAATATCATTCTCCAGCAGGACTTGGCCCCTGTCCACACTGCCAAAAGCACCAATACCTGGTTTACAAACAACAGTATCACTGTGCTTGATTAGCTGCAAACTCGCCTGACCTTAACCCCATAGAGAATCTATTATAGAGGATCTATGGGGTATTGTCAAGAGGAAGATGAGAGACACCAGACCCAACAATGCAGACGAGCTGAAGGCTGCTATCAAAGCAACCTGGGCTTCCATAACACCTCAGCAGTGCCACAGGCTGATCGCCTCCATGCCACATTGCCGCATTGATGCAGTAATTGATGCCAAAGGAGCCCCGACCAAGTATTGAGTGCATTTACTGAACATACATTTCAGTAGGATAACATTTTGGATTTTAAAAACATTTTTCAAGCTGTTGTTATAAAGTATTCTAATTTACTGAGATAATGACTTTTGTGTTTTCATTGGCTGTAAGCCATAATCATCAACATTATCAGAAATAAACACTTGAAATAGATCACTCTGTTTGCAATGACTCTATATAATATAAGTTTCACTTTTTGTATTGAAGAACTGAAATAAATTAACTTTTTGATGATATTCTAATTTTGTGTGATGCACGTGTATATCTTATTAGAGAAATATGTTGTTTTTTTCCACTTAAGAGTCACTTCTTCCCCTCTTCCCTGCTTCCTGAACTCATCATTCATTCTGAAAAACAACAATAAAAACTGTTATGGTCAAAACAATAAAGACTGTGTCAGCTAACATAGGGATTAGATTACAGCTGCCTATTGAAGTTTATGGAGAGGGAAGGTCGAGGAGGATGAGAATGAGAAAAGTATATGCAAACACCGACCAATACTACTCTTTTCAAAATTAAATTTTTATTGAAAGGTTAAATAATTTTCAATTACAAAAATACAAAAAAAAAAGAATAACTAGGACAATATCAGCATCAATATATCATAGAGTATAAGCATAATGTCCAATAAAACATCAAGTTATAGGAAGAAAAAGGAGGGAAGGAAGCATTTTAGGCCATCAATATTACAATTTTGAAGTTACTAAAATCCAATGCAAACCATACATAGTGCAGCCAGGCGCGAACCAACGCGGAGCACAATCCGGACAGAGAAGAAACGCATCGGAGAAAAGGGTGGGTGCATAGGCGGATTATAATGAGGGCAATCTGGGCTACCACCCGGGGCTCCAGGGGGCCCGGTGCTTCGGGGGGTCTATGGCCAGATTGCCCTCATTATAATATGTGCGGCGCCATGGCACATACCGGCAGTCAGAGGCGGGGGGACCCCCGGACCGCTCCCCCAGCAGCGGCGCACTGCCGCTACTTCTTCTTCGGCTGGGCCAGCACATCACCTGTTAACTTCCCTGTGTGCTGGCCCGGCCGCGTCACTGCTAGGAGACACAGCCCTATGCGCGGCCGTGTCTCCTAGTGTGACGTCGCGCAGTGCGCCCTGCATTGCTGCGCGGGAGAGGAGCTGGAGGACTGGAGCCGAGCCAGGGGATGGTGAGTGGGTGTGTGAGTGTGTGTGAGAGTGTGTGAGTGTGTGTGTGTGTGTGAAAGTGTGTGTGAGGGATTGAGTGAGTGAGTGTGTGTGTGTGCAGATATCATTGCGTGATGTCTGTTTATATGTGTTTTTGTGTTTCAAATGTGTTTATGCGTGTATGTATATGTCTGTATATGTTTGTGTGTGTACGTGACTGCGTGCGGCCTCCCGCTGTGTATAGATGGCGCCGTGCGGCCTCCTGCTGTGTATAGATGGCGCCGTGTGGCCTCCTGCTGCGTATAGATGGCGCCGTGCGGCCTCCTGCTGTGTATAGATGGCTACGTGCGACCTCCTGCTGTATATAGATGGCTACGTGCAGTCTCCTGCTATGTATAGATGGCTACATGCGGCCTCCTGCTGTGTATAGATGGCTATGTGCGACCTCCTGCTGTGTATAGATGGCTACGTGCGGCCTCCTGCTGTGTATAGATGGAAACGTGCGGCCTCCTGCTGTGTATAGATGGTTACGTGCGGCCTCCTGATGTGTATAGATGGCTACGTGCGGCCTCCTGCTGTGTATAGATGGCTATGTGCGGCCTCCTGCTGTTTATAGATGACTACGAGTGGCCTCCTGCTGTGTATAGATGGCTACGTGCAGCCTCCCGCTGTGTATAGATGGCTATGTGCGGCCTCCCGCTGTGTATAGATGGCACCGTGCGGCCACTAGCTGTGTATAGATGGCTACGTTCTGCATCCTGCTGTGTATAGATGGCTATTTGCGGCCTCCTGCTGTTTATAGATGGCACCGTGCGGCCTCCTGCTGTGTATAGATGGCTACGTGTGGCTTCCTGCTGTGTATTGATGGCTATGTGCGGCCTCCTTTTGTGTTTAGATTGCTACGTGCGGCCTCCCGCTGTGTATAGATGGCTACGTGCGGCCTCCCGGTGTGTATAGATGGCTACGTGCGGCCTCCTGCTGTGTATAGGTGGCCACGTGCGGCCTCCCGCTGTTTATAGATGGCGCCGTGTGGCCTCCCGCTGTGTATAGAAGACTACAAGCACCCTCCTGCTGTGTATAGAAGACTACGTGCGGCCTCCTGCTGTGTATAGATGGCGCCGTTCGGCCTACTGCTGTGTATAGATGGCTACGTGCGGCCTCTTGCTGTGTATAGATGGCTACATGTGCTCAATATTAAGCCATACAATTAATGTAAAGCTATGTGCCCACGATGCAGAAATGCTCCGGATTTTTTTTAAGCGTTTCTACATCTCCCTCGCAGAAAAAACGTATGCGGATTGTACATGCGTTTTTCCTGCCAGGGACAAGCGGATGTGAAGCGTTCTTCACATGCATTTCTGCATGCGGGTTGACAAGCGCTTTCCAAGCGATTTTAGCATCACTTGGAAAGTGCTTGACAACTTGGTCACACTATATAAATCCATGCAACCGGCATGGATTTATATAGTGTGACCGTAAAAGAATGGTAAGAAATAAAAAATATATACTTACCTTCTGATGGCCTGCTGACGTCAGCGGTCGCGTGACCCGTCACATGACTAAATGACGTCACCACAGGTTCTTTAGTCTACCACGAGCTGCCGGCAAGCCAGGATGCATCGGATAAAGACACCGGGGGCCATCAGAAGGTAAGTACAATATTTATTTTTTATTTTATTCCTTTTTTTACAGGTTCTATGGTACCCGGGTCCGGAGGAGAGTCTCCTCTTCTCCAAACCCGGGTACCTTCCACACATTGAAACGCATGAAATCCGCATGTACAGATGCAGTGATGCGGATTCCATGCGTTTCAATGCAAGTCAATGGCGCGAAAACGTCGTGCTTCCGCAAAATAATTGGTAGTGCTGCGGATTTTTCCGCAATGATAATCCGCAGCGGAAATTTCGGCAGCATGTGCACAACACATGCGGATTATCATTGGGGAACGTGGCAGACCTTCTACCAAGCGTTTTTTAAGCGTTTCTGCAGTGGAATTGCTTAAAAAAAACGCAGAGTGGGCACACAGCCTAAAAAAAATTAGTATAATTAATATATTAATATTGTGTCAAATTAATTTCACATGAACTATCACATGATCTATCACAGGGGATCATGTGACATGTGATACATCAGGTGTGTGTGTGGGTTGGGGGGGGGGCCGCGCCTTCTAAACTGCCCGGGGCCCTTGCTACTCTTAATCCACCCCTGGGTGGGTGACATCAGTCTGATGTAAGACGGTAGGCATCGGATTCCTGGAATTCAATCCAGTCTCTCAAAGTCTCACAGTATCTATCACAGTTAGTGGGGGATTGGGCAATCAAATGTTCCATCCTATTTAGAGGGGCTATTTCACAGAACCACTTCCTCCAGAGTAGGTGGAGAAGTACTTTTCCAGTGACGACGAATAATATTCTTAGCAGCCTGTAAAACGTAGCTTATTAAAGATCTTATGTATCTGGTGAAACTAGTTGGGATCATAAAGAGCAAAAGAGATTCAGGAGAGTCGGGCACAGAGAGACTAGTCTTTTTTTTTTAATAGTCTGAGTTACCTGAGTCCAGAAAAACCTCTTATTATAGGACAGCTCCACCAAATGTGTCATCGTCCCCTCTTCCACTCCACATCTCCAGCACCTATCTGATACTGCGGGAAACCACTTATGAAATAATACGGGAACCCGGTACCATCTGGAGATGATCTTAAAGGAGGTCTCTTGAGCTTTGGTTGCAATTGACGTTTTGTGAGCAAATTGAAAACATTCAGCCCGTTGTGAGTCCTCAAAAGGTTAGCCCAGTTCTTTTTCCCATGCAGCGCAATAAGGTGGTCTGACAGTTGTAGTATGGGCTATTAGGTATTTATAGAGCAATGAGATGGAGTGCGAGGGTGGAGACGACGACAGGCACAGTTTTTCAAAATTTGTAAGATCCCTATTGAGCCGTCTATCTTTTCTAACATGGGAATAGAAATGTTGCAATTGTCTATAGTCATAGTCGGCTCTTGGAGGGATGGAGCAGTCCTGAAATATCTCGTTGAGGGGTATTAAAGATGCTTTAGAGAGTACATGAGCAAAGTGAAGAGGGTGATATTTACTTCTACCCAGAAATCGATTGGAAGATAGGCCCGGTAAAGAGGTGGGATTGTCTGAGATTGGGTACAATGGGCCCTGTGGGTCAATTAGAGAGATCTTCTTATTGTTTCGACGTAGTGATTTCATTGTACAGTATGAGCTGTAGGATTGTTGAGAGGGTTTAAGGACTGAGGGATGTGGGTTCCAGGGGAGTGTAGTTAATTCCCTTGGACATATAGTTTGTGCTATATGAACCCATAGCTTCCCATGTTGATGGTGAAAATAATCGAGTATTCTGGCATGGACTGCCGCCATGTAGTATTTTGTACAATACGAAAGACCGAGGCCTCCCATCTGTTTAGACCTGACTAATATATCACCATGAATACGTGGACGATCAGTTGGCCAGATGAACTTACGAAAGCTACTATGTAGATGTTTCCAAAAATTTGAATACTACTCTTTTCTAGTAAGTGTTTTCTCTCACTCCAGAGCTGCATTCACAGCTTCTCTGCTCAGTACTGCTGTATAATGTCCTCCATGCTGCTGCTACTTTTGGAACATGTGCTACAAGAAGACTGGAGAGCAGGAATCCCTCATGTTTGTAGGTGCTGTGTATAGGAGATAGCATATTGTCTTCTCTCAAGGGCTCAGAGACAACTGGAAATTAGAAACAAAGAAGATGATTCATTAAAACTGCCGTTTCATTCACCGTTCTTATTAAAGGTCTGGCTGGAGTATGATACGCCAAATTCATTAAGAGGTGCACCCCATTTAATGAATTCGGCACATCTTCTCAGTGGCTTGCGCCTCTGTTGCACTTTGCCAGACATGCTACTCTAGTTACAGACCGGAGTAGCATTTCTGGAGTAAAAAATGTCACCACCTTCTCAGAGTTTGATGGGTGGACGCAGCTACACCCCATTGTGCCTGGATTTTTCCAAGCTCTGCACATTTTAGAAGAGCTTGCTCATGTTTTTGGATGTTTGCCCATCATCAGTGCAAAGAAGGAAAATTGGTTGACTGGGGAGAGGTCTTTGACTGGTGTATTAAGGGGTAAAGTTTGTCCTTGTGGAGAGCATGAAATTGGCGAGGAAAGACTTATAGGTCATGCAATGCATTTTTTATGAAATTAAATATGCAAATATGAGAACTGATTAGCCAACCAGCCCTGATGCTTTGCACTGATGAGGGGTAAATCCCTGAAACATGTGTCTAGTTGTAATTTGGCTGTATACCCTAAGTCATATGGCAAGACTCTTTATAGAGGCGATATTCACTTTTAGTATTGCATCTAAGAGGTCACATACAGATAGGCTATTAACATCATAGAATTGGACAACACCTTTAAGGATTCTACACTGTCCATCAATAATAAAATGTATGTGGCATTGGTAAACAAACTGTAGGACCATCCATGATAATGCAGAATTAAGCCAAAGTTGCATTGTCCACCTTGTTTCCTGATATATAATGTGGGCTGTGGGCAGTGGAGAGCTGTTCAATGGTTGTCAGTGGTGCAGAGTTGTAGCTGCCGTGCACTAAAGAGGTTAATTTGGTTTTATCCTCTGTGATGGTCCAATTTGTTCAGTGATTTCCACATTTGCGCTTTTACAATCCCTTTACAAAAATGAAAGGTTATTCCAGTGATTTAAGTAAACATTATAATCACAGATGTGAGTTGGCTCCATTACCAGCCTCTGTCTCTTCCCCTCGCCTGTGATCTCAACTAATTGCTTCTCAGGCTGCTGGAAAATGTGCATACTTTACAAGTCTTTTATCAGCAGAAAATTTATTAGTTAATGGCTACTTTTGTGGATTTCTTTGAACGAGAAAGTTCACTTCTGACATCACATTACCTTTTATATATAGAATTAACACAAAAAGTGCAGTCACTGTGTACATACATTGCTTATTCTGTACTAATCCTGATTTATATCCTGTATTATTCTTCAGAGCTGTACTCACTATTCTGCTGGTGCAGTCACTGTGTACATACATTACACTACTTATCCTGCACTGATCCTGAGCTACATCCTGTATTATACTCCAGAGCTGCACTCACTATTCTGCTGGTGCAGTCACTGTGTACATACATTGCTTATTCTGTACTAATCCTGATTTACATCCTGTATTATTCTTCAGAGCTGTACTCACTATTCTGCTGGTGCAGTCACTGTGTACTTACATTACATTACTGATCCTGTACTGATCCTGAGTTACATCCTGTATTATACTCCAGAGCTGCACTCACTATTCTGCTGGTGCAGTCGCTGTGTACATATGTAGCACCCCGAGGGCTCGGCTGCTACAGGGGTATTGCACCTCAGCCCAGAGGTGTGATATTCCACTCCCGGGTAAGGATGGAGTGTGGACTAGGACTCAGTAAGCTGCATGCACCACACACACCCCATTTCCGAGGGACAGCTCAACGGTGCTCCCACTAGACAGAAGTGCAGGCACGACAGCATCTGTCCCTGGCTGGAGTGGGGCGGGGGGGTGGAATACCCAGTGGTGTAGGAGCAGATAGGGGTGGGTTTCTGGGCATAGGTAGGAGCCCATTGGTTGCTAGTCATCTGGGCTCGGGTGTTAGAAGGAGGTATATAAGGTGGGCACCATCTTAGAGTCAGTGAGAGGAGAAGACAGGAAGCAGAGCCTCTGCGTGGGCTCTGCTCCGCAGGCAGGCCTTGTCAGAAGGCTGGAGCCTGAGAGAGGGAGAAAGGAGAAGGAACAGAAAGGACAGTAAGAAAGGAAGCAAGGAACAGGAACACAGAGAAAGGCCCAGAGACACGAGTGAAGAAGGAACCCTAAGAACCCACGAGATACAGGGTGAAGGGTTGGCAGAGCAGGGTACCGGAACCCAAATTGGTGGAGGCGACTAATCCTCAGCCAAAACCGGAGGTTGTGACCACATCTTGGTGCGACCCCTCACTACATCCACCAGGAAAGCATACCACATAGGGTCAGGGAAACCGGAGAGAGGTTTCGCCAACAGAAGGCCCGAAGAAGCTGGACAAAGGTGGGTCACTGGTGGGGACGGCCAGAGAAGGGAAGAGAAGGGAGCCCTGTGCCACGCTCTGGAATTGCCTGGGAGTTGGTCGAGCCCCTTGCCTGGTGAATGCAGCATGGCTCAGGCGGTCCTTCATGTGCACAAGTGACCTGGATGAGAACTGTGAGTAAAGCATTGGAAACTGCAACCACACGTCTCTGTGTTTCATCACCGCACCAGCACCATTAGTACTGGGACGCTCACACCATCACTACCATCATCTACACTAGCTGCCCTGAGGCAATACTTCTCCCGTGGGGAGTTATCCCATTCTTGGCTGCGCATATATCATCAGCCTCAGCGATCTGCAGCGCAGCGGCGGTCCCCACTGACCGCAATCCACGGGTGGCGTAGTCGGACAATTACAATACAAATAGACTGCCACTGGTTTGACCACCCTGGGCATGGACCGGGTCACCGCCACACGGAGACTACAACCCCCAGCATCTTACAGAAGGCCCGGCTCCGGGTTCCCCACGTGGCCCAGGGGGGCGAGTCACATACATTGCTTATTCTGTACTAATCCTGATTTACATCCTGTATTATTCTTCAGAGCTGTACTCACTATTCTGCTGGTGCAGTCACTGTGTACTTACATTACATTACTTATCCTGTACTCATAGAATCATAGAATGGTAGAGTTGGAAGGGACCTCCTGGGTCATCTGGTCCAACCCCCTGCTCAAAGCAGGATTCACTAAATCATCTCAGACAGATGTCTGTCCAGCCTCTGTTTGAAGACGTCCATTGAAGGGGAACTCACCACCTCTCGTGGCAGCCTGTTCCACTCATTAATCACCCTAACTGTCAAAAAGTTTTTTCTAATATCTAATCTGTGTCTCCTCCCATTTAGTTTCATCCCATTGCTTCTAGTCTTTCCTTGTGCAAATGAGAATAAAGATGATCCTTCTACAATGTGACAGCCCTTGACATATTTGTAGACAGCTATTAAGTCTCCTCTCAGTCTTCTTTTTTGCAAGCTAAACATTCCCAAATCCTGCAACCGTTCCTCATAGGACATGGTTTGCAGACCAGTCACCATTCTGGTCGCTCTTCTCTGAACTTGCTCCAGTTTGTCTATGTCTTTTTTAAAATGTGGTGCCCAAAACTGTACACAGTATTCCAGATGAGGTCTGACCAAAGAGGAGTAAAGACCAATAATGACTTCACGTGATCTAGACTGTATGCTTCTGTTAATACATCCCAGAATTGTATTTGCCTTTTTTGCTGCTGCATCACACTGTTGACTCATGTTCAGTCTATGATCTATTAGTATACCTAAGTCTTTTTCACATGTACTGTTGCTTAGCTCTATTCCTCCCATTCTGTATATGCTTTTTTCATTTTTATTGCCCAGATGTAGTACTTTGCATTTTTCCCTGTTAAAAACCATTCTGTTGGTTGCTGCCCACTGCTCCAGTTTATTTAGGTCTTTTTGAATCCTCTCTCTCTCTTCTCTAGTATTAGCTATCCCTCCTAGCTTTGTGTCATCAGCAAATTTAATCAGTTTACCCTCAATTCCTTCATCTAAATCATTGATAAAGATGTTGAACAATACAGGTCCCAGGACGGAGCCCTGTGGTACCCCACTTGAGACATTCATCCAGCTGGATGTGAAGCCATTTACAATCACCCTTTGAGTCCGATCACTAAGCCAGTTATGAATCCACCTAACAGTTGCCTGGTCCATTGCATACTTGGTCATTTTTTCAATAAGGATGGTGTGAGATACTTTGTCAAATGCTTTGCTGAAGTCAAGATATACTATATCTACAGCATTTCCCTGATCCACCCAGTCAGTGATTCTGTCATAGAAGGAAATTAAGTTAGTCTGACATGACTTGTTAGTTATAAACCCATGCTGACTCTGGTTAATCACTTCATTCTCATCCAGGTACTTACATACATGTTGTTTAATAATTTGTTCAAAGATCTTTCCTGGTATAGAAGTCAGACTCACCGGCCTATAGTTCCCTGGGTCCACCTTCTTCCCCTTTTTGAAGATAGGAACAACATTTGCTCTTCTCCAGTCTTCTGGGACTTCTCCTGTTCTCCAAGAATTTTCAAAGATTATGGAGAGTGGTTCTAAAATTTCTTCTACGATCTCCTTCAGTACTCTGGGGTGTAATTCATCTGGACCTGGAGACTTGAACTCATTTATGTTAGCTAAATATTCCCTCACAATCTTTCTGTTTACAGATAACTTGGATTCTTCTATTCCTTTAAAAGGACAGTGAAGATCAGTTGATGTTACATTTTCTTTCTGAGAGAAAACAGATGCAAAATAGGAATTAAAAAGTTTGGCCTTCTCAACATCCTCTCTTACCATTTCTCCATTTTCATCCTGTAAAAATCCTATAGCATCTTTGACTTTTCTTTTACTTTTGACATACCCCCAAAATCCTTTTTTATTGCTTTTGACATCTCTTGCAAGCCTTAATTCATTGTCAGCTTTAGCTAACCTGATACATGCCCTGCAGGATCTGCAGACTGCATTATAATCTTCTTTAGATATGCCTCCCTCTTTCCATTTAATAAACATTTCTTTCTTTCTTTTTAGCATGTGTTTAAGTTCTGTGTTCATCCATCCTGGTTTCCTTAAATGCTTCCCATTCTTCCTACTTTTCGGGATTGTTAACGATTGTGCTTTGAGAATCTCATTTTTAAAAATTTCCCATCCTGTATTATACTCCAGAGCTGCACTCACTATTCTGCTGGTGCAGTCACTGTGTACATATGTTACATTATTGATCCTGTACTGATCCTGAGCTACATCCTGTATTGTACTCCAGAGCTGCTGTGTCACCCCAGGCCTGGATGCCACAAATATTAAAGGCTGTGTCTGGGAGCAGGAGGGAGGTTCCCTGGTCAGGGACCATTAGCATGCAGCACCTCCTGTCCCAGGCCAGTAGGGGGAGCAGGCTGCCCCTATAAAAGCTGGTACTGAGGGCAGGGTTAGAGAGACCAGGACCCACTTCTGAAGCATCCAGAAGGGTTCCCAGAGGAAAGGGACAGGTCAGCAGCAGCTGAGGAGTCCGGGAGGCAGAGGAGGAACAGCAAGCCAGGGACAGAGGCGACGAGAGCCGGTCCTGGCTGAGAGAGAACTACACAACTGGACACTGGGGTCCGAGGCTGTCAGGGTTGCAAGCCCGGCAGCAGATAACCAACCTGCGAGGGATTTTAGGTCCCTTGGCCTGAGAAGCTTGGAGGCTCCGCCACACAGAGGGACCGGTACAGCACGGAGAAGCAACAGGTACCTAAGGCCCGAGTTGCAAGCCATACGGGCGTAGTACACGGCCAGCTGAGGGACGTGGGCTATCACACCACGAAAAGGGGGATAGTCAGCAAGGGCAGAGAGAGAATGGTAGGCCTACCCACTCACCCTGACCAGTGGGGCTCGCCCGAATGCTCTCAGACACCAAGGCCCATTCCTACCCTGTACTCCTGTTGGGTCGTTAGTACTAACTACAATAAAGACCCTGGACTGTTTGAAGCAGACTCTGAACCCTTATTATTGCGGCCTGCACCATCACCCCCAGCATCCTATTACACTGCCCTGAGGCTACACTCTTCCCGTGGGGAGTTATCCTATCCCTGTGCTGCACACCAACATCAGCCTCAGCGGTCTGCCTTGCAGCGGCGGTCATCCCTGACCGCAATCCACGGGTGGCATAGTCGGACATTCAAAACCCTACAAATAGACTTCCACAGCATTTGGTCTGACCACTCTGAGCCACGGGATCGGGTTGCCACTACTACCCCCATCATCGCACTGAAGCCCGGTTCCGGGTGCCTCACGGCCCAGGGGGCGAGTCAGCTTTGGCGTAGTCGGCAGGATTGTGACTAACCCGCCACAAACGGGTATTGCGTGCCTGAAAAAGACTGTATACGTACCTTAAAAAGAGGTTTCCCGCCATCCGGAGCCGTTTCTCGCCATCTTCAGCCGTTTCCCGCCATCCTCAGCCGTTTTCCCGCCATTGGGCGCCATCTTCGGGAAGAAGAGGGGCGTGGACGTCCAAACCGCGCGAGACCTGAAGCCCCGCCCTACGCACCGACGCTGCGCAAGGTCCTGGAAGGAGAGAGAGCGACGCTGACGTCACCAGGACGCAACGCAAGGTCCTTGAGCAGCACCAGCGGAGCCGCGGCCTACGGAAGAGGATCAACGGAAGGTAGGCCACGATTAACTAGGGGGGAGGAAGATGACGGACGCAGAGGGACCTTCTACCACCAGCGTGGCTGCAGCAGCGGTGATGCCGTTCTCCATGCCCTACATCCCCAGAGCAGCTTGGCTGCCCCAATACTCAGGGGAATCCCATACGTTAACTGACTTTAAGGAAAGACTGCGCAGTTTATTTAAAGTTTATCCCCTGACAGAAGAACAGAAAGTGAGCATTCTGACGGGGCAGCTAACTGGTGCAGCCCAGCGGGAAGTGAAATCATTGTCAGATGAGGAGAAAAGGACTGTAAAGGACATTCTGACCCGGCTGCGGAGTACCTTTGATACCCGTACCTCAGCAGAAATCAAAATGCGGTTCTATGGCTGTAAGCAGCGAGCCCAAGATAGTATCAGAGACTATGCCTTGAACCTGCAAGAAGCTCTGGGAGCAATTAAGCAAGCTGACCCTGGCAGCGTGCAGGACACTGACAAACTGTTGACTGACCAGTTCATAGAAGGTCTACTGTCCAGCGCCCACAGAACCCAGCTGCGCCTCATGGCCCTACAGAACCCCAATTTGACTTTTGCGTAGTTCAAGGATAGGGCCATCCGGGTGCTCCGAGAACCCACACCAAGTGGCGCTGTAGCTTCCCGGCACCCTGCCATCACTTACCACCAGGGGGCAGTGCCCTACCCCGCAGACCTTGTGGGGGCTGATGCACAGGCCCTAAATCCATCCCAGCCTGCAAATCTGCACCATCAGGTCCAAGAGCTAACAAAGAGTGTGGCTGCACTGACCAGGACCGTACAGTCGTTGCAGGTGGAACCGTCAAGACCAATCAAGTTGGCTTCCAGTCCGGAGGATGTCGACAGAGGAGGATCCCGTCATTCAGAGGGAGGCCTGCCGACCGTTACACTGAGGATGGACAGCCGATTTGCTGCCGTTGCAGTCAGCCAGGACACATAGCAAGGTACTGTACTTTAAATGGGTCCGACCTGGGGCAGAGGGCCAACCCCCAGGCATAAGGTCATCAGGCCCGTCTAATTGGCGTGATAAGTACGTGGGGGGACGCCCGGTCTTACCCGTAGTGCTGGACGGTATCCCCATGAGTGCACTGCTGGACACCGGGTCCCAAGTGACTACCATCCCCTACGTACTTTTCAAGCGGTACTGGAGTGACGCGGATATAACCCGTTATCCAGACGATGACTTAAGCATCATCGCCAGCAATGGCCAACCCGTGCCGCAGGTGGGGTTCAGAGAGATGACCATCAAGATTGGTAAGGTGGAACTGCCGGCACAGGGAGTGATCATTGTGGACATTGACCGTCGTGAAAGTCACCCTAAAATAACCTTGTGTACTAATGTGATTGAAAACTGTCTTTCAGAAGTAATTGTGATTTTACAGCAGGTGGCAATGAATGCGAGCTCCAGCCAACAGAGGGTCCTCCAGAAAGAGATAAGAGCCCTGATGAGACGGCAGCAGGTAGAACTGTCAGGTGGTAAGATCGGTAGCGTGAGGATGAGCGACCCGTTCCCCATTGCCATGCCTCCCAAAAGTGAAATGATGATCTGGTGTCGGACTGCAATTGGGTTAAGAGGGAGAGACTACCAAGCCATGGTAGAACCCGTGTACTCAGACAGCAGGCCCACCATTTTGACTGCCAGGGGGGTGGTTGATGTCTGCCATGGAAGGGTGCCCGTCCGGATCTTAAACATCAGGGAAAGGGAAGTACACTTGCCGCGGTACGCTACACTAGCCAAATTGTTTGCCGTCAAACACAATGCTATCAGGGTCGTGGAACCCTTGCCTCCATCTTCCCCGGTGGAGGGTAATGGCTCCCAGAAACACAAGGAGGACTGGTGCCAGAAACTCCATGTGGGTGCTGACTCCACTCCCCTGCACCAAAAACAAGGAGTCTACCAGGTGGTTCAGGAGTACGAGAGAATTTTTAGTAAGCACCCGCTAGACTTCGGCCGAGTAAAGGGAGTAGAACACCACATCCCCACGGGGAGCCACCCACCAATAAAAGAGAGGCACAGACCTGTACCCCCTGCACATTATCAGAACGCAAAGGGCATGCTGAGAGAAATGAAAGAAGCTGGGGTCATTACATAGCTGTAGCCCCTGGGCAGCCCCCTTAGTTCTGGTAAAAAAGAAAGACGGTACCATGAGAATGTGCGTGGACTATAGACAAATCAATCGTATCACCCATAAAGATGCGTACCCGTTACCTAGGATAGAGGAGTCTTTAGCAGCTCTAAAATCAGCTAATTTCTTCTCTACTTTGGACCTTACTAGCGGGTACTGGCAGGTTCCTTTGGCAGAGGCTGATAAGGAGAAGACCGCCTTCACCACCCCGATGGGATTGAGCGAATTCAACTGTATGCCCTTCGGGCTCTGCAACGCACCAGGGACCTTCCAGAGGCTGGTGGAGTGCTGTCTAGGGCACCGAAACTTCGAGACGGTCCTACTTTACCTGGACGACGTGATTGTCTATTCGAAGACTTACAAGGACCATCTAAAGCACCTGGCCGAGGTGTTCGAAGCCCTGGCAGGCTATGGCCTGAAGGTGAAACCCTCAAAGTGTCACCTGTTGAAACCGAAGGTCCAGTACCTAGGACACGTGGTGAGTGCTGAGGGAGTAGCCCCCGACCCCGTCAAAGTTACAGCCATCAAGAGCTGGCCAAGCCCCTCTAGCATAAAAGAAGTGAGGCAATTCTTCGGGTTGGTAGGCTACTACCGAAGGTTCATCCCCGGGTTCACAAAGATGGCAGCCCCAATGCAGGACCTCCTGATAGGCCAGTCTAAATCCAGAAGTCACAAGCCACCCTTCAAGTGGGACAAGCCGGAAGAGGAGTCCTTCCGCCAGTTGAAGATGGCCCTCACGGGGGATGAGATCCTGGCCTACCCCGATTATGGCCAGCCTTTTATCCTCCACACAGACGCCAGTAATGTGGGGCTGGGAGCCGTACTGTCACAAAACCAACAGGGCAGAGAAAGGGTGATCGCGTACACCAGCCGGAAGCTGAGGCCCACCGAGAGAAACCCGGAGAATTACAGCTCCTTCATGCTAGAATTCTTGGCAGTGGTGTGGGCCGTCACAGAATGGTTTAAGCATTACCTGGCCTGCGCAAAGTTCACCGTGTACACGGACAACAACCCGTTGACACATCTGGACAATGCAAGACTAGGTGCCCTAGAACAGCGGTGGATGGCCCGGCTGTCAAATTATGACTTCACAATCAAATACCGGGCAGGCAGAACCAACGCCAACGCAGACGCCCTATCACGAATGCCTCACTTCCCCGAAGGAGAAGAAGACTCGGAAGAGCTGGAGGAAGTAGAGCTCCCTGCGTTCCACCAGTATGGGGCCACTCAGTATTCTCACCAGGAAAGAGACAAAGACCTAACCACCGTCATGTTCAACCCCTTACCCCACCACGGCTGGGCTGAAAGGCAAGATAGTGACCCTGCGACTCGCCTGGTGAAAGACATGTTAACCCAGGCAGATGCTAGCCCTGGCCCGGACGCTCCAGAGGAAGCCAAGCAGTTATGGAAGGAGAAAAGCAGGCTATTCCTCTACGAGGGCAAGCTGTGCAGAAGGTTTGTCAACCACCGGACGCACGAGCTGACCTGGCAGGTGGTGGTCCCAAGACGAGATGCAGCAATGGTCCTGGAGGCCTACCATGACAGAGCGGGACACTTCGGGTGGAAGAAACTGGAGTTCCTACTGAGAGAGCGGTTCTACTGGGTCGGTATGAGAGGGGCCATAGAGAAGTGGAGCAGGGACTGTGGCCCATGCCACCTCAGAAGGAAGGACCGTACCAGCCAGAAGACACCCTTGAGGCCCATCGTCACCAGGCAGCCTCTTGAGTTGGTAGCTCTGGACCATGTGAAGTTGGCTCCAAGCCGGTCCGGCTACATCTATGGCCTCACGATTGTGGACCATTACTCCCGGTTCCTGGTGGTGGTTCCTGTTAAAGACCTGACAGCCCAAACAGCGGCCAGAGCCTTCCAGCAACACTTCTGCCGTCCACATCAGTATCCGGAACAGGTCTTGACAGATCAAGATCCAGCGTTTGAGGCTGAAGTATTCCAGGAGTTCTGCAACCTCTACGGCTGTAGGAAGATTCGGACAACGCCTTACCACCGGCAAACCAACGGGCTGTGTGAGAAAATGAACAATATTGTCATTGATCTCCTCAAGATGTTACCCCTGGAAGAACGCAGACTGTGGCCGGAGAAGCTGCCCGACCTGATTGACTTGTACAACCATATCCCGGTGAATGCTACAAATTGCACCCCGGCTTACCTGATGCGAGCAAGACCAGGTAAGCTGCCGATAGACCTGGAGATGGAAGTCCTGACACCCGAGGACACCTCCCCAGACGCGGACTGGGATACGGAATGGGGGCTACAGTACAAGAAGGTACAGGAGAGTGTGAAGAAGAGTCTGGCTCAAGCGAGAGAAAAGCAAGAGAGGCTCTTCAACCAACACGCCCCTGCTGGTCCCCTGGAACCTTGTGAGCAGGTCCTGAAGCGGAAGAGAAGGCTTCACAAGCTGGATGACCAGTGGGAGAGAGACCCGTACACAGTACTGCAGTCCGACCACAACAACCCGAAGGTATGTGTGATTACCAAGGATGGAGGAGAAACCACCAACACCGTCTCCAGAGACCACCTAAAACAGTGCCCCAAGCAACTGCAAAGTCCAAGTGAAGATCAAGATGACCTTGAACCCGCAGAGGACAAGGAAGAAATGATCAGCACAGTTCTCGGAGAGTTCCCCCGGACCTGGACTCGAATAAACGATGCCATAGTGGTACCCGTCCTACACTTCCTTCAGCCTACCCAGCAAGAGCCTACAGGAGAGCAGGAAGAACAAGAAGAACAAGCAGCCCCAGAGGCAGAAGAACCCATGCCAGCAGCCCAGGAGAGTCAACCCTCTGCTGACAGTGAGTCTGCCATGCCTGCGGTAAGCCAAAGGACCCGCAGATAGCTGCCTGCCCTGCCTGTAAACCCAGCTAGTAGCTGTACCCTAAATGCTAGTGGGGAAAGCCAGGTTAGACCACCACCAGACAGTGGGTTACGGAGGTCAACCCGGAGCACTAGGGGTTAAATACCAGCTCACTGGAAGATCTAAAATGCACAGTGTAAATATTTAATGTGTTATGTTTGTACCCTGGTTATTAATAATGTTTCTCCAGTTTTCCTAGATGCAATGGACTGACAGGTTATGGACAGTGAATAACCGGAACTACCATGTAGATAGTTGCACCTGGTGACCTCTTGAGAAGTTGGCCACAGAAGAAAAACCTGTCCGGCGTGGCCTCCTTGTGGTCCAAAGTAGGTAGCTCAGCCTTGCCGCCACGCCAAGGCCAGGAACTTGGGGTTTATAGGGACAGGTTCCCACATCGCTCAAAAACTTCGCCTTATTGGGTGAAATGGACACCCGGTCACAGATCATACTGTGACCCTCTTCTTTTGTTGGTGATATGGACACCCGGTCACAGACCACACTGTGACCTAAAGAACTCAATATGTGATGTTGTTTGTTATTTCCTTCCCTGTTGTGTTTATGGTCATGCATTTATACCCTGTATTTGTGTTTCTTGTTTAGTCCCGGAGTTCTAAAATTTACTAGGGGGGAATGGGTCACCCCAGGCCTGGATGCCACAAATATTAAAGGCTGTGTCTAAGAGCAGGAGGGAGGTTCCCTGGTCAGGGACCATTAGCATGCAGCACCTCCTGTCCCAGGCCAGTAGGGGGAGCAGGCTGCCCCTATAAAAGCTGGTACTGAGGGCAGGGTTAGAGAGACCAGGACCCACTTCTGAAGCATCCAAAAGGGTTCCCAGAGGAAAGGGACAGGTCAGCAGCAGCTGAGGAATCCGGGAGGCAGAGGAGGAACAGCAAGCCTGGGACAGAGGCGACGAGAGCCGGTCCTGGCTGAGAGAGAACTACACAACCGGACACTGGGGTCTGAGGCTGTCAGGGTTGCAAGCCCGGCAGCAGATAACCAACCTGCGAGGGATTTTAGGTCCCTTGGCCTGAGAAGCTTGGAGGCTCCGCCACACAGAGGGACCGGTACAGCATGGAGAAGCAACAGGTACCTAAGGCCCGAGTCGCAAGCGATACGGGCGTAGTACACGGCCAGCTCAGGGACGTGGGCTATCACACCACGAAAAGGGGGATAGTCAGCAAGGGCAGAGAGAGAACGGTAGGCCTACCCACTCACCCTGACCAGTGGGGCTCGCCCGAATGCTCTCAGACACCCAGGCCCATTCCTACCCTGTACTCCTGTTGGGTCATTAGTACTAACTACAATAAAGACCCTGGACTGTTTGAAGCAGACTCTGAACCCTTATTATTGCGGCCTGCACCATCACCCCCAGCATCCTATTACACTGCCCTGAGGCTACACTCTTCCCGTGGGGAGTTATCCTATCCCTGTGCTGCACACCAACATCAGCCTCAGCGGTCTGCCTTGCAGCGGCGGTCATCCCTGACCGCAATCCACGGGTGGCGTAGTCGGACATTCAAAACCCTACAAATAGACTGCCACAGCATTTGGTCTGACCACCCTGAGCCACGGCATCGGGTTGCCACTACTACCCCCATCATCGCACTGAAGCCCGGTTCCAGGTGCCCCACAGCCCAGGGGGCGAGTCACTGCACTCACTATTCTGCTGGTGGAGGCACTGTGTACATACATTACATTACTGATCCTGTACTGATCCTGAGCTACATCCTGTATTATACTCCAGAGCTGCACTCACTATTCTGCTGGTGCAGTCACTGTGTACATACATTACATTACTTATCCTGTACTGATCCTGAGCTACATCCTGTATTATACTCCAGAGCTGCACTCACTATTTTGCTGGTGCAGTCACTGTGTACATACATTACATTACTGATCCTGTACTGATCCTGAGTTACATTCTCTATTAGTGATGAACGAGCGTGGTCACCACTGCTCGTTACTCGCCCGAGCATCTCACTCAGGGGTGGATTAAGAGTAGCAAGGGCCCGGGCAGTTTATAAGGCGCCCCCCCCCACCCCCCCCACACACACCTGATGTATCACGTGACATGTCACATGATCCCCTGTGATAGATCATGTGATAGTTCACGTGAAATTAATTTGGCACAATATTAATTATAAAATTTTTTTTTAGGCTGTGTGCCCACTATGCATTTTTTAAGCGTTTCCGCAGCGGCAATTCCACTGCAGAAATGCTTAAAAAACGCTTGGTAGAAGGTCTGCCATGTTCCCCAATGATAATCCGCATGTACTGTGCACATTGTTAGAACCCTCCTGTTAGTTTTTTTCTATTTTGTTGGTCACATGACTTTTTGCCTATATAATCCAGCTCCGCCCTTCTGGCCTTGCTGGACTTCAGTGTTACATTTACTCTTAAGCTAGCCAGGTGCCTTGTACTTAACTCTGTAGTTTGCTTGGTCCTTGGACCACTAGTACTTTTTGTTTGTTTGTCTTTGCTCTGCTACAATTTCTGCTAGGATGTGTACAACTATATCCCAGTCCTTAGTTCTTGTAGGGACCCCTCCCTTATATCTATAGGTCTGCGTTCAGACTAGCCGAGGACTTAGGCGGGTCTGTTCACAAGGAACAGGTTGACCGCTGCATCGTAGGGAATCAGCTTAGTCCTATTGTAGGGACAGTTTTCCTATCTTTCCTTAGTGCTTGTAGCAGTTCATAACAGTAAGTCCAGCCCAAAAAATAAAACACTCTAAGGAAAGAAATCCAGATATCAGCATGGTGTCGGTTCAGGAGTAGAGATGAGCGTTGTTCTACTCGAACTGTTCGCCAATCTCAAATTCGAGCTGTTTTGGGCGGTGTTCGAGCCGTTCGGCGAACACGAACAATTTGAGAAAAATTTGGCTGTTCGAGGTTATGTTCGATAACTGTTCGTGCACCAAAATCATAACTGGATTTTTTCTCAGTAATGATGAAAATTAATGTTAATACGCAGTTTGAGTGTACAGCGGGGCGGGGGGAGGGGCAGGGGATGGATCTCTGCAGGAACAATGAAGATCTCCATTTTTTTTTCTCTTTCCCGCATTTGCAGTGGGGAGGTGCAGTCTGTCAGCCTATCAGCAGCGCACACACGGAGCGAAGTGCTTTTTTTCACACAAGCAAGGGCATGTGTCATTGGCAGTGTATGTCACATGTCCTTGCCCTATAAGACCAAGCCATTTTCCCCGTCGCCACCATTTTCTCACTGCTGCAGCTGCGTGTTAGACGGCACCGCTGTTGCTGTGTGCGCTATACCTTGTTAATTTCAAGCCAATTTTCGCACAAATATACAGATAGCTTGGGAGTAGGGAATAGTTGTGATTGCAGTCCTTTTAAGGACTAGGTTACAGCATTTCCTACGACTTTTATCAGGCAGGTCTGTGCTCTTAAATAGATAGGTTGTGGGAGTAAAGACTAATTGTAATTGGAGTCCTTTTCAGGACTAGGTTACATCAGTTCCTATCAGTTTTTGCCAGGCAGGTCTGTGCCAGTGCTGTGCAAGTTTTTTTCACAGCATTTGGCTGAATCTAGCAAAGCTAATCCTTTTTGGCCTATTGCAGAGTGTGTTAGTCAGTGGAGTAGCCTATCTGTGTTGCAAGATATACCACCTGTGTATAGAATACCAATTTTTTTACTGCACCTAGTGAAGTAAAATCTTTTGGGCATAGCATCATTCTATTAGTCCATCTATACTGACCTCCATCAGGTTGCAAACTGAATATATTTTTTTCTGCATCTACCTCTGAAAAAATATTGGGCTTCTAGCTGTGTGTGGGACTTGTTGTATTAGTCCATCTATACTGACCTCCATCAGGTTGCAAACTGAATATATTTTTTTCTGCATCTACCTCTGAAAAAATATTGGGCTTCTAGCTGTGTGTGGGACTTGTTGTATTAGTCCATCTATACTGACCTCCATCAGGTTGCAAACTGAATATAATTTTTTTCTGCATCTAGCTCTGAAAAAATATTTGGCCTTCTAGTAGTGTGTCGGACTTTCTCTATTAGTCCATCTATACTGACCTCCATCAGGTTGCAAATTAAAAATAATTTTTATCTGCATCTACAGTACCTCTGAAAAAATATTTGGCCTTCTAGCAGTGTGTCGGACTTTCTCTATTAGTCCATCTATACTGACCTCCATCAGGTTGCAAATTCAAAATAATTTTTATCTGCATCTACAGTACCTCTGAAAAAATATTTGGGCTTCTAGCTGTGTGTGGGACTTGTTGTATTAGTCCATCTATACTGACCTCCATCAGGTTGCAAACTGAATATATTTTTTTCTGCATCTACCTCTGAAAAAATATTGGGCTTCTAGCTGTGTGTGGATCTTGTTCTATTAATCCATCTATACAGACCTCCATCAGGTTGCAAACTGAATATAATTTTTTTCTGCATCTAGCTCTGAAAAAATATTTGGCCTTCTAGCAGTGTGTCGGACTTTCTCTATTAGTCCATCTATACTGACCTCCATCAGGTTGCAAATTCAAAATAATTTTTATCTGCATCTACAGTACCTCTGAAAAAATATTTGGGATTCTAGCTGTGTGTGGGATTTGTTGTAGTAGTCCATCTATACAGACCTCCGTCAGGTTGCAAACTGAATATATTTTTTTCTGCATCTACCTCTGAAAAAATATTGGGCTTCTAGCTGTGTGTGGGACTTGTTGTATTAGTCCATCTATACTGACCTCCATCAGGTTGCAAACTGAATATATTTTTTTCTGCATCTACCTCTGAAAAAATATTGGGCTTCTAGCTGTGTGTGGGACTTGTTGTATTAGTCCATCTATACTGACCTCCATCAGGTTGCAAACTGAATATAATTTTTTTCTGCATCTAGCTCTGAAAAAATATTTGGCCTTCTAGTAGTGTGTCGGACTTTCTCTATTAGTCCATCTATACTGACCTCCATCAGGTTGCAAATTAAAAATAATTTTTATCTGCATCTACAGTACCTCTGAAAAAATATTTGGCCTTCTAGCAGTGTGTCGGACTTTCTCTATTAGTCCATCTATACTGACCTCCATCAGGTTGCAAATTCAAAATAATTTTTATCTGCATCTACAGTACCTCTGAAAAAATATTTGGGCTTCTAGCTGTGTGTGGGACTTGTTGTATTAGTCCATCTATACTGACCTCCATCAGGTTGCAAACTGAATATATTTTTTTCTGCATCTACCTCTGAAAAAATATTGGGCTTCTAGCTGTGTGTGGGTCTTGTTCTATTAATCCATCTATACAGACCTCCATCAGGTTGCAAACTGAATATAATTTTTTTCTGCATCTAGCTCTGAAAAAATATTTGGCCTTCTAGCAGTGTGTCGGACTTTCTCTATTAGTCCATCTATACTGACCTCCATCAGGTTGCAAATTCAAAATAATTTTTATCTGCATCTACAGTACCTCTGAAAAAATATTTGGGCTTCTAGCTGTGTGTGGGACTTGTTGTATTAGTCCATCTATACTGACCTCCATCAGGTTGCAAACTGAATATATTTTTTTCTGCATCTACCTCTGAAAAAATATTGGGCTTCTAGCTGTGTGTGGGACTTGTTGTATTAGTCCATCTATACTGACCTCCATCAGGTTGCAAATTGAATATAATTTTTTTCTGCATCTAACCCAGCCAATAGTTTTGGCCTAATACCACAGTTTGGCCACTCAGCTCTGCTCGGTTACCATCCATTGTTTTTTTGTGCAAACAACTCCAGAGTTGTGAATTAGTTAACCACCAAAATGAGTGGAAAAAGGCCTGCTGCTGGTGGAAAGGGGAATAGGCGTGTTGGGAAGGGGAAAAAAGGTTGTGTCCGTGGGGTAGGTGTTAAAGCAACAGTAACATCTGCAGAAGAAAGACCATCTTCCAGCCAAACTAAAATGTCTACTTCTTTTAGCGGACAATGTGATAAGATCCCTTTCTTACGGCCACGCCAATCGCTACAAATTCCAGATGAGGCACAAAAACAGCAGGTGCTTCAACGGATATCAAGTGCTCCTTTAAGTGGGCTCTCCTCCACATCAACTTCAACATCACAAATACTCCAGTCCTCAAAGGTGTCACCCAAATCGCACTTGCTTCCTCACAGCTCCCAAATTTCCAGCTGCCCGTCTGAGTATGAGGTAGAACAGATGGTTGAGTCTGCAGAGCTGTTTACTCATACTATAGCCTGGGAATCAGAGGTCGACTCCAGCGCTTCTGTGAATCCAGACGAGGAAATGATCTGCACTGATGCCCAGAATCTTTATGAGTCGGATCCAGGACCAGACGCAGAAGGTTCTGACCATAATGTAGACCCTCATTCCCAAACTGTAACTCCTGTTGGTGGAGACAATGAGGAAGACGATGATAAGACTCAAATACCTGATTGGAGCGACAACTTTAGTTTTTTGTCAGGGCAGGAACAGGTTGGCTCTGAGGACGACGGGTGTGATAACACACAGGGTGATGATGATGAGGTTGGAGATCCCACTTACTGTCAACCCACAGTCAGCCAAGAGATGAGGTCAGCAGAGGAGGTGGAGGAAGATGCTAGTGACGACGAGGTCAGGTTGCGCCTTCCTGTACAGAGACATAGTACTGGAAGCACGTCAACAACTGCATCCTCAAACACAACTCTGCCTCTCACCACAAATCGTGGTGGCTCTTCAGGTCACATGGGTGCTAAGCCTTGCATAGCCTGGGCATTTTTTCAGATCGATAAAGATGACCCAACTCGTGTTATCTGTAACATTTGTCAGCAAAAGCTAAGTAGAGGCCAAAAAATACATAGTTTGAGTACTTCATGCATGAACCGGCACATGGACATGAAGCATAAGTTGCAGTGGGAAGCTCAGTGTGCTACAATGCGGCCTAGCCGGCCGGGCCAACCACCGTCTGCCATATCTTGTGCATCCGCGGCCTCTTCATCCTCTGTGACTGGGGGGACAGCAGTCACACCTGTTTTGGGGCGCAGACCTGCCACCTCTTTACCCGCAACAGCCAGCGTGATTGGCAGGTCATCATTTTCTTTGGAGGTGGTAACACCAGCTGGTGTTGAGCGCTGTCCGACATCGATAGCACCACCTTTGGATCAAGGCAACCTAACATGTCCGCCTGCATCTTCCTCACAGACCGGCAGTTTGCCGGGGACACCCTTATCAACCCCGTCTAAGCACAATAGCCAGCCCTCAGTCCCTCAGATGTGGACAAGTAAAAGACCATTTCCTCCTAGCCATGAGAAAGCTAAGAGGTTGAATTTCACCATCTGCAAGCTCTTGGCTACAGAAATGCTGCCTTTCTGCCTGGTGTACACAGAGGATTTTCGAGACCTTATGTCCGTCGCAGTGCCCCAGTACCAGATGCCCAGTCGCCACTACTTCTCAAAGAAAGGTGTGCCTGCGCTCCACCAGCATGTCGCACACAACATCACCGCTTCTTTGAGAAACTCTGTGTGTGACAGGGTGCATTTCACCACAGACACTTGGACGAGTAGGCATGGACAGGGGCGTTACATGTCGTTGACTGGGCACTGGGTAACTATGGTGACAGCAGGACAAGGGGCTGCTGTCCAAGTCTTGCCGTCCCCACGAGTTGTGCGTCAATCCTCTTTAAGTCAAAGTTCCTCCACTGCTTCTGCCTCCTCAACCTCCTCTCGGTCTTCCACCTGCACCCAAAGCCTGTCTGGTCATGCCACAAGCTTTCTAACTGCGCAGAAGGGATCCTGCACACCTCCTTACTATGCTGGCAGTAGGGCTCAACGTCATCAGGCGGTTTTTACTTTGAAATGTCTGGGAAATGTGAGTCACACAGCTGAGGAGTTGTGGTCAGCTCTGGAGAACCAATTTCATGAATAGTTGTCTCCACTGGACCTGAAACCAGGGAAGGCCGTGTGTGACAATGCTGCAAACCTGGGTGCGGCCCTTCGCCGGGGCAATGTCACACACGTGCCTTGTATGGCTCACGTGTTGAACCTGGTTGTCCAGCAATTTTTAGCCCACTATCCCAGACTAGATGGCCTTCTGCAAAGGGCACGGTCGCTGTGTGCTCACTTCCGCCGTTCGCATCCCGCAGCTCAGCGACTTACATCTCTACAGAAGTCGTTGGGCCTGCCACTTCACCGGCTAAAATGCGATGTGCCTACCCGGTGGAATTCAACTCTGCACATGTTGCAGCGACTGTGGCAGCACCGACAAGCCCTGGTGCAATACGTTCTGACGTATAGCCTGGGCCAACGAGATTCAGAGGTGGGGCAAATCACGCTGGAGAAGTGGTCTCAGATCAGGGACCTATGCACCCTTCTGCACAGTTTTGAAATGGCGACGAAGATGTTTAGTGCTGACGATGCCATTATCAGCATGACTATTCCGGTGATTTACATGCTGGAGCACATGTTAAACAGAATTCGGAGTCAGGTGGTGGCACAAGAGAAGGTGGAGGAAGTAGAGGAGGAGGAGTTGTATGCGGAAGGGCTAACATCTGCAAGGTCCAGACGGTCGGCAGCACCAAGGCGGCAGGCATGTGAGGGTGGGGGAGATGGTTTTACCAGGGCGCATGGTAGCAGCCAAACTAGTGAGGAAGGTGCAGGAGCCCAGGAAGAAGTGGAGGACGAACTGATGGAAGACTCATCAGATGAGGGAGACCTTGATCACATTTCTGTTGTGCGAGGTTGGGGGGAGAGGACAGAGGAAGGAAGCATGATTGTTACCTCGCCACCAACACAACAGGGACTTGGTGCTCCTGGATGCGCAACACACATGAGTGCCTTCTTGCTGCACTACCTGCAACATGACCCTCGAATTGTGAGAATTAGAAATAATCCTTACTACTGGGTTGCCACACTGTTAGATCCCCGGTACAAAAGTAAATTTGCAGAAATTATTCCTGCCATAGAAAGGGATGCACACATGCAGGAGTATCAGCAGAGACTGTTGCAGAATCTTACATGTGCTTTTCCACAAAATACCAGTGGTGCACGTAGTGAATCTCACAGTTCCAACTTGCCAACCGTGGGACCGTCAAGTGTTCAGCACTCAAACCGTAACAGAACCACAGTATCTGCTGGTAACATCAATTTTGCGGAATCATTTCACCACTTTTTTAGCCCATCCTTTGCAAGGCCACAGGAGACAAGAAGTCTGACACATAGTCAACGCCTAGAGACGATGGTACAGGAGTATCTCCAAGTAAACATTGAAGCCACGACTGTGTCACTGGACCCTTGCTCTTTTTGGGCTTCCAATCTGGATAAATGGCCGGAGCTAGCCACTTACGCCTTGGAGATCTTGTCATGCCCCGCAGCCAGCGTTCTGTCTGAACGTGTGTTCAGCGCTGCTGGTGGTGTGCTGACAGATAAGCGCACGCGGCTCTCCACTGATAATGTAGACAGACTCACGTTCATAAAGATGAACAAATCATGGATCCGAAACGACTTTTCTACCCCTGTGTCATCCTGGGGAGAGTAAAAGCTTGATGATTGGTTAAAATCACCCTACCAACCGTTTTAAGCTTTCAAATTACTAATCATGTTTATCTGTATCTTGACTGGAAAATAATTTGGGCTTTGTAGCAGTGTGCAGCACTGATCCTATTAGGCCATCTATAATAAGCTCCACCAGATTTAAAATTAAAAATAATTTTTAGCTGCATCTAGCCCGGAAAATAATTTTGGGGCTCCGAGATGCGCAAGACACATAAGTGCCTTCTTGCTGCACTACCTGCAGCATGACCCTCATATTGTCAGAATTCGAAGTAATCATGACTACTGGGTTGCCACACTCTTAGATCCCCCAAACTTTTCGATCAACCTTTTCATTTTAATAAAGACCAAAAAAATGGTCATTTTTGAAATTATAAGCATTAGCAGGTTGTTAGAAACTGAAATCAAACAGTTTTCAACTCAAAACTTTATTGTAGGTGATGTTACATTTTCACATAGGACCCCTTGTTCGAAAGGAGCTTCTGAACTCTCTCGTCCATTGAATTTGTCAGGTTTTGGATGGTTTCTGCTTCAATTGTTTTGCATGAGGACAGAATACCCTCCCAGAGCTGTTGCTTAGATGTGAACTGCCTCCCGCCATCATAGACACTCCTTTTAATGATGCTCCAAAGGTTCTGAATGGGGTAGAGGTCAGGGGAGCATGGGGGTCACACCATAAGTTTGTCCCCTTTTATGCCCATATCAGCCAGAGATGCAGATGTTTTATGTGCAGCATGAGATGGTGCATTATCATGCAGAAAAATGATCTTGCTGTGAAATACACGGTTCTTCTTCTTGAACCATGGCAGGAAGTGCTGTTTGAGAAAATCCACATACATTATGGAGTTCATCTTTAGCGCCTTCAGGGATCCTAAAGGGGCCGACAATCTCTCTCCCCATGATTCCAGCCCAAAACATTACTCCACCTCCTCCTTGTTGGCGCTGTAGCCGTGTTTGCGTGGGGTGTCCATCAACCAGCCATCCTCCACTCCATCCATCTGGACCATCGAGCGCTGCACGACACTCATCCGTGAACAAAACAGTTTTGAAATCAGTCTTCATGTAATGTTTGGCCCACTGGAGCCGTTTCTGCTTGTGTGAAGTGGATAGAGGAGGTCGACAGGATGGCGTATGCACAGCTGCAAACCTCTGAAGGACCCTGCATCTTGTTGTTCGGGGGACGTTGGAGGCACCAGCAGCTTCAAAAACTTGTCTGCTGCTATGACAAGGCTTTCTTGCCGCTGCTCTTTTAACCTGACGTAATTGCCTGTAGGAAAGAGTCCTCAATTTGCCCTTATCAGCACGCACACGTGTGTACTGTGAATCAGCTACATACTTCTTGATTGCCAAGACACTTCATCCTGATCATCGCACAATGTTGATTGTAGTCATGCCTTGACCTAAACACTCCACAATTTGTTGCTTCTCAGCAGCCGACACATCCTTTTTCTTTCCCATTTTGGCAGAAAATGTAGGCTGCTTAATAATGTGAGAGAGCCTTCTTAAGTAGTCTTGCCTTTCATTGGACACACCTGCCAAACTAATTAGCACAGGTGTCTGCAATTGCTTACAGTGATATAAAGAGCCCTGACACACATCACCATCAATGAGTTTAACTGACAAACAAACAAATTCTTCCCTTATCACTCCTAAACACTTTTTGCATAATAATTTGGAACGCAGTGTACATGTGCTTTTCCACAAAACACCAGTGGTTCACGTAGTGAATCTTACAGTTCTAACTTGCCAACCGTGGTCTGTATGGAATTGTTCAATAAAGGGCCCAAAATTAAGATAACATAGATGGGAGAAGTCTCTATGAATAGGAATTCCTAAGTATTTGATACCCTGTGAGGGCCAGGCAAAGGGAAAGTTGGACTGGATGGAATCCTATATGGATTTGGGGAGGGAGACATCGAGGGCCTCAGACTTCGCTGCATTGATTTTAAAATTTTACCATGTAACAAAGTGATCTATTTCAGCCATAACAGCAGGGATGGATATATGTGATTGAGTGATATATACTAGGACATCATCAGCAAATAGAGAGCACTTGTACTCGGTGCCTCCCACCTCAATCCACCTAATATTGGGGTTATGGCGAATTGATGAGAGCAGGTGCTCCGTCACTAGGATGTATAAGAGAGGGGACAGAGGACATCCCTGCCTTGTCCCATTGGTGATTGTGAAAGGTGATGAAAATGTTCTGACGCACCCCCTGGGCCTTAGGACACCCGGAACCGGACCCTTTTTGGTGGATGCTGGTGGTTGTAGTCTCCGTGGCGGCGACCCGGTTCCGTGGCTCAGGGCGGTCAAACCAGTGGTGGAACTATTTATGTGGTTTTAATGTTTAAATGTCCGACTACGCCACCCGTGGATTGCGGTCAGAGTGAACCGCCGCTGCAGGGCAGACCGCTGAGGCTGGTGTTGTGGGTGCAGCAGAGCGTAGCATAACTCCCCACGGGAGGAGTATAGCCTCAGGGCAGTGTATGCGGAGGATGGGGGTGATGGTGCAGGGCAGCAGCAGTAACGACACGGAGTCAGTGATGCAGTCCAGGGCCTTTACTCACAGTTCTTATTATCCAGACCACGTCTGCAGGTAACGGCTGGCCACGTCATACTGTGCTCACCAGGTGAGGGGCTCAGACAACTCCCAGATAACTTTGGAGCGCTTCACAAGACCCCCTTTGTGTGTCCTTTGTCTGGCCTTTCTTACCAACCCTTCTGTCCGGCTGCCTCGGGCCTCCTCTTGGTAAACTTGGCGCCAGTTTCCCTGACCCTATGTGGTGCCTTCCTAGCGGGTGTAGCGAGGGGCTGCGCCACATAAAATGTCACAGCCTCCGGTTTCTAGCTGAGGGTCGTTTCCTGCCTCCACTAGTTTCGGGGACCGGTCTCCCCCTTTGGCCTGACCCCTCCATGCAGGTGGATTCGGGCGTGCGGTGGCGACTCGCCCGTCCGCACCCCTGGGATCCCTTCGTTCCTCGTTCCTGGAGCCTTCTCCACTCCTCTTCCTTCCTTCTCCCTCATCCAGGCCTGGGCCTCTGTTACTAGGCCCGCCTCCGGAGCAGAGCTCATGCAGAGCCCCTGCTCCCTGTCACTTCTGCTCAGACTTCTCTGCACTGACCTAAGATGGTGCCCACCTTTTATACTCCCTTCTCAATGCACCCAGGAACTGCTTCCTCCCTGCTCCTGCACTACAGGGTTCCCCTTCCTCAGTGTTCCCTCCCCCCACTCCAGCCAGGGACAGGGACTGTCGTGCCCATCTCAGAGGCATATTGGTCGCCCTGCCCCACGGCAATGTGGTGTAATGCATGCAGGTGTCGGGTCCTGATCCACACTCCATCCTTACCTGAGAGTGAGATATCACACCTCTGGGTGAGGTGCAATACCTCTGTAGCAACCGAGCCCTCAGGGTGCTACAGTTCCATTTATCTTCAGCCTAGGTGACGTATTGTGATACAGGGCCGTGATTTTGGCTATAAAAGGGTCCCCTAGACCCCTACCCCAAGCTTTTTAAGAGAATCATATATGGCGTGCCAGGAGACTCTATGGAATGCTTTCTCAGCATCCAACGAGAGTATCTAATTACAAATTTTTAACTGCATCTAGCCCAGGAAATACTTTGTGCCTAGTAGCAGTGTCTGCTAGTCAGCGGATTATCCCGGCTGTTAAGCAAGCTACACCACCTGTAGTTTAGACACTTAGTTTTTTCAAAGGAAATGCTTCGGGACCATGGGATACTTAGTGAAGAACATCAGGAGGCACCCCAAGGCATAGGGGCTGGGACTGGCAGTAGGATGCCTTGCGGTGGACAGCCGAGCTCGATCCTTATAAAAGCTTTTTAACTGCAGCAGCTTTAGTGGACGCTACTGGAGCTGGAATTACCGCGGCTGCTGGCATGAGACTTGCCCTCCAATAGATCCTTGTAAATGGATTTAAAGTGTATTCATTCAAATTAGAGAGACAATTTAAATTAAAAAGCTTAGAGCTGCCTCCACCACAGGGGGGCTCGCTCGACCCACCAGCGGACAGGCACCAGTATTGGGAGAGGGGGGCTGGCCGTCAGGGTTCACCGCGGCTCTGTCACAAACCCGGCGACACGGAGGTGGCACGGGCAGGAGCGGACTGGCCGTGTCGGCTTCTCACTTTTTGGATTTTAGAAGGGCATGACATGCCTATATCTGTGTCTCCCCCTCCTTTTACTCCTCCACCTCTTTTATTTTCGCATGACTATATGTACTTGTCACTTTTCCATGTGTTAGTTATGTCTTCTGAGCAGTTTGTCAGCTTTTGGACACCTTTGAAGGTGTTTTCTATGTGTTTCTATGTGTTTTTGTTTGCCTGCCATTGGTTTTAACGGTGTTCGAAGGTGTTCGACGAACAGTTCGACGAACAGTTCGGCGAACACACGGGTGTTCGACGAACCGAACCGAACTCGAACACTACGGGGGTGGCTCAACACTATTCAGGAGTTGGCTCAACACCTGCAGGGACTGTCTTTGGAGGTGGCCGAGCTCCAGCAACACGTGAGTAGCTGTCCTGGAGCGCATTTTGTCGAACCGAAGGTAGGACTGCCAGATTTTTTTTATGATAAACAGCAAGATTTTTTTTCCTTTAAAAATGCTTGTTTATTATATTTTCGTTTAAGACCCAGATCCTCGGGGAATGAATCACAGCGCATTGGGTTTATAATGTCACTTTTGCGCAAAGAACCACAGAGATGGGCCTTTTCTCTACAACCTCATGATCCGTGTTTTAGATCTGTGGAAGATTTTTTTCTGCTATGGGGTTGTTGTATGATGTTCCTGATCGAGTCTCATCTGCTGAAACTGAATTAAGACGTTTGAAGCAGGGATCAGGTGATGTGGAAAATTATTGTACATACTTCAGAAGATGGTCGGCTGAAGTGGAATGGAATGACTCGGCATTAAATTGTCTGTTTCTTGCTGGTCTAGGTGAAAGGGCTAAGGATCTGCTGATTGCCTTCCCAAAACCTGGAACCTAGCAGGAGGCAATGCAATTAGCTATACGTGTGGACAGGAGACTGCGTGCTAGGATTAATGAAGAGAAATCTACTGCTATGGCAGCTCCTAGTTTTCAGAGGGTCTGCTCGGAAGGTGGAGAACCGATGGAGATTGGGGCGATGTCACCCCACTCTCAGGAAAAATAACGTAGGTTTGCTAAGGGATTATGTTTTTATTGCGGTAAATCTGACCACTTAATTAAGAACTGTGTGCTTCGTTTGAACAAAGAAAAAAAAAAGAGGTCAGTTACGCCCATATAGCTTGTTTAAACTCAAAAGGAGTATTTCTTTCTGGAAGCACCTCATTCCAGGAGGAGTTGATTGAATTTCAGGTATTTGTGGATTGTGGTTCTACACTCAATGTGATTGATAAGGGATTTTTGGAAAAATTTAAATTAGAATCCAAAATTTTGTCATCTCCTATTTCTGTGGTTGCTGTTGATGGCTCTCCCTTGAAATGTATTACTCACAAGGTTTTTGAATTTCCCCTCACCATTAATGGTATTCACCAAGAGAATTTGGATTTGGCGGTATTAAATAATTTGCCTTCTCCAGTGGTTTTGGGGTTACCTTGGTTAAAATTGCACAATCTTGTTCTGGACTGGTCTACCAATGAAATTAAATCTTGGAGTCCTAAATGTTATGATAAATGTTGTAACGGTCGCATTGCTGCTGTGGAAAGAGGGGAATTACCTGTACCTATTCAGGATTTTTGGAAGTTTTTTTCTGAGGAGGAGTCGCAAATTTTGCCTCCTCATAGGGACTATGATTGTACTATTGAGTTTGTCCCTGGAGCTACTCTTCCCAAGAGTCGCTTATTTAATCTTACTATCCCTGAGAGAAAGGCCTTGGAGGAATACATACAGACAAGCTTGGCCGCCGGTCACATTAGACCTTCTAAGTCACCTGTGGCTGTTGGATTTTTTTTTGTAAAAAAAAAAGGACGGCGGTTTACGTCCATGTCTGGACTTTCGCGAAATTAATAAAATTACAGTACATAATTCCTACCCACTGCCATTAATTCCTGACTTGTTCAACCAGTTAGTGGGGGCCAAGTGGTTCTCTAAAATTGATCTCCGGGGGGCATACAATTTGTTACGTATGAAGGAAGGTGATGAGTGGAAAACTGCTTTTACCACTCCGGTGGGTCATTTTGAGAATTTGATTATGCCTTTTGGTCTTACCAACGCACCAGCGTTTTTTCAGAACCTTATTAATGACATCCTAAGACCGTTGATCGGTAAGAATGTGGTGGTGTATTTGGATGACATTTTGATTTATTCGCCGGATCTGGAGTCTCATTGGCAGAGCGTACGTGAGGTATTGCAGTTGTTAAGTGACAATTCACTTTTTGCTAAGCTGGAGAAATGTGAGTTCGCTGTGCAGAGAATTAGTTTTTTGGGCTACATTATCTCCAGCGAGGACTTTGAGATGGACCCGGTGAAGGTTCAGGCGGTGCAGGAATGGCCTAGGCCTATTGGTTTGAAATCGATACAGAGATTTTTGGGTTTCGCCAATTATTACAGAAAATTCATCAAGAATTTTTCTATAATTGTTAAGCCGCTGACCGATCTCACCAGGAAAGGTGCGAATACGGTCCAGTGAACTACTGAGGCCATTGAAGCTTTTGTGTCTCAAGGAGAGGTTCAGTTCTGCCCCTATCCTTATGCAGCCTGATGAGACCAAGCCTTTTTTGGTAGAGGTTGATGCTTCTTCGGTGGGGGTCAGTGCTGTTTTGTCTCAGGAAAACAAGGATGGAATACATCCCTGTGCTTTTTTTTCAAAAATTTTTTCTGAGACCGAACTTAATTACGATGTCGGTAATCGGGAGTTGCTGGCGATTAAACTCGCATTTGAACATTGGCGTCATCTCTTGGAAGGTGCTAAATTTCCCATTCAGGTTTTCACTGATCATAAGAATCTGATCTATCTTGATGCTGCCAAGCGCTTGAATGCCCGTCAGGCTAGGTGGGCACTTTTTTTTTCGCGGTTTAATTTTTCTGTTACTTACATCCCGGGTACCAAGAATGTAAAAGCTGATGCTTTATCTCGCAGTTTTTCTCCCATGGTTGGTACCGAGGAGGAGGAGAGCATTTTACAGGAAGGTGTTGTGATAGCAGCATTGGACTCCGTTTTGGAAGATGGGATTCTGAAAGCCCAGGAGGATGCCCCATCTAACACTCCCCATGGGAGGTTGTTTGTGCCTAGGAACTTTAGGAGAGATTTGTTTGTGGAGTGTCATGAGTCTCGGTTGGCAGGTCATCCAGGAATTTCGGAGACTAAGAGACTAGTAGGTCGCAGGTTTTGGTGGCCTGGGTGGCAGAAGGAAGTCATTAAGTGGGTGCGTCAATGTACTGTGTGTGCTAGATCTAAGTCTTCACATGCTCCTGCTGCGGGGTTGCTTTGACCTCTGGAGGTTCCTAGTGCACCTTAGACGCATCTTGCTATGGATTTTATTACTGACCTTCCTGCCTCTGAGGGTTTCACTGTCATCTGGGTGGTCGTGGACCGTTTTAGCAAGATGTGTCACTTGGTTCCTTTCATCAAACTGCCCTGCGCTAAGACACTTGCTAAGGCTTTTGTTAAGGAAATTATCAGGCTCCATGGCGTTCCTACCGACATTGTCTCCGATAGGGGACCTCAGTTCGTGGCTCGTTTTTGGCGTGCCTTTTGTGACAGGTTGGGAGTTCATTTGTCATTTTCATCTGGATATCATCCTGAGTCTAATGGACAGACAGAAAGAAAGAACCAGGATGTTGAACAGTTTTTGCGTTGTTTTGTGGCTGACAATCAAGAGGGGTGGTCTGAGTTTCTGCCACTGGCTGAATTTGCTCTTAACAACCATACATCCTCTTCTGCTGTGTGTTCTCCTTTTTTTTTGTTGTACTGGGAGACATCCATCATTTGGGTCATTCTCCAAATTGGTATCGGCTGTGCCGGAGGAGGAGAATTTTTCCTGTGATTTGGAGAGAGTTTGGACTGATGTACAGTATAGACCAAAAATTTGGACACACCTTCTCATTTAAAGATTTTTCTGTATTTTCATGACTATGAAAATTGTACATTCAAACTGAAGGCATCAAAACTATGAATTAATACATGTGGAATTATATACTTAACAAAAAAGTGTGAAACAACTGAAAATATGTCTTATATTCTAGGTTTTTCAAAGTAGCCACCTTTTGCTTTGATGACTGCTTTGCACACTCTTGGCATTCTCTTGATGAGCTTCAAGAGGTAGTCACCGGAAATGGTCTTCCAACAATCTTGAAGGAGTTCCCAGAGATGCTTAGCACTTGTTGGCCCTTTTGCCTTCACTCTGCGGTCCAGCTCACCCCAAACCATCTCGATTGGGTTCAGGTCTGGTGACTGTGGAGGCCAGGTCATCTGGCGTAGCACCCCATCACTCTTCTTCTTGGTCAAATAGCCCTTACACAGCCAGGAGGTGTGTTTGGGGTCATTGTCCTGTTGAAAAAGAAATGATGGTCCAACTAAATGCAAACCGGAAGGAATAGCATGCTGCTGCAAGATGCTGTGGTAGCCATGCTGGTTCAGTATGCCTTCAATTTTGAATAAATCCCCAACAGTGTCACCAGCAAAGCACCCCCACACCATCACACCTCCTTCTCCATGCTTCACGGTGGGAGCCAGGCATGTAGAGTCCATCCGTTCACCTTTTCTGCGTCACACAAAGACACGGTGGTTGGAACCAAAGATCTCAAATTTGGATTCATCAGACCAAACCACAGATTTCCACTGGTCTAATGTCCATTCCTTGTGTTCTTTAGCCCAAACAAGTCTCTTCTGCTTGTTGCCTGTCCTTAGCCGTGGTTTCCTAGCAGCTATTTTACCATGAAGGCCTGCTGCACAAAGTCTCCTCTTAACAGTTGTTGAAGAGAGGTGTCTGCTGCTAGAACTCTGTATGACATTGACCTGGTCTCTAATCTGAGCTGCTGTTAACCTGCGATTTCTGAGGCTGGCGACTCGGATAAACTTACCCTCAGAAGCAGTGGTGACTCTTGGTCTTCCTTTCCTGGGGCGGTCCTCATGTGAGCCAGTTTCTTTGTAGCGCTTGATGATTTTTGCAACTGCACTTGGGAACACTTTCAAAGTTTGCCCAATTTTTCGGACTGACCGACCTTCATTTCTTAAAGTAATGATGGCCACTCGTTTTTCTTTACTTAGCTGCTTTTTTCTTGCCATAATACAAATTCTAACAGTCTATTCAGTAGGACTATCAGCTGTGTATCCACCTGAATTCTGCACAACACAACTGATGGTCCCAACCCCATTTATAAGGCAAGAAATCCCACTTATTAAACCTGACAGGGCATACCTGTGAAGTGAAAACCATTTCCGGTGACTACCTCTTGAAGCTCATCAAGAGAATGCCAAGAGTGTGCAAAGCAGTCATCAAAGCAAAAGGTGGCCACTTTGAAGAACCTAGAATATAAGACATATTTTCAGTTGTTTAACAATTTTGTTAACTATATAATTCCACATGTGTTAATTCATAGTTTTGATGCCTTCAGTGTGAATGTACAATTTTCAAAGTCATGAAAATACAGAAAAATCTTTAAATGAGAAGGTGTGTCCAAACTTTTGGTCTGTACTGTACGTTGTAACCTTCAAGAGGCTAACAAAAAATCCAAGAGGTACTTTGACAGGAAACGTCAAGAGGTTTTGTTTACGGTTGGTGACATGGTTTGGTTGTCCTCTAAGAATCTGCGGTTGAGGATTCCTTCTAAGAAATTGGGCCCAAAGTTTGTAGGGCCGTTTAAGGTGCTTCAGGTAGTTAACCAATCTGCTGTTAGGTTGGAGGTTCCTACCTCCTGGAAGATTAATCCGGTGTTTCATGTTTCCTTATTGAAAAAAGCTGATGTTTCTGATAGGGACGCCACTGTCTCTGTTCCTCCGGTGGTGGAAGTTGGTGAATATGAAATTTCTCGCATTCTTAATTCTAGATGGCATAGAGGGAGATTGCAGTATCTCGTCGCTTGGAAAGGTTTCGGTCCCGAGGATAACTCCTGGGTAAGGGCGGATGATGTCTCTGCTCCTAGGCTTGTTAAAGCTTTCCACAGGAGGTTTCCGGATAGGCCTGGGCCAGGAGGATCCGGAGGATCCCCATAAAAGAGGGGGTACTGTCAGAACCCTCCTGTTAGTTTTTTTCTATTTTGTTGGTCACATGACTTTCTGCCTATATAATCCAGCTCCGCCCTTCTGGCCTTGCTGGACTTCAGTGTTACATTTACTCTTAAGCTAGCCAGGTGCCTTGTACTTAACTCTGTAGTTTGCTTGGTCCTTGGACCACTAGTACTTTTTGTTTGTTTGTCTTTGCTCTGCTACAATTTCTGCTAGGAGGTGTCCAACTATATCCCAGTCCTTAGTTCTTGTAGGGACCCCTCCCTTATATCTATAGGTCTGCGTTCAGACTAGCCGAGGACTTAGGCGGGACTGTTCACAAGGAACAGGTCCCCCGCTGCATCGTAGGGAATCAGCTTAGTCCTATTGTAGGGACAGTTTTCCTATCTTTCCTTAGTGCTTGTAGCAGTTCATAACACATGCTGCGGAAATTTCCGCTGCAGACTATCATTGCGGAAAAATCTGCAGCACTACCAATTATTTTGCGGAAGCGCGGCGCTTTCGCCGCCATTGACTTGCATTGGAACACATGGAATCTGCATCACTGCATCTGTACATGCAGAATCCATGCGTTTCAATGTGCGGATGGTACCCGGGTTTGGAGAAAAGGAGACTCTCCTCCGGACCTGGGTACCATAGAACCTGTAAAAAAAGAATAAAATAAAAAATAAATATTATACTTACCTTCTGATGGCCCCCGGTGTCTTTATCCGATGCATCCAGGCTTGCCGGCAGCTCGCGGTGGTCTGAAAAGGACCTGCCGTGACGTCATTTAGTCATGTGATGGGTCACGCGACCGCTGACGTCGGCAGGCCATCAGAAGGTAATTATATATTTATTTTTTACCATTCTTTTACGGTCACACTATATAAATCCATGCCGGTTGCATGGATTTATATAGTGTGACCAAGTTGTCAAGCAATTTCCAAGTGATGCTAAAATCGCTTGGAAAGCACTTGTCAACCCGCATTCGGAATTGAATGTGAAGAACGCTTCACATCTGCAAGTCCCTAGCAGGAAAAACGCATGTACATTCCGCATGTACAATCCACATGTACAATCCGCATGTACAATCCGCATGTAAAATCCACATGCGTTTTTTCTGCCAGGGAGATGAAGAAACGCTCAAAAAAAATCCGGAGCATTTCTGCATCGTGGGCACATAGCCTTACTTTAATTGTATGACTCAATATTGAGCACACGTAGCCATCTATACACAGCAGAAGGCTGCACGTAGCCATCTATACACAGCAGGAGGCCGCACAGAGCCATCTATACACAGCAGGAGGCCGCACGTAGCCATCTATACACAGCGGGAGGCCGCACGTAGCCATCTATACACAGCAGGAGGCCGCACGTAGCCATCTATACACAGCGGGAGGCCGCACGGCGCCATCTATACACAGCGGGAGGCCGCTCGTAGCCATCTATACACAGCAGGAGGCCGCATGTAGCCATCTATACACAGCAGGAGGCCGCACGTAGCCATCTATACACAGCAGGAGGCCGCACGGCGCCATCTATACACAGCAGGAGGCCGCATGTAGCCATCTATACACAGGAGGAGGCCGCACGTAGCCATCTATACACAGCGGGAGGCCACACGGCGCCATCTATACACAGCAGGAGGCCGCACATAGCCATCTATACACAGCGGGAGGCCGCACGTAGCCATCTATACACAGCAGGAGGCCGCACGTAGCCATCTATACACAGCGGGAGGCCGCACGGCGCCATCTATACACAGCGGGAGGCCGCTCGTAGCCATCTATACACAGCAGGAGGCCGCATGTAGCCATCTATACACAGCAGGAGGCCGCACGTAGCCATCTATACACAGCAGGAGGCCGCACGTAGCCATCTATACACAGCAGGAGGCCGCACGGCGCCATCTATACACAGCAGGAGGCCGCATGTAGCCATCTATACACAGGAGGAGGCCGCACGTAGCCATCTATACACAGCGGGAGGCCACACGCGGCCATCTATACACAGCAGGAGGCCGCACGTAGCCATCTATACACAGTGGGAGGCCGCACGGTGCCATCTATACACAGTGGGAGGCCACACGTAGCCATCTATACACAGCGGGAGGCCGCACGTAGCCATCTATACACAGCGGGAGGCCGCACGTAGCCACCTATACACAGCGGGAGGCCGCACGGCGCCATCTATACACAGCAGGAGGCCGCACGGCGCCATCTATACACAGCGGGAGGCCGCACGGTGCCATCTATACACAGCGGGAGGAAGTACGGCACCATCTATACACAGCGGGAGACCGCACGGCGCCATCTATACACAGCGGGAGGCCGCACGGCGCCATCTATACATAGCGGGAGGAAGTACGGCGCCATCTATACACAGCGGGAGACCGCACGGCACCATCTATACACAGCGGGAGACCGCACGGCGCCATCTATACACAGCGGGAGGCCGCACGGCGCCATCTATACACGGCGGGAGGCCGCACGGCGCCATCTATACACAGCGGGAGGAAGTACGGCACCATCTATACACAGCGGGAGGCCACACGGCGCCATCTATACACAGCGGGAGACCGCACGGCGCCATCTATACACAGCGGGAGACCGCACGGCGCCATCTATACACAGTGGGAGGCCGCACGGTGCCATCTATACACAGCTGGAGGCCGCACGGCACCATCTATACACAGCGGGAGGCCGCACGGCGCCATCTATACACAGCGGGAGGCCGCACGTCGCCATCTATACACAGCGGGAAGCCACAGGGTGCCATCTATACACAGCGGGAGGCCACAGGGCGCCATCTATACAAAGCGGGAGGCCGCACATCGACATCTATACACAGTGGGAGGCTGCGCGGTGCCATCTATACACAGTGGGAGGCCGCATGGCGCCATCTATACACAGCGGGAGGCCGCACGGCGCCACCTATACACAGCAGGAGGCCACACGGCGCCATCTATACACAGCGGGAGACCGCACGGCGCCATCTATACACAGCGGGAGGAAGTACGGCACCATCTATACACAGCGGGAGGCCGCACGGCGCCATCTATACACAGCGGGAGACCGCACGGCGCCATCTATACACAGCGGGAGACCGCATGGCGCCATCTATACACAGTGGGAGGCCGCACGGCGCCATCTATACACAGCTGGAGGCCGCACGGCACCATCTATACACAGCGGGAGGCCGCACGGCGCCATCTATACACAGCGGGAGGCCGCACGTCGCCATCTATACACAGCGGGAAGCCACAGGGCGCCATCTATACACAGCGGGAGGCCACAGGGCGCCATCTATACAAAGCGGGAGGCCGCACATCGACATCTATACACAGTGGGAGGCTGCACGGTGCCATCTATACACAGTGGGAGGCCGCATGGTGCCATCTATACACAGCGGGAGGCTGCACGGCGCCACCTATACACAGCAGGAGGCCGCACGGCGCCATCTATACACAGCGAGAGGCCGCACGGCGCCATCTTTACACAGCGGGAGGCCGCTCGGCGCCATCTATACACAGCGGGTTGCCGCACGGCGCCATCTATACACAGCGGGAGGCCGCACTGCGCCATCTATACACAGTGGGAGGCTGCACGGCGCCCACACCCCAGAGACAGCAGGAGGCCGTACGGAGCCATCTATACTCAGCAGGAGGCCGCACGCAGTCACGCACGCAGTCACACACACACAAACATATACAGACATATACATACACGCATAAACACATTTGAAACACAAAAATACTTATAAACAGACATCACACAATTATATCTGCCTGCACACACACACACATGCACACACACACATACAAACACACACACTCACCATCCCCCGGCTCGGCTCCAGTCCTCCTGCTTTTTTCCGGTGCAGCAGTGCAGGCCGGGCGCGCACTGCATGATGTCACAGCTAGGAGACACGGCCACGCACAGGGCCGTGTCTCCTAGCAGTGACGCGGCCGGGCCAGCACAGGGAAGTTAACTGCTGCAGTGCTGGCCCGGCTGAAGAAGAAGTAGCAGCCGTGCGGCGCTGCTAGGGGAGCGGTCCGGGGGCCCTCCCTGCCACTGTCTGCCGGTATGTGCTGCGGCACCGCACATATAATGAGGGCAATCTGGCCATAGACACCCCGGAGCCCCGGCCCCCTGGAGGTTCGGGGCTCCGGGCGGTAGCGCAGATTGCCCTCATTATAATCTGCCTATGATCTCACTGCTCGAGATGCTCGGCGAGTACTTCCTGGATGTTCGGGCAGGAGGTCGAGTCCCCGCCCAGCATGTTTGGCACTGTTTTAACAACGAATAAACGTGCGGGATTGCCTGCCACTCACTGTAATGCCACAGCCATGTTGGTTGTGGGCATTACAGTGATTGGCTGGCCCCATAGCGTCATCGGGTCTATATAAGACCTGGTGACCCTATGCTCGTCACAGTCTACCCTTCAGACAGGCAGAGTAGGGAGAGGTGCTACTGAGCTAGGGAGAGAATTGGCGGTTTATTAGTGAGGTATTAGATATTCTACAGCTATATATACACATCTGAACTAAGAGTCCTTCTAAGGACTAATCTAACTGCATATATTATTAATCCTGGTGATAGCAGGAGTTAGGCAGGCAGAGTTAGTGGAGATTGTATGGGCAGAATATGGTCCATTGCACGTTCCGTCTGCTGCTGCTGTTACAGATATCCATAGCCCTAGATATCAGGGCTCATTTTTTTTTGCACTTAATCCTGATTATTTGCTTAAAAAACAATACAGTACGCCATTTTACTGCTCCATTTAATTGTTAGCAGAATACAGCCAGATTTCTTTTGATTTTATTGCAACTGCTGTATTGTGGAAGCAGAGAAACTTGTCCATCATCAGACTTGATCCCATATTACTGCCGTAATAATTGTGATATTTTTCGGAATGTGCCAAATATTACACTCCAGTTAAAGTCTGTCAGTTGTGTGTTGCTCAATCTATTCACATTTAGTCACTGACCAATACTGTATCTCTAACTCCACTGCCTAAAACCATGGTCATCAGACGGGATAAGATATTACTGCCCTAATAATCCAGAATTTTTTGGGAGCGTGCCCGATATTACACTCCATTCAAACCTATTCACACTTGGTCGCTGACCAATATCATACAAATAGGAAACTACCTAAAACCGTGTTCGTCAGACGTGATCCGATATTACTGCAGTAATAATCGTGACATTTTGAGGAGCATACCAGATATTACACTCCATTTAACCCCTTAACAACATCTGACGTACTAATACGCGTCTGTGCCCTGGGACTTAAGAGCCAGACGCGTATTAGTACGTCATGGTGATCGCGCGTGCACACAGGCTGCGCGGGCGCGATCGCCGCCGAGTGTCAGCTGATTGTCACAGCTGACACCCGATACTATGTGCAGGGAGCGGTCCTGCACCGCTCCGAGCACATTAACCCCCGCGATGCTGCGATCGAAGTCGATCGAAGTCGATCGCAGAATTGCGGGGGCAAGGGGAGGTGATCGCAGATACTCATCTCCTCTTCCGGCTTCCAGCGCTGTCTGCAAAGGCTTCCCGGGTGTGGCCATGACGACCCGATGTCGTCATGACAACATCCGGGTCACCAGACAGCAGAAAGATTGTTTGGACATGCGCAGTGCATCTCCAAACAATCTTCTCCCTGTCCAGCGCTGACAGCCTGCATGGCACAGGGATGGTGCTGCATTCCTGTGCCATGCAGGCAATCAGAGAAAAAAAAGTGAAAGTCCCAGAGTGGGACAAAGTAATAAACTATATAAGCTTCCAGAAAGTGAAAAAAAAAAAAAGAAAAAAATTGCAAAAATATTTAAAAAAAATAAAAAAAATAATCCACCAAAAATAAAAATATAATGTACCCATCAATAAATATTATTATAAAAAAAAACAAAAAAAAAACAATAAAAGTACACATATTTGGTATCCGGAACAACCTGACCTATAAAACTGTCCCACTAGTTAACCCCTTCAGTGAACACAGTAAAAAAAAAAAAAAAACGAAGCAAAAAACAATGCTTATCACCATACTGCCAAACAAAAAATGGAATAAGACGCGATCAAAAAGACAAATATAAATAAAAATGGTACCGCTGAAAACGTCATCTCGTCCCGCAAAAAAAAAGCCGACATACAGATCCACCAGCCGAGAAATAAAAAAGTTATAGCTCTCAGAATAAAGCGATGCTAAAAAATATTTTTTTCTATAAAATTGCTTTTATTATGTAAAAGTGCAAAACATAGAAAAACTATATAAATGTGGTACCGCTGTAAATGTACTGACCCGAAGAATAAAGCTACCTTATCAATTTTACCACACACGGAACAGAATAAAAAAAAAAAAAAAAAAAAAACAATTCCTGAATTGTTGGTTTTTGTTTATTCTGCCTCCCAAAAATCGGAATAGAAAGCAATCAAAAAATGTCACGTGCCTGAAAATGGCACCAATAACAACGTCAAGTCATCCCGCAAAAAACGAGCCGTCACATGACTGTCTGCCAAAATCTGGAAAAATTATAGCTCTCAAAATATGGCGATGCTAAAACTAGATTTTACAAAAAATGCGTCTTTTAGTGTGTGACAGCTGTCAGTCATAAAAACCCCATATGATTCTGGTATTGCTGTAATCACACCGACCCGAAGAATAAAGTCGTCTAATCACTTACACCGCACAAGGAACGGCGTCAAAAATAAACTCTTGGGTTAGGATTGGGCGAGGGTTAGGGCTGGGTTTGGGGTTAGGGTTGTGCTAGGGTTAGGGTTGTGCTAGGGCTAGGGTTGTGCTACGGTTAGGGTTGTGCTACGGTTAGGGTTGTGCTAGGGTTAGGGCTGGGGTTGGGGTTAGGGTTGGGGTTAGGGTTGTGATGGGGTTGGGATTTTTTTCAAAGGTAAGAAAAAAAGATGACGATATGGCGACTAGTGTTGAGCTCAAGTGCTCGCTACTTGAGTTTGCATCGGGTGCTCTGGTATGCATTGAGTATCGTGGGTATTTGAGTGACATGCTCGAGTCTCTGCCCCATATGCTTTGCGGCCAAAAAAACTTTATGGGGATTGCCTGCCATGCACGAGCGATCCCCGCATGTTTTTTTTTGGGTGTCTAATAACCGTGAAACATGCGGAGCAGGGACTCGAGCATGTCACTCGAGCACACGCTGTACATGGTGCATACCTGAGTACCCGATGCAAACTCAAGTAGCGAGCACTTGCGCTCAAGACTAATGACAACTTATTCAATATGATGACCTAATGTAAACAAATTCTGTGTCGCACCTCTGGGTTCAAAATGTTCACTATACACCTTAATAAAATCCTTGAGGGGTATAGTTTCCAAAATGGGGTCACTTGTGGGGGAGCTCCACTGTTTAGGCACAAACGCGACATGGTGTCCGCTAACAAGTTGAATGGAAAATCGTCTCAAATTGTTAGCGGACGCCATGTTGCGTTTGGAGAGCCCCTGCGTGCCCAAACATTGGAGCTCCCCCACAAGTGACCCCATTTTGGAAACTAGACCCCCCAAGGCACCTATCTAGATGCATAGTGAGCACTTGGAACCCCCAGGTGCTTCACAAATTGATTCATGAATATGAAAAAGTGTTTTTTTTTCACTTTTTCATTTTTACAAATCAATTTGTGAAGCACCTAGGGGTTCCAAGTGCTCACTATGCATCTAGATAGGTGCCTTGGGGGGTCTAGTTTGCAAAATGGGGTCATTTGTGGGGGAGCTCCAAAGTTTGGGCACACAGGGGCTCTCCAAACGCAACATGGTGTCCGCTAACAATTTGAGCCGATTTTCCATTCAATTTGTTAGCGGATACCATGTTGCATTTGGAGAGCCCCTGTGTGCCCAAACATTGGAGCTCCCCCACAAGTGACCCCATTTTGGAAACTAGACCCCCCAAGGCACCTATCTAGATGCATAGTGAGCACTTGGAACCCCAGGTGCTTCACAAATTGATTCGTAAAAATGAAAAAAAGAAAAAAAAAACACTTTTTCATTTTTACGAATCAATTTGTGAAGCACCTAGGGGGTTTCAAGTGCTCACTATGCATCTAGATAGGTGCCTTGGGGGGTCTAGTTTCCAAAACGGGGTCACTTATGGGGGAGCTCCAATGTTTGGGCACACAGGGGCTTTCCAAACGCAACATGGTGTCTGCTAACAATTTGAGCCGACAATTTGTTAGCGGATATCATGTTGCATTTGGAGAGTCCCTATGTGCCCAAACATTGGAGCTCCCCCACAAGTGACCCCATTTTGGAAACTAGACCCCCCCAAGGCACCTATCTAGATGCATAGTGAGCACTTGGAACCCCCAGGTGCTTCACAAATTGATTCATAAAAATGAAAAAGTGTTTTTTTTTTCACTTTTTCATTTTTACGAATCAATTTGTGAAGCACCTGGGGGTTCCAAGTGCTCACTATGCATCTAGATAGGTGCCTTGGGGGGTCTAGTTTCCAAAATGGGGTCACTTGTGGGGGAGCTCCAATGTTTGGGCACACAGGGGCTCTCCAAACGCAACATGGTGTCCGCTAACAATTTGAGCCGATTTTCCATTCAATTTGTTAGCGGATACCATGTTGCATTTGGAGAGTCCCTGTGTGCCCAAACATTGGAGCTCCCCAACAAGTAACCCCATTTTGGAAACTAGACCCCCCAAGGCACCTATCTAGATGCATAGAGTGTGCAAAGCAGTCATCAAAGCAAAAGGTGGCTACTTTGAAGAACCAAGAATATAAGACATATTTTCAGTTGTTTCACACTTTTTTGTTAAGTATATAATTCCACATGTGTTAATTCATAGTTTTGATGCCTTCAGTGTGAATGTACAATTTTCAAAGTCATGAAAATACAGAAAAATCTTTAAATGAGAAGGTGTGTCCAAACTTTTGGTCTGTACTGTATATCTACAATATAATCGGCTTATCCCGTCTGTCTGTCCATCCAGGAAATCCCGCGTCGCTGATTGGTCTGGCCGCGGCCAATCAGCGTCGCGGGATTTCAGAACAAGTCGAGAGATAGCAGGGTTGACTCCGCCCATGTGGTCATGTGACTCACCAACTGCCCATGACGTACTGAACATGTTTTGTCAGTCACAGTGTGTGATGTACTTCTGTCACTTTTAATGAATACGTTCTGTCAGTCACAGTGCGACATAGTTCAGTCACGTTTACTAAACACGGTCAGTCAGAGTGTGATGTACTTCTGTCACGTTCAGTGAACACGTTCTGTCAGTCACAGTGTGACGTACTTCTGTCACGTTTCATTCACCGTGGTACGCGGAACAGGAGACCCCTGGCTTCAGCTGATGTAAGCGGAAGCAAGAGCCGACTGCAGCCGGGGGAATTACGTGCTGGCTGTGCGTGGTCAGCGATGTTGTCACAAGCAGTATTGGCAACATGACGTAATTACAAAATTCATTAGGGGCCCCGGGGGGATACATTGGAGGGTTAATTTAAAGTAATGCACAACCCATTTAAACACTGCTTCGCTGATTAGTCGAGCCCGGTCAGCCGCATACATATTCTAGAATACCCGATGCGCTAGAATCGGGCCTCCACCTAGTATATATATAAATATATAAAAACACAGCAGGATCTTTAGTATAAAAACCAGACTCGCCAATATAACCTCTTAATCCTGGCAAGCTTCAACACAATGTTCACAAGGAAGACAGCAGCGGTGGTCGGTCTCCTAGACAACAAGCAAACTCCTTCATGATAAAATAGGCCACCATCTCCTTAGCTTGCTGGTACTTTTCTGTGGGAATGAGCTTGTCTCCAACTAGCCAGGAATATCCAGTGAATGGCACGCCATGGTTTGGTATTAGCATCCAGTCCCAGAAGCAAATGTGGTGCCCCTGAGGGTTCAGTCGCTACAGAGGTACTGCACCTCACCCAGAGGTGTGGTGTCTCCTTCTCTCAGGCAAGGAGGGAGTGCTGCCCGGAACCCCAACACCCACATTCAACACTACACTGCTCCAGGCCAGCTGGAAGGGCAACATGTGTGCACAGAGCTGAGCCCTGTCCCTGGCTGGAGTGGGGGGGGACCCAAAGTTTGGGGGAACCAGTAGTGGGTGTGAGTGGAGGAAGCAGTTTAGGGGAGCACCATAGTAGTAGGTATATAAAGGGAAGCCATCTTAGGAGGTCAGCTCAGTTAGGAGGAGAGATGAGTGAGAGGAGTGAGTGAGGACAGTCAGTCAGGGAGCAGTCTCTCTAGGAGCTCTACTCCACAAGTAGGGCCCAGTCCTAGAGGCCCAGGAGGGGAGCAGAGTGTGGCGCCCCTGCTGCGCATTGGTGCCACAGAACCAAGAAGGGTGCATAGATGGATTTCTCCACAAGAGGCCCTCACTACATGCAAACACCTCCACCTTCCACCTCATACCAGCAGAGGGAGCCCTGATAGGGATATATAAAAGGAAGGTGGAGCCAGGCAGCTCAGTCAGTGTTCAGTCTGCAGAGAGACAGGATGTAGCTGCACGCAGGCTGCTGTGTGAGGCAAGCTAGGCCTCCAACAGCCCTGAAGCCTAGTGAGGGCCCCGAGCGGCCGAAGGCAAGTGGAACTAAGGGGGCAGAGGAGATTAACCAGCTCACCCCTGTATATATACCGGACACTGGGTCCGCGCCTACAGGGATCTTTATGACCCGTAGGAACAACCGGAATCCCTGGAGAACTACAGGTCCCAGGTTAACCAACCGCTGACCACAGCAACGGGGTTAGGTACCACTAAGGCTCCAGCGACCAGGAATAGTGGGAACCAGGAGAAAACCCTACCGCCAGGTCAGTAGGTACAAGAAAGAAGCAGTAAGGAAGCCAGGCCTAGCTCCAGGCAGGCCCGAAGCTTAGAGAGTAAAAGACACAGATCAGGAGGCCTTACACCCGCTCACTGGGGAGAGTCCAGAAATGTACCCTTCATCCTGAGTGCCCTGGACCGTACCTGCATCACCACCAGTAAAGGTATTGAAGTTTGCCCTTGTGTGTGTGCCTGTACTTCCTCTTGGACCGTCCTGCCATCTCTCTCCTGCTTCCATCATCTTTCTACACCTATACACTGCCCTGAGGCCTGCTCCACCTGTGGGGAGCCGTTCCATCATAGCTGCCCCTAACATCAGCCTCAGTGGACTGTCGCAGCGCTGGTAACCTCTTACCAGAATCCACAGGTGGCGTCACAAATTATTCTAAAACCCCTATAAATATAATCATTCCCCATTTTGTTGACCGCCCTGGGCCACGGACCGGGCCAGCCACCGTGATTTCCCCCAAGCATCTGAAGGCCCGGCTGCCGAGTACCCCACGGCCCTGGGGGCGCATCAACTTTTGGCATCACGAGCAGGATTTCGTGCCCGCTGCAACGACGGACTATTGTGCCCGTTGCCACCGGGTACTGTGCGCCTTTAATAAGAACTGTGTGTTTAACTGTGGCAAAGATCGCCGCCATTACTGTGTTGCCGCGCGGGAAGAAGGGCGTAACCACGGGAAACTGAGAGGTGTACCTGCTGAAGCGCGCGAAGCCCAGGACAAGCCCCACGCCGCGACGACGAACCAGGAAGCGCAAGGTCCTGGAAGGAGTCCAGTGAGCGCCGTGACGTCAGACGCAAGCGACGCAAGGTCTTGAAAGAAGACCGTCACCTGTGAAGCTGCGGCCTACCGGAAGAAAAGTAAAGAAGGTAGGCCACGGTTCACTAGGGGGGCGCAGCGATGTCCGAAGCCCAGCAGAACGCCGTGGCCCTCGACAGTGCCCCCGCAGGAGTCTCTTCGTCCGGTGCTGCTCAGGCAGGAGCAGTCGCCGCACCAGCAGGAGCTGTGGTACGGATGGTGCCCATGGCTCTAGAGCATGCCCTAAATGTTCAGAGGGTGAGGGAACTGTTGAAACAGGACACCCTGACTGAATGGGAGGATGACCAGGACGGGTCACCCACCTCCCATAACCAGGCGCAGCCCAGGAGGGGGCGCCCTTGAGCTACTAGTTCCCCGGTAGCTCTCATGTAACCTGAACTTGGAGTCCGTGAACTATGAGCGGTCCCACCATTGTACATAGTTTGCACCTCCTGAGTTGCCCCCTGGTGGTTTTCACAAGACCACCACCACTAAAATCTGCTTGGCGTGGCCAAACCAGTGGTCCTACACTAGTCCTGCAGCCCGCCCAGGACCTTCGTTGGGGGTTTGGAGCAGGTCCCCCACAAGCCAGCTTACCCGGATGAGAGGGACTCACCCGAGGAGGGATCTCATCAAAACTGGTCATTGCAGAACGTAAAGTTGTGTTGCTGCTAATGTGCGTGTGCAGCCCACAAACTGTTTCCTTGTACATAATTGCACTCCCTGGAGTGCCTCTAAAGCTACCTATGCAGTGAAATGGACACCCTGTTAGGGGACTCTCTAACATTTGCTCAAAAACTTTAACTATTGTATATATGTGTATTATTGATTATGTTTTTGCAACATTCAAGAAATGTGCCTCCCATAAAGGGAAGAAATGTTATTGTTAACCTGCTATGAAAATTGCTTCAGTCCAAGAGTACTGAGTTTTACTAGGGGGGAATGTGGCGCCCCTGCTGTGCATTGGTGCCACAGAACCAAGGAGGGTGCATAGATGGATTTCTCCACAAGAGGCCCTCACTACATGCAAACACCTCCACCTTCCACCTCATACCAGCAGAGGGAGCCCTGATAGGGATATATAAAGGGAAGGTGGAGCCAGGCAGCTCAGTCAGTGTTCAGTCTGCAGAGAGACAGGATGTAGCTGCACGCAGGCTGCTGTGTGAGGCAAGCTAGGCCTCCAGCAGCCCTGAAGCCTAGTGAGGTCCCCGAGCAGCCGAAGGCAAGTGGAACTAAGGGGGCAGAGGAGCTTAACCAGCTCACCCTAGCTTATATACCGGACACCGGGTCCGCGCCTACAGGGATCTTTATGACCCGTAGGAACAACCGGAATCCCTGGAGAACTACAAGTCCCAGGTTAACCAAACGCTGACCACAGCAACGGGGTTAGGTACCACTAAGGCTCCAGCGACCAGGAATAGTGGGAACCAGGAGAAAACCCTACCGCCAGGTCAGTAGGTACAAGAAGGAAGCAGTAAGCAAGTCAAGCCTAGCTCCAGGCAGGCCCGAAGCTTAGAGAGTAGTGTTGAGCCACCCCCATAGTGTTCGGGTTCGGTTCGTCGAACACCGGGATGTTCGAGGAACTGTTCGTCGAACTGTTCGTCCAACACCTTAGAACACCGTCGAACACCGTTAAAACCAATGGCAGGCAAACAAAAACACATAGGAACACATAGAAAACACCTTCAAAGGTGTCCAAAAGCTGACAAACTGCTCAGAAGACGCTTTCTTTAAAAAAGCCGGCCGGCAATTCAGCAGCGGCATACACCGGTACCCGACAATTTAGACATGAAGGAATAGAGCATCACACATAGATTAGATAGATAGAAACATGTCAGTCACATATATATGAAGTACAGTGACAGTGTTGCTTACTGTACTTGTCATTTAGTGTAAAGGATTTATTAAAAAATATAATAGTGTTTTCGTGCACCGTCTCTTTAAAAAAGCCGGCCGGCAATTCAGCATCTGTACCCGACAATTTAGAATAGAAGGAATAGAGCTTCACACATAGATTAGATAGATAGAAACATGTCAGTCACATATATATGAAGTACTGTGACAGTGTTGCTTACTGTACTTGTCATTTAGTGTAAAGGATTTATTAAAAAAAATAATAGTGTTTTCATGCACCGTCTCTTTAAAAAAGCCGGCCGGCAATTCAGCATCTGTACCCGACAATTTATAACAGACAGAATAGAGCTTCACACATAGATTAGATAGATAGAAACATGTCAGTCACATATATAATAAGTACAGTGACAGTGTTGGTTACTGTACTTGTCATTTAGTATTAAAATAAAGGATTTATTATTAAAAAAAATTGGCGTGGGGTTCCCCGTAATTTTAGTCTCTAGCGGAGGTTAAGCAGACAGTTGGGGCAGATGTTTGAAGCCTGGGAAGGGGGTAATACCCACGGAGCTTCCCAGGCTACTAATATCAGCCCCCAGCTGAATACCTAGCCTTTACTAGCTATTAAAATGGAGGACCCCCCCCAAAAAAATGACGTGGGGTCCCCCCTAATTTAATAGCTAGCAAAGGCTAGGCAGACAGCTGGGGGCTGATATTAATAGCCCAGGAAGGGAGCCATGAATATTGGCCCCCTCCCAGGCTAGAAACACCAGCCGTCAGCCGCCCCAGAAATGGCGCATCCATAGGATGCGCCAATTCTGGCACTTAGCCTCGCTCTTCCACGCTGCCCTGGTGCGGTGGCAGGGGGTAATAGGGTTGGGGTTGATGTCAGCTTATAATGCCAGCTGACATCAAGCCCAGGTTAGTAATGGAGAGGCGTCTATAAGACACCCCCATTACTAACCCCATAGTCAAAGTTAAAAAAAAAAACACAAACACCCAGAATAAAGTCCTTTAATTGAAATAAAGACACAATTCTTTATTGTTCTAAATTAAACCATACTTACCATCACGCCCATTCCAGCTGAAGCCAACGATCTCCTGCAATAAAAGAAAAATAATAAAGCAACCTCATCCTTACCTTTCCATGGTTCCCAGACAGCTTCAGCTCTGCTACATCGAGATGACAGGCTGGACCGCAGCAGAAAGCTGCCATCCAGCCTGTCATCCCGCAGACACTGAGAAGCGCAGGCATGCTTGCGCTCCTCAGTGTCTGACTGTGACGGCATCCAGATGAGCCGACAATGAACTCGGCTCACCTCATGTACGTCACTGACAGCGTGGGAAAATTCTCCTGCACTCAGCACTTCAGCGTGAGAATTTTCCCACGCTGTCAGTGACGTGCATGAGGTGAGCCGAGTTCATTGGACATGACCTCGGCTCATCTGGATGCCGTCACAGCCAGACACTGAGTAGCGCAAGCAAGCCTGCGCTTCTCAGTGTCTGCGGGATGACAGGCTGGATGGCAGCGTTCTGCTGCGGTCCAGCCTGTCATCTCGATGTAGCAGAGCTGAAGCTGTCGTGGGAGCCATGGAAAGGTAAGGATGATGTTGCTTTATTATTTTACTTTTATTGCAGGAGATCATTGGCTTCAGCTGGAATGGGCGTGGTGGTAAGTATGGTTTAATTTAGAACAATAAAGAATTGTGTGTTTATTTCAATTAAAGGACTTTTTTCTGGATGTTTGTGTTTTTAAATACTTTACTAGAAATTCATGGTGGTCATGTCTAATATTGGCGTGACCCCATGAATTTCGGGCTTAGGGCCAGCTGATAATGCCAAGCTGGCCTTAACCCCTTTATTACCCAGTGAGCCACCGCACCAGGGCCCTGGATGAGTTGGGTACAGCGCCAGAAGATGGCGCTTCTATGAATGCGCCATTTTCCGGGGCGGCTGCGGACTGCAATTTGCAGCGGGTGGGGCCCAGAAAGCTTGGGCCTCCCTGCGCTGCAGATTCCAGCCCCCAGCTGCCTAGTTGTACCTGGCTGGACACAAAAATAGGGCGAAGCTCCACGTATTTTTTTTTTAAATTCATGAAATTCATGGAATAATTAAGAAAAAAAGGGCTTCCCTATATTGTTGTGTCCGGCTAGGTACAAATAGGCAGCTGGTGGTTGGGAGCAGCCCGTTCCTGCCTGCTGTACCTGGCTGGACACAAATATAGGGCGAAGCCCCACATCAATTTTTTTTTCATTATTTCATGAATTTCCTGAAATAATTTAAAAAAAATTGACGTGGGGCTTCGCCCTATATTTGTGTCCAGTCAGGTACAGCAGGCAGGAACGGGCTGCCCCCAACCACCAGCTGCCTATTTGTACCTGGCCAGACACAACAATATAGGGAAGCCCTTTTTTAAAAAAATTATTTCATGAAATAATTTAAAAAAAATTGACGTGGGGCTTCGCACTATATTTGTGTCCAGCCAGGTACAGCAGGCAGGGACGGGCTGCCCCCAACCACCAGCTGCCTATTTGTACCTGGTTGGACACAACAATATAGGGAAGCCCTTTTTTTCTTAATTATTCCATGAATTTCATGAAATAATTTTAAAAAAAAATGCGTGGGGCTTCGCCCTATTTTTGTGCCCAGCCAGGTACAACTAGGCAGCTGGGAGCTTGAATCCGCAGCGCAGGGAGGCCCAAGCTTTCTGGGCCTCACCCGCTGCAAATTGCAGTCCGCAGCCGCCCCAGAAAATGGCGCGTTCATAGAAGCGCCATCTTCTGGCGCTGTACCCAACTCATCCAGGGCCCTGGTGCGGTGGCTCACTGGGTAATAAATGGGTTAAGGCCAGCTTGGCATTATCAGCTGGCCCTAAGCCCGAAATTCATGGGGTCACGCCAATATTAGACATGACCACCATGAATTTCTAGTAAAGTATTTAAAAAAACACAACACCCAGAATAAAGTCCTTTAATTGAAATAAACACACAATTCTTTATTGTTCTAAATTAAACCATACTTACTGTCACGCCCATTCCAGCTGAAGCCAATGTCTTCTGCAATAAAAGTAAAATAATTAAGCAACCTCATCCTTACCTTTCCATGGTTCCCACGACAGCTTCAGCTCTGCTACATCGAGATGACAGGCTGGACCGCAGCAGAACACTGCCATCCAGCCTGTCATCCCGCGGACACTGAGAAGCGCAGGCATGCTTGCGCTCCTCAGTGTCTCGCTGTGACGGCATAAAGATGAGACAAGCTCATGTCCAATGAACTCGGCGCACCTCATGCACGTCACTGACAGCGTGGGAGAATTCTCCTGCACTCAGCACTTCAGCGTGAAAATTCTCCCACGCTGTCAGTGACGTACATGAGGTCAGCTGAGTTCATTGGACATGAATGAGCTCACCTCATGCACGTCACTGACAGCGTGGGAAAATTCTCACGCTGAAGCGCTGAGTGCAGGAGAATTTTCCCACGCTGTCAGTGACGTGCATGAGGTGAGCTCATTCATGTCCAATGATCTCAGCTCACCTCATGCACGTCACTGACAGCGTGGGAAAATTCTCCTGCACTCAGCGCTACAGCGTGAGAATTCTCCCATGCTGTCAGTGACGTGCATGAGGTGAGCTCATTCATGTCCAATGAACTCAGCTGACCTCATGCACGTCACTGACAGCGTGGGAGAATTCTCACGCTGAAGTGCTGAGTGCAGGAGAATTCTCCCACGCTGTCAGTGACGTGCATGAGGTCAGCTGAGTTCATTGGACATGAATGAGCTCACCTCATGCACGTCACTGACAGCGTGGGAAAATTCTCACGCTGAAGCGCTGAGTGCAGGAGAATTTTCCCACGCTGTCAGTGACGTGCATGAGGTGAGCTCATTCATGTCCAATGATCTCAGCTCACCTCATGCACGTCACTGACAGCGTGGGAAAATTCTCCTGCACTCAGCGCTACAGCGTGAGAATTCTCCCACGCTGTCAGTGACGTGCATGAGGTGCGCCGAGTTCATTGGACATGAACTCGTCTCATCTTTATGCCGTCACAGCCAGACACTGCAGAGCGTAAGCATGCCTGCGCTTCTCAGTGTCTGCGGGATGACAGGCTGGATGGCAGCGTTCTGCTGCGGTCCAGCCTGTCATCTCGATGTAGCAGAGCTGAAGCAGTCCTGGGAACCATGGAAAGGTAAGGATGAGGTTGCTTTATTATTTTTCTTTTATTGCAGGAGATCGTTGGCTTCAGCTGGAATGGGCGTGACGGTAAATATGGTTTAATTTAGAACAATAAAGGAATGTGTCTTTATTTCAATTAAAGGACTTTATTCTGGGTGTTTGTGTTTTCTTTTAACTTTGACTATGGGGTTAGTAATGGGGGTGTCTTATAGATGCCTCTCCATTACTAACCTGGGCTTGATGTCAGCTGGCATTATAAGCTGACATCAACCCCAACCCTATTACCCCCTGCCACCGCACCAGGGCAGCGTGGAAGAGCGAGGCTAAGTGCCAGAATTGGCGCATCCTATGGATGCGCCATTTCTGGGGCGGCTGACGGCTGGTGTTTCTAGCCTGGGAGGGGGCCAATATTCATGGCTTCCTTCCTGGGCTATTAATATCAGCCCCCAGCTGTCTGCCTAGCCTTTGCTAGCTATTAAATTAGGGGGGACCCCACGTCATTTTTTTGGGGGGGGGTCCTCCATTTTAATAGCTAGTAAAGGCTAGGTATTCAGCTGGGGGCTGATATTAGTAGCCTGGGAAGCTCCGTGGGTATTACCCCCTTCCCAGGCTTCAAACATCTGCCCCAGCTGTCTGCTTAACCTCCGCTAGAGACTAAAATTACGGGGAACCCCACGCCAATTTTTTTTAATAATAAATCCTTTATTTTAATACTAAATGACAAGTACAGTAACCAACACTGTCACTGTACTTATTATATATGTGACTGACATGTTTCTATCTATCTAATCTATGTGTGAAGCTCTATTCTGTCTGTTATAAATTGTCGGGTACAGATGCTGAATTGCCGGCCGGCTTTTTTAAAGAGACGGTGCATGAAAACACTATTATTTTTTTTTAATAAATCCTTTGCAGTAAATGACAAGTACAGTAAGCAACACTGTCACTGTACTTCATATATATGTGACTGACATGTTTCTATCTACCTAATCTATGTGTGATTCTCTATTCTTTCTGTTATAAATTGTCGGGTACCGCTGCTGAATTGCCAGCCGGCTTTTTTAAAGAGACGGTGCATGAAAACACTATTATTTTTTTTGATAAATCCTTTACACTAAATGACAAGTACAGTAACCAACACTATCACTGTACTTATTATATATGTGACTGACATGTTTCTATCTATCTAATCTATGTGTGAAGCTCTATTCTGTCTGTTATAAATTGTCGGGTACAGATGCTGAATTGCCGGCCGGCTTTTTTAAAGAGACGGTGCATGAAAACACTATTATTTTTTTTGATAAATCCTTTACACTAAATGACAAGTACAGTAAGCAACACTGTCACTGTACTTCATATATATGTGGCTGACATGTTTCTATCTACCTAATCTATGTGTGAAGCTCTATTCTTTCGGTTCTAAATTGTCGGGTACAGGTGTATGCCGCTGCTGAATTGCCGGCTTTTCATGTTTCACTGTGAGCACTGTTCCCATCGATTTGGGCAATCACTGTAATGCCACAACCACCATGGCTGTGACGTTACAGTGAGTGGCAGACAATCCCTGCATGATTGGTGCTCTAAATAGCGCCAGACATGCAGGACACGCTTTTGGTGCACGAACAGTTATCGAACATAACCTCGAACAGCCGAATTTTTTGCAAATCGTTCGGGTTCGTCGAACAACTCGAACACCGCCCAAAACAGCTCGAATTTGAGATTGGCGAACAGTTCTAGTCGAACACCGCTCATCTCTATTAGAGAGTAAAAGACACAGATCAGGAGGCCTTACACCCGCTCACTGGGGAGAGTCCAGAAATGTACCCTTCACCCTGAGTGCCCTGGACTGTACCTGCATCACCACCAGTAAAGGTATTGAAGTTTGCCCTTGTGTGTGTGCCTGTACTTCCTCTGGGACCATCCTGCCATCTCTCTCCTGCTTCCACCATCTTTCTACACCTCTACACTGCCCTGAGGCCTGCTCCACCTGTGGGGAGCCGTTCCATCATAGCTGCCCCTAACATCAGCCTCAGTGGACTGTCGCAGCGCTGGTAACCTCTTACCAGAATTCACAGGTGGCGTCACGAATTATTCTAAAACCCCTATAAATATAATCATTCCCCATTTTGTTGACCGCCCTGGGCCACGGACCGGGCCAGCCACCATGATTTCCCCCAAGCATCTGAAGGCCTGGCTACCGAGTACCCCACGGCCCTGGGGGCGCGTCACAGAGGAGTAGGCTCCGTTCTGTAAAAGGGATCCTAGGTGGTACGGCGAGTGCAGGACGGCACCCGTACGCCCCAAATCTGTCAGAAGACAGAGGGATCGTAGACTGCAAGAAGGGGACCGGCTCCTGGACCAGCCGTGTTACTCCAGGTCTCGGCTGGAAAAAACGGAGGCTTCTGGCTTACATAGTCCAGTTGCCAAAGCCTCATTCTAATCTCCGTGAGGGTCAAGCAGGTCCGGGAACTCCAGTGAGACAGGAGGGACTTCAGAGCACCCGAGCGGGACTGAGAGTGGGGAAGCGCTGGGCAGGAGGGAGAAGACCCAGCGTGAAGACGGTCTAGAGGGAGGAACACAAGAAAGTGGGGTTCCATCAGGTGCTCCTAAATTGCCGGAGGAAGAGCTGAACCCCCAGACTGGTGAACACAACGCGACCTGGGAGGCTGTAAGCTGGACAGTGCAACCTGAGGAACTTAATAACTGTGAGTAAAGACTCGGATGACTGCACCGCACTGCCTCCGTCCATTATTTCATCTGCGTTATCTTCTCCCCTGCACTACAATGCCCAGCGCAACCACCAAAACCTACATTGCCCTGGAGCTAGCTCTTCCTGTGGAGAGCCACACCATCCCTGCTGCAGTAACATCAGCTTCAGAGGGCTGCTCCGCAGCGGCGACTCCCTTTGGCCGCATTCCACAGGTGGCGTCACGAACTTTACAGATCCCCTGTAAATAATTCCCCTTTTTGTTGACCGCCCTGGGCCATGGGCCGGGCCAGCCACCGTAATATCCTCCCCTCCCACCAGCATCCATAGGCCCGGCTGCCGAGCACCCCACGGCTCTGGGGGCGAGTCATCTTCTGGCGTCACGATCAGGATACGTGACCAGCCCATTATCAGCGGGTATTGTGTGCCTAAAGAACTGTTTTTCTACATTGAATGTGGCGCCCGCCCCAGAAGAACGGGCGCCATTATGTGCGTGATCAAGGACAACAATATGGAACCTCCCATCGTGGGCCGGGTCCCAGAATGGCATCAAAAGCACTCCCTGCCCCTTGCAACAGTGACTGTCTGCCTAGATGTGTCCGTCAAGGCAGAGAGGAAGTCGCAGGGAGTGACCGACAGCAAGCTGCCAAGGGACCGCCCCCGAAGGGGGAGGGGAGGAAGAGAGGAGGAATGGAGACAGAGTGTGGTCTTAACCAGTCTAGACAGACCGCACCCGGCAGCCAGCATGGACGGAAGCAAGGATCCAGCATCCGCCTCTGGCCTACAGCATCAAGCTACCCCCCTCACCCTGGAGGGGGAATCCACTAAATTGTCCCCGGAGGATGCGGAATTCCTCCAGAGTGAAATCCTGGAGCTGAGCCAGCAAGTAGAATGGGCCCAGCAAGCAGCGGTCACCAAGTGGAGGAGCGAGCTGCTAGAGAAATTGGCAGCACGGCGGAGGACAGCACCGGATGCCAGCAGCGGCACCCCAGCCCCGGCAGAGCCCGCTGAATACCAGGAGGCCGTGTGCAGCACAGGAGCAGGTAGGAAGATATCCCCTGTACCGGGCGCTGCAAGCGCCGACCGGCTCCTGGGCCTCCTACGCCAGCACTCCCCGTACCCCACCATGCCCTCCCTGGAGCAGCTGCTCAGCCCGCAACCTCTACCCCCGGGCGCTAATCCTGAGGACCTTCTACTTGGTGCCCTCCCGGAACCTCCACTCCCGGGCTCTGAAGCCAGGAACCTTCTGCTCGGTTCCCTTCCGGAGCCTCCACCTCCGGCACCCGAGTGGGTGTATGGTGCGCCAGCCTTTGATTGGTCCGCCCAGTTCGAGGACCAGCAGCCGTGCCCGCTACTCCCGACACCAGCGCCCCCGGTTGCCTGCCCCAGCGAAGAAGAATTTAGCTGGGACAACCGGGGGGGGACCTGATGGGGTTCCCAAAGGAGACCCAGGCCGAAGCCCTGCAGAGGAAGGAGTTCTGCAGGCAGGAGCTCCAGCAGCTGGAAAAGGAGCGGCGCGCTCCGTGGGCACGTTGTGAGCCGGAGCAAGACCGCAAAGGCTCAAGCCCGGCAGGCGGAGTCTGCCCACCCCAGCCCCCGTGAAGAAGGACTCGTAGTGAAGTTTGACCTGAAGGCTGGGTGGGGCTTCATTCGAGATCCTGACTTCGCGAGGGACATATTTGTGAACCGGCGGGATGTTGAGCCTGAGCTGGAACAGGGCCATCCCGACCGGAATCTGTACCCCGGTGACCATGTCACTTACACTCGGCACCACGGGGAACGCGGGTGGTACGCCCTCCAAGTGTACCTTGTGATCGAGGACACCCCCCCGCAGGACATAGCTGATCACGCGGCTGGGTCCAGCAAAAACCAGAAGTATCCCAGGCGGGGACTCCACTACTAGTATAGTAGGTGGAACTAAAATGTAAATAGTCACCCGTAAGGGTACAGTAGTTGAAGGTTAAAGTTTAAAATAATGTTTGATTTAAGTGTGTGTGCATAATTACCCGTCAGGGTATACAGACTTCAGGCTGGTGACTGTGAACAGCCAAAAACTGATTGTGTAAATAGTTCTGCACTTCTTAAAGTGCTTCCTATTGGTTTTATAAGTGCAACCAAATGACCTCAGAAGAAAAACCCGTTTGGCGTGGCGAAAAACGTGGTCCAGCAACAGGATCACCTATGCCCTGCAGCCACGCCCAGGGCCTACGTTGAGGGTTTGCGGACGGGTCCCTCATGGTGCTACATTTGCACCCATTTACCAGTAAAAAGGACACCCTGTTACAGAATGTTATTAAACATGTTTTGATAGTGTAACAATAACCTGTAACGTTCAAGATAAAGTGCTTCCCAAAAAGGGAAGAAAATGTTATGTTTTATGATCTTATATGCGATGCATCTAAAAACTGAATGTCTTATATACCATGTTTTACTCTGTTCCAGCCCGTGGACGTGTCGTGTTTTACCAGGGGGGGTGTGGCACCCCTGAGGGTTCAGTCGCCACAGAGGTACTGCACCTTACCCAGAGGTGTGGTGTCTCCTTCTCTCAGGTAAGGAGGGAGTGCTGCCCGGAACCCCAACACCCACATTTAACACTACACTGCTCCAGGCCGGCTGGAAGGGCAACATGCGTGCACAGAGCTGAGCCCTGTCCCTGGCTGGAGTGGGGGGAACCCAAAGGTAGGGGGAACCAGTAGTGGGTGTGGGTGGAGGAAGCAGTTCAGGGGAGCACCATAGTAGTAGGTATATAAAGGGAAGCCATCTTAGGAGGTCAGCTCAGTTAGGAGGAGAGATGAGAGAGAGGAGTGAGTGAGGACAATCAGTCAGGGAGCAGAGTCTCTCTAGGAGCTCTGCTCCACAAGTCCACAAGTATGGCCCAGTCCTAGAGGCCCAGGAGGGGAGCAGAGGAGTAGGCTCCGTTCTGTAAAAGGGATCCTAGGGGGTACAGCGAGTGCAGGATGGCACCCGTACGCCCCGAATCTGTCAGAAGACAGAGGGATCGTAGGCCGCAAGAAGGGGACCGGCCCCTGGACCAGCCGTGTAACTCCAGGTCTCGGCTGGAAAAACCGGAGGCTTCTGGCTTACATAGTCGAGTTGCCAAAGCCTCATTCTAATATCCGTGAGGGTCAAACAGGTCCGGGAACTCCAGTGAGACAGGAGGGACTTCAGAGCACCCGAGTGGGACTGAGAGTGGGGAATGGGGAAGCGCAGGGCAGGAGGGAGAAGACCCAGCGTGAAGACGGTCTAGAGAGAGGAACACAAGAAAGTGGGGTTCCGTCAGGTGCTCCTAAATTGCCGAAGGAAGAGCTGAACCCCTAGACTGGTGAATGCAGCGCGACGTGGGAGGCTGTAAGCTGGACAGTGCAACCTGAGGAATTTAATTACTGTGAGTAAAGACTCGGATGACTGCACCGCACTGCCTCCGTCCATTATTTCATCTGCGTCATCTTCTCCCCTGCACTTCAATGCCCAGCGCAACCACCAACACCTACACTGCCCTGGAGCTAGGTCTTCCTGTGGAGGGCCACACCATTCCTGCTGCAGTAACATCAGCTTCAGAGGACTGCTCCGCAGCGGCGGCTCCCTTTGGCCGCATTCCACAGGTGGCGTCACGAACTTTACAAATCCCCTGTAAATAATTCCCCTTTTTGTTGACCGCCCTGGCCACGGACCGAACCAGCCACCGTGATATCCCACCCCACCAGCATCCATAGGCACGGCTGCCGATTACCCCACGGCTCTGGGGGCGAGTCACAAAGCCATCCACAATTTCCATATCTCAGGAATTTTATTTGGTAGACTGGCTGCTCAAATATTAGTTTCTCACACAGGAGCTGAAGACACTGAGTGGCAGTAGGTGCAAGTTTCTCCAGCATGACCTGTTTCTTAGATATCAGAGGGAGAACAGAATTGGGCTTTGCCAAGGTGCCAGATTGCATAAGTCTTATAGATTGCCTTATAGATTGCTGGAACCAGTCCACAATAAAAAATAGCAGCCATAGAGTGTCCGGGAACCTTCACATAGACTTTTCTTAGCCAGGGCTGCTTCTCGGTGAGAGTTGGCAGTTTAGTATTGTGGCCTGTGAGTGGCTGCGTATTTGCACTTGTGTTCCAAGGACTAGGGTATAGACAACTGAACGCTGCGCTAGGATAAGGACGTGGACAAGGTTGCTGATTTTGATGGTTGCAAGTGTGCAATGACAGGTGCAGGGTGGGAGACATCTTCGCCTGCATCATGGATGGAGGCTTGGCGTGCACATACAACAGGGGAAGAGGCAGTGGCGTCACACACACACACTGTTTCAGGACCCTGGGGTTCAGCCCAACTACTTGGGTGCTTTGTTGTCATGTTCCTGAGCATGCTGGTGGTGGTCAAGCTGGTAGTTTTGCTGCCCCTGCTGATGGTGGCTTGGCAGATGTTGCAAATGGCCTTTTTGGGGTTAACTGGACAGTCTTTAAAAAACAGGCTGACTCGGGAAGACCTAGCAGTTGGACTGGCAACTTCCCTGGTATTGGTGCTTTGAGGAACAGTTGCCTGCCTTGTGCTTGTGGCCACCCCACTGCTTCTTCCTGCCTGTTGTGGTGATATGCCTCCCTCCCCCTCTGCTCTACAGCCCTCGCTATGCATGTCACCTTACCAGGTTGGGTCAGTGACTTCATCATCCACCACCTCGTCTTACACTTCCGCACCCTGGTCCTCCTCCTGACTTTCTGTCCATTGTATCTCATCATCCACTTCTTGCGACAGTAATTTCAGTTTCCCACCGTCACCTTCGGGTGACCATAGCTGCTGAAATATTTGGGCATCGCTACATGGGATCTTCTGTTGCTCTGCTTGAAGCAGACCGAGCAAGAGGCCAGACTCTATAAATGGAAAGATGACCAAAACAGCTCTTTGAAGTGTCCAAGTGTGGGATCAGTTGTCTAAGGGCACTCAGAATGGTGGAAGGAAAGAGGATCCGGATGAGTAATATGTTGACTCAAAAGTAAAAAAAATCTCCCCAATCCGCACATTCCTCAAACAAGAATCTGCAAAAACAATTGTGCATGCCCTCATCATCTCCTGCCTCGACTACTGCAACCTTCTGCTCTGTGGCTTCCCTTCTAACACTCTCGCACCCCTCCAATCTATCCTAAGCTCTGCTGCCCGACTAATCCACCTGTCCCCCCGCTATTCCCCAGCCTCTTCTCTCTGTCAATCCCTTCACTGGCTCCTCATTGCCCAGAGACTCCAGTTCAAAACCCTAACCATGGTATATAAAGCCATCCACAACCTGTCTCCTCCATATATCTGCGACCTAGTCTCCCAATACTTACATGTACACAACCTCCGATCCTCACAAGATCTCCTTCTCTACTCCCCTTGACTCGCCCCCTGGGCCGTGGGGCACCCGGGACCGGACTTCAGGGCAATGCTGGGAGTAGTAGCGGCGACCAGGTCCCGTGGCTCAGGGTGGTCAGACCAAGGTTGTGGCAGTCTCTGTATCAGTATAATGCAATGTCCGACTTCGCCACCCGTGGATTGCGGTCAATATGAACCGCCGCTGCTGAACCGACCTCTGAGGCTGATGTTGTGAGGGCAGCAGAGTGTAGTATAACTCCCCACGGGAGGAGTCTAGCCTCAGGGCAATGTAGAGCGATGATGGTGGTTGTGGTGCGGGGCGTCCCAGTACTAGTAGTGCTGTACGTGGTGAGAAAGCACAGAGACAAGGTGTTGCAGTTCAGGTTCTTTACTCACAGTTCTCATCCAGGTCACTTGTGCACAGGTAGGACCGCCTGAGCCGTGCTGCGTCCACCAGGCAGGGGGCTCGATCAACCCCCAGGCAATTCCGGAGTGTGGCACAGGACTCCCTTCTATCCTTTCGTCAGCCGTGCCCCACCAGTGACACTACGCCTGTCCAGCTGCCTCGGGTCTTCTCCTGGGAGGACTTGGTGCCCACTTCCCTGACCCTATGTGGTGTGCCTTCCTAGTAGGTGTAGTGAGGGGTTGCACCAGTAAATGATCACGACCACCGGTTCTGGGTTAAGGATTAGTCACCTCCACCAACTTGGGATCCGGTACCCTGTTCTGCCAACCCGTCACCCGTAATCTCCTGGGTCCTTAGGGTTCCTTCTGCCTTCGTGTCTCTGGGCCTCTCTTGGTGTTCTGTTCCTTCTTACTTTCCTTTCTGTTCTCCTCTCTTCTCTCGGGCCCCGGCCTCTACTCTAGGCCTGGCCCTGGAGCAGAGCTCCTGCAGAGCCTCTCCTCACAGACTGCACTTCTCTGCACGACTGAACTCCCTTGTCCTAAGATGGTGCCCACGTCTTATACCTCCCTCTCTGTGTATGAGCCCAGGTGACTTGCAACCAATGGGCTCCTACCTATGCCCAGAAACCGTCCCCTCCTGCCCCTACATCACTGGGTTTTCCTCCCCCCTCCCCACTCCAGCCAGGGACATGATCTGTCGTGCCTGCATTACTGTACTAATGGGAGCACCGTTGAGCCGTCCCCCGGAAATGGAGTGTGTGTGATGCATATAGCTAACTGAGTCCCGGTCCACACACCATCCTTACCCGGGAGTGGGATATCACACCTCTGGTTGAGGTGCAATACCTCCGTAGTGCTACACCCTCTTATCTCATCTTCCCACAATCACATACAAGATTTGTCCAGTGCATCCACCAACATATCAGACTCTCGCCTACCGTGGAAACATTCAAAAGGAACCTGAAGACTCACCTCATCCGATAAGATTACAACCTGCAGTAACCATCGCTCCACCATACCGCTGCACGACCAGCTCTACCCTCACCTCCTGTATCCTCACCCATCCCTTGTAAACTGTGAGCCCTCGCAGGTAGGGTCCTCTCTCCTCCTATACCAGTCGCCATCACGTTTTTGTTCAAGATTATTGTAAGTGTTTTTGCTATGTATACCCCGTTTTCACTCGTAAGATGTTCTAATAATAAATAATAATAATGTGGTCCAGACTCACGGCTACTGAGACTGGACCGTGTGCAAGACAGGATGGTAGTGGCGGCAAACTGACTGGAAGCATTATTTAATTACTGTATCTGCTATCCAACCAACAACCTTTTCACACTGCTCTGACTTCAACAGTAGTATTCCGCAGCCCCCAGAAAGTGGGACAGGAAGCTAGTTCAACATGATGTGGGTGTGTGACGCCCAGCTGCGCTTGGTATCACAGATCCTAGAAGGGTGTATTGATGGATTCCTCCACAAGAGGCCCCCATAACCATTCACACATCTCCACCTTCCACCTCAGACCAGCAGAGGGAGCCCGTTATGGATAGATAAATAGGGAAGGTGGAGTCAGGCAGCAGTGGGTCTAGACTGGAGTCGACAGAGAGCAGAACCTGTTGAGAGAGTTCCTGCAGTAGAGAAGCCGGAGAGAGGTCAGTCTGCAGTGGAGCACAATCCAGACTCAGTTGTAGCTCAGAGCAGTGAGCTTTAGGTGTGCCGGCGCCATAAGATCGGTGAAGCACGGCAAGCTGCCGTTAGTGTGTATAGCCTAGTGAGGGCCCGAGTAGGCCAAAGGCGAGTGGAGAGTTAGTACATAGGGGGCGGAAGAGCTTAACTAACTCACCCCGAAGCAGTTACCGGACACCGGGTCCGAAGCTTACCGGGATCTCCACGACCCAGTAAGATATAACCGGAATCCCGGGAGAACTATAAGTCCCAGGATCGCTAAAGTGCTGATATGTACCAGAGCCAGGAGACACATAGGCCCCGCAAGCTGAGGAGCGTGTACTCCAAGGAAAGGCCCTACCACAAGGTCAGCCAGCGCAGGACAGAGACAAAGTTAGGTCTAGCTCCAGGCAGGTCAGAAACTTACTACGCAGAGGCAAGTAACAGGGGGCCCTACACCCGCTCATTGGGGAGGATCCTGACATGCACCCTTCACCCTACAGTGCTCCGGAACGTGCCTGAATTTCCATCAGTAAAAGGTACTGAAGTGACTATCGCGTCTGTCCCTGTTCTTGCTCTGACCCAACTGAGTCTCACCTGTCCTGCATTCCCCTTTCCATACGCTGCCCTGAGGCCTAGCTCCACCTGTGGGGAGCTATACCATCCAGCTGCCTTATCATCGGCCTCAGTGGACTGCGCAGCGCTGGTGAGTCTCACCAGAAGCCACAGGTGGCGTCACGAACTTTCTTAAAATTAATAAAGAGCCACCCTTTTAAAGAGAGACCCCAGGGTACGGGCCCGGGAGCCGACCACCACGACATCCCCAAAGCAAAGGCCCGGGTACCGAGTTATCCCCATCCCCTTGGCTAGTCATCTCTTCTGGCGTCACGAACAGGATCACGTGCCCACTGCAACGACGGAGTGTTATGCCCGTTGCCACTGGGTACTGTGGGCCTTTATTCTGAACTGTGTAAGTAAAGTTGTGGTGAAGATTGCCGCCATTGTTGGGCCGCTGAGCGAGAAGAAGGGCGTAACCTGCAAAAGAGCGCGAAGCTTCGGACACGCCCCACGCCTCGACATCAAACCAGGAAGCGCCAGGTCCTGTAAGGAGCGTCGCTGAACGCTCTGACGCAAGTGCCGCAAGGTCCTGAAGACGACGGTCACCTGCGGAGCTGCGGCCTACCGGAAGAAAAGAAAAGAGGGTAGGCCACGGTTAACTAGGGGGGCGCCAAGATGTCCGACAAGCAGCAGAACGCTGACATGCCGGCCAACGTCCCTGAGGTTCAACCCGCGCCCGATGATGAGCAGGCCGAAGCCGCTGCTCCACCAGCAGCGCCTGTAACACCTGTCATTCCTATGACTTTACCGTACATTCCTGGAACAAAGTGGCTCCCCCAGTACAACGGCAAACCAGATACCCTGTCTGGATTCAAACGGAAGATATGTGGTATCTTAGATATGTACTCCATGACAGGCAAGCAAAGAGCCGACGTTGTATTAGGACAACTGACCGGAGCTGCGGAACGGGAAGTGGAAACATGGTCGGCCGCAGACCAGGAGTCAGTGTCCGCAATATTCCAAAAACTACAGACTGTCTTTGAGGATCTTACTGAGGCGGACCTCCAGATGAGGTTCTACAGCTGTTCCCAACAACCGGAGGACAATGTTCGGGACTACGCCTGGCGTCTTCAAGGGGCCCTGCGGGCTCTGAACCAGGTTAGTCCAACCAGCATCGAAGATGAGAACAAAATGCTGAAGGAACAGTTTGTCCGGGGACTGAGGTCTCCAGAGGAGAGCAGGACTGTGCGTTGGTGGTCCCTGGATCATCCAGATGCCACTTTTGATAATCTAAAGGACATGGCTATAAAAGGACTGCAGCCCCTGGAAACAAATGCCATCCAACATTAACAGGGTGGGGCTACCCCAGTGCCTGCTACACCCACCTTATCCCCAGTGGCTGCTGAAGCTAAAGTTCCAGCTACGTCCCCTAAAGAACAGGACAGTCTGAACTCTGAGGTGCGTCAGTTGAGCAAAACCCTGACCACTGAGCTGAGTGCTCTGCAGCTGCGGACGGAGCCCGAGGAAGGAGGGAAAATCCTATTAGCCGATAGCCCTGAGGATGTCCCCTGGATGCGCAGGAGGAGGAGGCCAACACCACCCTCTATGAGGACCAGTGACCAGCGCCGTCCACAGAAGGACCCAACCTGCTACCACTGCCGCAAGACCGGACACATCGCCCAGAATTGTCCTTTAAACGAGAAAACCCTGGGTCTGAGGGCCGACACCCTGGAGTAAAGGACCAGGGGCTAATTGTAGTGGAGACTAATCCTGATGACACCAACCTGTATATGGTACTAGGCACTAACATTGTTGGTAACTGTTTGGGAGAAGTTGTGTTCTTGCTCCAACAGATAGCCGACACTGCCAGGCCAAGACAGAGGAGGGCACTGCAGAAGGAGATCCGAGTCCTGATGTATCAACAGCAAGTAAGGTTAACAGACGGTGAAATCGGTAACGTGCAGGTAACAGACCCCATACCCATTGTCATCCCCCCAATGAGTGAAATGCTCATCTGGTGTAGAGCTGCCATAGGTTTTAGAGGACAGAGCTACCAGGTGGTAGTAGAACCCCTTTGCTCCGAGCATAGACCCACGCTCTTAACCGCCAGGGGAGTGGTAGATGTACGCAATGGGAGGGTGTCCGTCCGTCTTCTCAACTTAGGGGAAGATGAGGTCAAACTGCCACGTTATGCCACTGTTGCCAAATTACATGCTGTAAATAACAACTGCATTCACGAGGCGGAGTCCTTAACCTCACCAGATGAAGTGGAGGATAATGACCCTGTAACCCAGGTGGAGGATTGGTGTCAACAGCTCCATGTTGGGACAGACACCACTCCTACCCATCAAAAACAGGGTGTACACCGGGTGGTTCAAGAATACTCGCTGGTGTTCAGTAAACATCCACTTGACTTCGGGAGGGTTAAGGGGGTTCAACATCATATCCCCACAGGCAACCATTCCCCAATCAAAGAACGTTATAGGCCTATACCCCCAGCTCACTACCAGAAGGCAAAAGAAATGCTGCATGACATGAGGAAGGTGGGAGTAATAAGGGATAGTTGTAGTCCCTGGGCAGCTCCCCTAGTGCTGGTTAGGAAAAAGGACGGGAGCATGAAAATGTGTGTAGATTACCGTCAAGTAAATCGCATTACACATAAAGATGCATACCCTTTACCATGCATAGAGGAGTCCCTAGCTGCCTTAAAGTCTGCAAATTACTTTTCCACCCTTGACCTCACTAGTGGCTACTGGCAAGTAGCTGTGGCTGAGGAGGATCGGGAGAAGATGGCCTTCACCACCCCGATGGGACTCTGCGAGTTCAACAGTATGCCGTTTGGACTCTGCAATGCCCCCGGAACATTCCAGAGATTGATGGAGTTCTGCCTGGGACATCGCAACTTCGAGACTGTGTTACTTTACCTGGACGATGTGATAGTGTACTCCAGAACGTACGAGGACCACTTGAAACACCTGGCAGAGGTATTTGAGTCACTGTCCCGGTACGGGATGAAGTTGAAGCCCTCAAAGTGCCACCTGCTCAAGAGAAAGGTACAGTACCTGGGGCACATTGTCAGTCCGGAAAGGGTAGCACCAGACCCGGAGAAGGTCACAGCCATCCAGAAGTGGCCGGAGCCGAAGAACCTCAAGGAGGTGCGTCAGTTTTTGGGACTAGTAGGATACTACCGGAGGTTCGTAAAGGACTACACTAAGAAAGCAGCTCCTCTGCAAGACCTCCTGGTAGAGCAGTCCCCTAAAGGCAAAAATCCCCCATTCCACTGGGGTAAGGAGCAAGCTGAGTTATTTCAGGAGATGAAGGAGATCCTGACAGGTGATGAGATCCTAGCCTACCCTGACTACAGCCAACCGTTCCTGATGTATACAGATGCCAGCAACGAAGGCCTGGGAGCTGTCTTAAGTCAGAAGCAGAATGGCCAAGAGAAAGTGATCGCATAATCAAGCAGGAAGCTCCGCCCGACTGAGAGGAACCCAGAGAACTATAGCAGCTTTAAGTTGGAGTTCCTGGCCTTTGTCTGGGCCATCACTGAAAGGTTCAAGCACTATCTGGCCTCCAGCAAGTTCACTGCCTTCACTGATAACAACCCCTTGACCCATCTTGAAACAGCTAAGTTGGGAGCACTGGAACAACGATGGATGGCTCGGCTGTCAAACTACCAATTTCCAATTAAATACCGGGCGGGCCGCAAGAACGCCAACGCCGATGCCCTGTCTAGGATGCCTCACCAGTCAGACACAGAAGAAGAAGTGGATGACCTGGAAGAGATTGAGCTACCTGCCTTTCACCGGAATGGGATGATCCATGAGCAATGAGCCTCCAGGAAGCCGTGTGGAAAGACGTTAAACCCGCCTGCCTCACCACAGCTGGAAAGAGACCCAGGACAGTGACCCGGTTGTCAGCCGCATAAAGTAGCTGATAACCCAAGAAGGTGCCTCCCTGGAGAAGGATGCGTCTCTCCAAGCAAAGCAGCTGTGGAACGAGAGAAGCCGGCTGTTTATCTACCGTGAGAAGCTGTGCCGGAGGTACGTCAATCCAAAAACCCATGAGATGGTATGGCAGATAGTGGTCCCGAAGACAGACATCCAGATGGTATTAGAAGCTTACCACGATCAGGCGGGGCACTTTGGCTGGAAAAAGCTAGAGACCCTGCCGAAGTGTCGATTCTACCGGGTAGGAATGCGCAGCTCCATTGAGAGGTGGTGCCGGGACTGTGGACCCTGTGGCCTAAGAATAAAAAACTTCAGCAGCCAGAAGGCACCCCTGCAACCCATCAAGACGACTCGACCCCTGGAGATCGTGGCCCTGCACCATGTCAAGCTGTCCCCCAGCAGGTCAGGGTACTCCTATGCTCTGACCATGGTGGATCACTAATTATGTTTCCTGGTGGTTGCCCCCGTCAAAGACCTGACGGCAGAAACAGCAGCAAAGACGTTCCAAGCATATTTCTGTAGAGCCCATGGTTATCCTGAGCAGGTGCTGATGGACCAAGGCCCGGCCTTTGAGGCTGAATTGTTCAAGGAGTTCTGCCATTTGTACGGTTGTAAAAAGATCAGAACTACACCATACCACCCACAAACTAACGGTCTCTGCGAAAAGATGAACAACATCATCATCGACCTGCTAAAAACCATACCACTTGAAGAGAAAAATCAGTGGCCAGACCTACTACCAGACCTAGTGGATCTGTACAATCATATACCAGTAAGTTCCACCAATTGCACTCCGGCATACCTCATGCGGGCAAGGCCAGGAAAGCTGCCCATGGATCTGGAGCTTGGTGTTGTTGAGCCTGAAGCTGATGTGACCACTGAGGACTGGGACACGACCAGACAAGAGCAGTACAGAAGAGTACAAGCTTGTGACATGGACAGTCTCACTCGGGTGAGAGAAAAGCAAGAGGCGCACTACAACAAAAACGCACCCACAGAACCCTTCACACCAGGTGAAACAGTATTAAAAAGGAAAAGACGCAACCACAAACTTGATGACCAGTGGGAAAAAGAACCCTACACTGTGTTACCGTCGAGGTTTGATAACAAGAAAACATGCATAATCAGTCGAGACGGAGGAAAAATGTCTACAACAGTGTCCAGGGACCACCTAAAGTTGTGTCCAGACTTACTGAAACCCCAAGAAGAGGTGCCTCTCATTATCCAGGAAGAACCTAAAGAAGCAGTGATCCACACTGACTTAGGAGACTTCCCAGCAGATTGGCCCCAACTAGGAGGAGCAGTAGTCATTCCTGTAATTACCTTCTACCCACAGCAAGAGGAAGCTATAAGTGCTGCAGAAGTGCCTGCTCAAGCAGAATCCCCGGAAGAAGGAAGAAGGATACCCGGTAGGAACAGAGCAAGAAGGCCCAGCCAATGGTATGCTTGCTAGTCCAGTAGTGAGGTCAATACAGTCATGTAGCCCCTCCACACCTAGTACTGACACACTGGGAAGTAGTGCACCTACAAATACTTCACGCATACCGGTACTACGCAGATCAGCACGTAGTACGAGAGGTAAAACCCCTGTTAGGTACACTCAGTAAATAGTCAAATTTCTGAAAATGTAGATAGTTACCCCTGGGGTATTGTATATTAAATTGTAATGTACTCTATTGTTGTGTATTTTCATGCAGATGTATATTATTTTGTGTTGCGCCTAAGGACTTCCTTTATTGCTTGCATAAAGAACTGCGTGGCTGAGGACTATGTGCAGCCCAAAAACTATTTATTGTATATAATTGTGCTCCCTGGAGTGCCTTTCTAGGTGACCTCAGAAGAAAAACCTGTCTGGAGTGGCTCTAATGGAGGTTCAACTCGGGATCTTCATGCCCTGCAGCCACCCCAGGGCCTACGTTGAGGGTTTAGGACAGGTCCCTCAAAACCACCAAGTACTCTACCCGGTGAGATGTACACCCTGTATGGGAACCTCACCACAAGAGACTTGAATTCTGAGGACACTCTGTATTTGTTATTGTTATGTAACGTTTAAGATTGGTGCCTCCCATAAAGGGAAGATTGTTCTTGTATTGCTTATGTTTCCTAATGTTATTATTTTATAAAATGTACTTCAGCCCGGGAGTGCTGAGTTTAACTAGGGGGGAATGTGACGCCCAGCTGTGCTTGGTATCACAGATCCTAGAAGGGTGTATTGATGGATTCCTCCACAAGAGGCCCCCATAACCATTTACACATCTCCACCTTCCACCTCAGACCAGCAGAGGGAGCCCGTTAGGGATAGATAAATAGGGAAGGTGTAGTCAGGCAGCAGTGGGTCTAGACTGGAGTCGACAGAGAGCAGAACCTGTTGAGAGAGTTCCTGCAGTAGAGAAGCCTGAGAGAGGTCAGTCTGCAGTGGAGCACAGTCCAGACTCAGTTGTAGCTCAGAGCAGTGAGCTTTAGGTGTGCCGGCGCCATAAGATCGGTTAAATCGCGGCAAGCTGCCGTTAGTGTGTATAGCCTAGTGAGGGCCCGAGTAGGCCGAAGGCGAGTGGAGAGTTAGTACATAGGGGGCGGAAGAGCTTAACTAGCTCACCCCGAAGCAGTTACCGGACACCGGGTCCGAAGCTTACCGGGATCTCCACGACCCAGTAAGATATAACTTATCCTGTACTGATCCTGAGTTACCTCCTGTATTATACTCCAGAGCTGCACTCACTATTCTGCTGGTGCACTCACTGTGTACATACATTACATTACTTATCCTGTACTGGTCCTGAGTTACAGCCTGTATTACTGTATCCTCTGCTTGTAGCGTCATTGTGAATGAACATTACTTGTCATAACAAATTAGAGAAGAACAAGAATGTTTCACTTCACTTACAGCAAGCAGAGATCTTAGAAGTGTTTTTTTATTAGAACTTACATAAGATTGGGTCCCCATTAATAACACAACCTGCACCACCTTGTCAGAGGATATGTAGTCCACATATGTGATGTATGGCAGTATTCTATTTTCTCCATTAGAACAGATATCACACAGCATTACTGACAATGAGCTCCAGGAACATTGTATAAATTTGAAAACAATGTTAATATTTATTTTCTATTTTCATCAACATGTATGTGGGAACATAAGACAAACCCCCAAACAACCAACATGGTCGTCTTAGGAAAAGAATTGTTTCAAACGAACAACAAGCCAGTGAAAGGAAACAATGTTTATCTTCATTTCTTCCAATGCAATGCTAATAACTAATGCACTTTAGTGAGGAGCAGGGGGGTTTAATTAGTTTAGAGCATTTCTTTCCTCTGATCAAATTAATTATAAAGAAGGCAAGTAAAATACATTGAAGGTGCTGAAGAGATTTCACTAGTCTTATAATTAGAGCATGGCAATGGTTTGTAAAACAAGGAAGACGTTCTGTAGGAACAGAGACCCCAGGACCCTCAGCTCAAGATACCTGTCTTGGTAAATGGATGATAATGTGCAAAACAGAAACTTGGAATAAATGTATTACTGGTCTAGGCATTCCTATAAATAGACAATCCTTATTTATAGTACATAAACGGGTACTTCTGTACGTCCTTATTCCTAACAGTACCTTATCTGCATTTTAATAAATAGACACATTCTTTTCAGCTTGTCCTGTGTACACTGAGGCTCAATTTACTGCCCTCGCAGGACTGGATTACAGAAAAAGGTAACATCTGTACCTATTATAAAGCCGAAAGCAAGATCCCTATATTGCCAATAGGTGTTGATGACTGTTGCATGTCACAAAGCATGCCCACAACACGCCTTCAATGAAATCTTAGTTCTTCCCCCTTCCTGCACAGTGACCTCTGCACAGAACACAGTAACAACAATTTCTCATAGAAGTGAATAGATGATTGCACAGCTCATCTCCTCCATTCCCTCACTGCACAGTCACATCTGCCAATGTCACAGAAGTTAATAGAGTTTGGAAACAGCATAGCTCCCTCTCTTCTTTTTCTCCCCACATCACAGAGTTTGCCCACAACTTTCTTACTGAAATGAAAGGAATTGCACAGAACTTTTTTTTTCAATGGTTGCAGCGTGTGAAAATAACAAACTTAGTAATACTCACCTTTCCCCACTTCAGTGCCGTACCGGTTTATATTGATAGGCTGCAGCGGTTACATAATTAAAGCAGCACATGTGACTGTGACGCGCCCCCAGGGCCGTGGGGTACTCGGCAGCCGGGCCTTCAGATGCTTGGGGGAAATCACGGTGGCTGGCCCGGTCCGTGGCCCAGAGCGGTCAACAAAATAGGGAATGATTATATTTGCATGCCTCTTGTGGAGAAATCCCTCTATGCACCCTTCTAGGTTCTGTGGCACCAATGCGCAGCAGGGGCGCCACATTCACCCCTAGTAAAACTCAGTGCTCCTGGACGGAAGCAATTTTCATAACAGGTTAACAATAACATTTCTTCCCTTTATGGGAGGCACTTTTCTTGAACGTTGCAAAAACATAATCAATAATACACATATATATAATAGTTAAAGTTTTTGAGCAAATGTCAGCGAGTCCCCTAACAGGGTGTCCATTTCACTGCATAGGTAGCTTTAGAGGCACTCCCGGGAGTGCAATTATGTAAAAGGAAACAGTTTGCGGGCTGCACACGCACATTAGCAGCAACACAACTTTACGTTCTGCAATGACCAGTATTGATGAGATCCCTCCTCGGGTGTGTCCCTCTCATCCGGGTAAGCTGGCTTGTGGGGGACCTGCTCCAAACCCCCAACGAAGGTCCTGGGCGGGCTGCAGGGCTGGTGTACGACCACTGGTTTGGCCACGCCAAGCAGGTTTTAGTGGTGGTGGTCTTGTGAAAACCACCAAGGGGCACCTCAGGAGGTGCAAACTACATACAATGGTGGGACCGCTCATAGTTCACGGACTCCAAGTTCAGGTTACATGAGAGCTACTGGGAAACTAGTAGCTCAAGGGCGCCCCCTCTTGGGCTGCGCCTGTTTATGGGAGGTGGGTGATCTGTCCTGGTCATCCTCCCATTCAGTCAGGGTGTCCTGTTCCAACAGTTCCCTCACCCTCTGAACATTTAGGGCATGCTGTAGAGCCATGGGCACCATCCGTGCCACAGCTCCTGCTGATGCGGCGACTGTTTCTGCCTGAGCAGCACCGGACGAAGAGCCTCCTGCGGGGGCATTGTCGAGGGCCGCGGCATTCTGCTGGGCTTCGGACATCGCTGCGCCCCACCTAGTGAACCGTGGCCTACCTTCTTTACTTTTCTTTCGGTAGGCCGCAGCTCCGCAGGCGACGGTCTTCTTTCAGGACCTTGCGTTGCTTGTGACGCGCCCCTGGGCCTGCTGTGTCGTGCGGCATCGCGCGCACGGGGGCTTACCCGGAGCCGGATCAGATGGGGGTAGTAGTCTCGTGGTGGTGACCCGGTCCGTGCCCAGGGAGTCAAGCTGAGTGGCAGTGTTTGGCAGATGATACTGTATTGTTCGACTACGCCACCCGTTGAATGCAGCTATGGAGCTGCCGCTGCAGGGCAGACCGCTGAGGCCGGTGGTAGGATTGTGCAGCGTGGATGGTATAACCCCCAACGGGAGGGGTATGGCCTCAGGGCAGCTATTGTGAGTTGGATGAGGGGAGTGATGGTGCGGGTGTCCCAGTACTGAAGGTGCAGGTGTGACCACGAAACACGGAGGCTTGAAGTGCAGTTTCAAAAGCTTTACTCACTGTTCTTTATCCGGTCGCTTGTGCACAATAAGGACCACCCGAGTCATGCTGCGTCCACCAGGTCAGGGACTCGGCCAACTCCCAGGTAGTTCCAGAGCGTGGTCCAGAGCTCCCCTCTCTTCCTTCCTACTGGCCGTTCTCACTAGGGACCCACCTATGTCCGGCTCCCTCGGGCCTCTTGGTGGTGAAACCTTTCCTGGCTTCCCTGGCCCTATGCGTGGTATGCCTTCCTGGTGGATGTGGTGAGGGTCGTGCCAAAGCTTGACCACGACCTCCGGTTCCTGGCTGAGGATGATTAGCCTCTACCAGTTTGGGATCCGGTACCCTTCTCTGCCAACCCTTCACCCTTTTCGTTCTCCTGTGGGATCTCAGGGTTCCCTCTCTCCTTTCGTCTCTGGGCCTTTCTGCCTCCTTCTTTCTGCTTCAGGCCTGGCCCTGGAGCTGGGCCCAGCCGGAGCCACAGCTCCCTGTCAGCCCTCTCTGGCTGAACTCTCTCTCAGAACAGACCCTGTCTCAAGATGGTGCCCACCTCTTATACTCCCTCTGACACCCGAGCCCAGGTGACTAGCACCCAATGGGCTCCTTCCTATGCCAAGAGTCCCTCCCCTGTCTGCTCCTACACTACTGGGATGTCCCCCCCCCCCCCACTCCAGCCAGGGACAGACGCTGTCGTACCTGCACAACTATCTGGTGGGAGTACCGTTGTTCTGTCCCCCGGAAATGGGATGTATGTAGTGCATGCAGCTACTGAGCTCTGTTCCACACTCCATCCTTACCCGGGAGTGGAATACCACACCTCTGGTTCGAGGTGCAATACCCCTGTAGCAGCCGAGTCCTCGGGGTGCTACATTTGCGTCTGACGTCAGGGTGCTCACTGGACTCCTTCCAGGACCTTGCGCTTCCTGGTTCATCGTCGCGGCGTGGGGCGTGTCCTGGGCTTCGCGCGCTTCAGCAGGTACGCCTCTCAGTTTCCCGCGGTTACGCCCTTCTTCCCGCCCGGCAACACAGTAATGGCGGCGATCTTCGCCACAGTTAAACACACAGTTCTTATTAAAGGTGCATAGTACCCGGTGGCAAGGGGCTCAATACTCCGTCGTTGCAGCGGGCACGAAATCCTGTTCGTGACGCCAGAAGTTGACGTGCCCCCAGGGCCGTGGGGTACTCAGCAGCCAGGCCTTCAGATGCTTGGGGGAAATCACAGTGGCTGGCCCTGTCCGTGGCCCAGGGCGGTCAACAAAATGGGGAATAATTATATTTATAGGGGTTTTAGAATAATTCGTGACGCCACCTGTGGATTCTGGTAAGAGGTTATCAGCGCTGCGACAGTCCACTGAGGCAGATGTTAGGGGCAGCTATGATGGAACAGCTCCCCACAGGTGGAGCAGGCCTCAGGGCAGTGTAGAGGTGTAGAAAGATGGTGGAAGCAGGAGAGAGACGGCAGGACGGTCCCAGAGAACGTACAGGCACACACACAAGGGTAAACTTCAATACCTTTACTGGTGGTGATGCAGGTACGGTCCAGGGCACTCAGGGCGAAGGGTACATTTCTGGACTCTCCCCAGTGAGCGGGTATAAGGCCTCCTGATCTGTGTCTTTTACTCTCTAAGCTTCGGGCCTGCCTGGAGCTAGGCCTGGCTTGCTTACTGCTTCCTTCTTGTACCTACTGACCTGGCGGTAGGGTTTTCTCCAGGTTCCCACTATTCCTGGTCACTGGAGCCTTAGTGGTACCTAACCCTGTTGCTGTGGTCAGCGGTTGGTTAACCTGGGACTTGTAGTTCTCCAGGGATTCCGGTTGTTCCTACGGGTCATAAAGATCCCTGTGGGCGCGCACCCGGTGTCCGGTATAGAAATCGGGGTGAGCTTACTATGCTCCTCTGCCCCCTTAGTTCCACTTGCCTTCGGCCGCTCGGGGTCCTCACTAGGCTTCAGGGCTGCTGGAGGCCTAGCTCGCCTCACACAGCAGCCTGCGTGCAGCTACATCCTGTCTCTCTGCAGACTGAACACTGACTGAGCTGCCTGGCTTCACCTTACCTTTATATATCCCTATCAGTGCTCCCTCTGCTGGTATGAGGTGGAAGGTGGAGGTGTTTGCATGTAGTGAGGGCCTCTTGTGGAGAAATCCATCTATGCACCCTTCTAGGTTCTGTGGCACCAATGCGCAGCAGGGGCGCCACAACTGCTGCAGCCAATCACTTATGCTGTCTACAACAACAACCCAATGGATTTTTTTCCAGGTAACCCCTTTAATAAAATCTGGTCAACTCTTCCTCCTTCCTCTCCTTCCATAGACAGTAACCTCTGCACACGTCAAAGAGCATGCCCACAACACTCTCCTATTGAAGGTTTTTGGAATCTATGTGATCTCTGCCCATGTGACATATTCACAACATAGAGCTCACCTCCACCCCCTCTATGCTTAGTGACCCCTGCATGTAGCACAGAACATGCTCACAATGCTCTCTTAGATGCCAGCACCTCCGCCAGAAATGCTTCTCCAGCGTATACATTACTGGTATAATTTACGCCACTTTTAGTAAATTTGGATGGATTTGTTGGGCAGACTTCCCAATGCCCTTGTGCAACCCAGTTTACTGAAGTTTGTTAGAACTGGCATCAAAAAAAACAAAAGTTGCAAAAATGTAGCAAAATTTTGAGTCGCGCAAACATTTCATAGTATTATATGCCAGAAATCACCCTGATGAATCGAGCCCTTTGCATGGGAACATGTTTTTGGGCAAGGGTGAACAACCTTTTTTGGGCCAAGTGCCAAATTTTGTGATCGTGTCACTCCCAAAGGCCGCACAATATTTGAAAGAATTCATATCAACAGTATCATATATGCCTTAATCTAATAAGTGGGGGTTTCAATTATGGACCTTCCGCTATTACAATAATTTAACAAAACTCCTTAAAAGTGATGTCTACTTATATCACCTAAGAAAAACCAAGACTTCAATATGCAAAAACATAAAACAAATCTGTAAGACACAGAGTCAACACCATAACGATCAGAGTAATCTTTATTGAGACATTAAAAGAATAACTATAAAATTAAATTGAGATTCCACTAGGGTAAAAATACGAAAGGAGGCAGCCTGATCACAGCAAACAGCGGTGCAATTTCAACCACTTGGGCCTCAATGCAAATCCATCAACAGGGCCCCCAACTATTATGGATCTTTAACAGTATTGGTCTTTTCTTATAAGCCAAATTAACTTTTTTGCTCCTCCTCCCCTAGACTCCAGGGCCCAGGTGCGATTGCAACCCCTGCACATATTATAGTTACAACCCTGACAGCAAACCATATTTAATATACGGTAAATATACATTTTGTCAGATGCAAGCATGGCCTACATATAAACCGAAGTGGCATTGGAATAGATTAAATATTAAGTGTCTGTTTTGGATAATAAGAAATAAAATAATTATTACCCAAAAAAATCAGTGTACTGAAGATTGAGAAGCCATCCATGACCCAATGCATGTTTCGCCTATTGCATCATCTGGGGGTTACTGAACACATTGGAGTCAGAGATGTCTGGGAGTTGCACAGAATGGCATTGCGCGCCACATGTGGCCTCTGGCGGCAGGTTGTGCACCCCTAGGGTAAGGAACCGAAAAATCATTTCACGGGTTCTTCTCACACTACATTGTTCCATAGAAAGACATCATTACACAAAGTGTATATATTAACATGATAGCCTATGGTAAATGGATGCCACTGAATCCCTTTACTATGGCATTTGTCAGAGTTAGATGTTGGGAAATGCTCCAGTGGAATATTGAGAAACGCAGCGTGAAAGTCACGGATAACTTCCTAAACCTTGACACTTGTTTGGACCATCCTTGGCCCGTTGTGCGCTTCTTCTGCGCCACTATTAATATACTTACTCCTCAGCATTCTTGTGTTCATTGATTCCAGAGGCAGGAACATCAATTGATCACTAAAAAGAGGCTCTTACTTCTAAGCCAAAGTCAAAAATAAATAAAGAGAACGGCCGCCTCTGAAGTTATAAGCAGTGCGGACGGAATCAATATTCCTGGAGATTCTAGAATCATCCGAGAACCGGCAGAACCCTTGTGAGATGTTAACCGATATCTTCAAAGTATCATTGTATCCAATCCTCCCCTCTCCAATCAATAAGTAAAAATAAGTACAATATTGGTTCCCCTTCCCCCACTCCGCCAACCCTGCACCTCTCCCTCACGTCATTGTATCTGGTCCGATCTGTAAAATGCAAACCTTTCAGTACTGTTCACACAGCATTTATCTGAGTGGTAATTGTGCTAATCTGTATCTTTGAGCCATCGCTCTGAATGGGAATAAAAAAAAGTATCATTTTTATTATTACTCTGAAATTGAAGACGCGCAATAAAATCGGCACAATGACAACATTAAGCTAAATACTCTCACTTCATACGCTTGATTAAAAGATGTTTAAAGGGACGGCGCGCCGGAGCTGGATTCCTGCGGCTGCTGTGATGCCCAGATCTCCTCCTTCCAGCTTCTGCCGCCTGCCCTGGATAATTACTCCCCTCCTAGGATCTTTTCTGCAACAAAACTCCTCCTTATTCCCATTCCTTATTTATAGACACTAATCCCGAATTTCCCTGGAGGAGGTGTTATGTAAAACTCCAGCATGGTAGAGAAATCTTCTAAAGCAAGAGGAGTTTAATTGCTAATTGCACTATGTTAACCTCTTCAGAGGGAATCTGAGTGCCGCAGCGGAAAACGACAGTTTTAATGCAGGGGTGTTCAGCTGTGTCCGTCCCTATTCCAAGGGTATAAATGCGAGAGCTTGTAATCTGCAGTCCTGGCGTCAATGGTGAGGCTTGTAGTCTAGAAGCAAAGGCCGGAGCTCCATGGTGGTGAATTGTGTGTCACACGAATACGGTCACGTCAGATCGCACAGCTCAATATCATGTATTCCCATAAGGGCGCTCATCCTCGAAATCACAGAAGATCCCATGCAAATTTACACAACTCGATTTATTTTACTGCAACTTTCTAATGTACTTTATGCTTCTACTTATCCTTGCTAATAAAACCTCAGCTCGCTGTCAGTGAACGGAAACATTCTTGTTTGCCCACCTTGACCCAGTGCGTTTTACAGCTGAGAGTTTGTTACAGTTGTAGCCAGTCTAGGCGGCAATCTTATGTGAGCCAAACATGGTGAACTTCAGAATGATACTTGTTACCTGCACTGATACATTGTAACGAACAGGAATGCTCACAGTTAGGGCTCATTCAGACGTCCGATTTTCACATGCAAGTGCTATCCATGTTTTTTCACGGTGATAGTCTATGGGACCATTCACATGTCTGTAATTTTTTTTCAGAAAATTTTGGAGACAATCGTCCATGCAAGTCAATGGGTCCATGAAAAAAAAAATCGCACAGCACTCGGATGACATCTGAGTGTGATCCAATCTTCACGGACTGTCAGAAGGGAGAAGTTACAAAAACTTGTTTTTCTTATTTCTCCACGCACAAGAAAAAACGGATGACATTCGGACCAAACTCTGATCAAAGTCTGATCAGAATAATCGCTTTTTCGCGTACGTGGAAAGATCAGACGTGTGAATGAGCCCTTACTGTGCAAAAACAGGTTGATTCATTGGCTAAATAGGTTGCGGCGCAGCTTAGTGTCCAATTTTTGGATTGGTGAAAGAAAAGTCCCGCGTGCAGACGGGCCTCATAGTAATCAATAGGGTCCCTCTGTTTCACGTTGAATAACTGATGCAATTAATCACATATTCCGATTGTTCTATGTGGTTGGGAAAATCTCCGAAAAAGTCTTGCGATAAAACCATTTGCACAACTTGTCTCCGACTTGCTGTTGTGCGCCTTTTTTAGTGCTCTGACTTTAAATATAACAGCCAAGTTACAGATAAGTCGCACACAAGTCTCAGTCACGGGCGACTTGCATTGAAGCCTACAGCAAGTGTGCTGCGTTCGATTTATGGCCAGCACCCATTTGGAAACATCTGCAACTTTGTGTCACAGCATATCGCAGGTCACAACGTGACACCATAGGAGATGATTACATCCAACGTTGCAATGTGTTGCTGTAATTTCAGGGTTGCCCCAGACATGTCGTTGTGTAGCCCTAGCCCAAAATGCAGCCTAATACAAAAGCCCATGGTTAGAAATTAGTTTATGCTATTTTTTTGCAAAAAAAAAAAAGTTGCAATTCACCTCAAAAAGTCTCAACTTGCACCTTGCTTTTCAATTGATAAATTTGGGCTGAACTACACCAGAGTGGGTGAGTTTACTATGTTACTAGATTTACTAGGATGAACATAAAATGGCAAAAATTATACTTATAGATTGTAAGCTTGCGAGCAGAGCTCTCTCTCCTGTAACTGTGTGCTACTTTGTATTTTCTTTATTGTCTGAACACATCCCCACTCAATTGTAAAGTGCTGGGCAATATGTTGGCGCTATATAAATAATATTATTATTAGAGTAAATTTTATTTATGAATTTCAGTTGATCTCAAATGCACCATTTTTTTTTTTACTAGGCATATACTTTAGAAAAAAAAAACCCATAAAATTAAAATTGAAGTATAGAACGACAGTCTTCAGACGTCCATTTTTCACATACACAGTCTGTGTTTTTTACATACAGAACATGAATCCATTATAGTCTATGGAGCTGTTCACATGGCTGCTTTTTTTTTGTGGAATGAGTGGTCTGCAAAAAATCAAAAGAAAAGACACGACCATTTTTGATCAGAGTCACTGATCAAAATCATCCATACAAATCTAAGGGTCCGTGAAAATCCTGGAGAGCGCAGATGCCATGTGTGCAGCCCGTGTGCTGTCCATTTTTTAACATTGCAATGGATAAGAGAAGTTTTGCAATTTTTTTTTTGCATATCAAAAAAAAAAATCAGTGAGGAAATACTGAGACCAAAAAACTGACACACGAACCAAATGCTGATGCAAATCAGATCCAAAACATTAATGAAAATCTTTCCATTTTTTTGCGCACAAAAATTTTTTTCACTTACTTCTGAACGAGGCCTTAATAAACATGGGTCATTGTATTATGGCTAAGTCTGGGTTTAATGAGGCAAATAACACCTAAATGAGAATCCCTGTGTTACAAGCAGCCCCCTGGGCTTTGCACTGGGCGTCACAAAGTGGGGTAGATTTACTAATGTCTTTATGCCTTAACTTTGATAGAAAATGCGCCAATTTTGTTGCACATTTTGATGCAAGTTGCTGTATCTAGTTTGTGACATTGTGCGTTACATTGTGCGTTACATTGTGCAAAAATGAAGGCAAAAAAGTGGTGGAAAGTTAACTAAGATCTGGAGCAAAGTAGGACAAGTTTGTTGCACCAAATCTATCATCCAGCATGAGCCACTATGATAAGTTTTGTGAATTTTCTGTATAATCGAAGTTTGCACTGCCCAATTGTTGGACAGGATTAATAAATCGGCTCCAGTACACTAATTCTACGTGCAGCGCTCCTTCTTGTTCCTTCCCTGATCATCATATTTTCTTAAATTCCCAGTGAAATCTGTAGAAGACGCCTGAGTAGGTGAGAGTGCATGTGACGGCTGATGGGAACAGAATCACATTTATTTACTCCGATAAACCATCACATGTCAATAACTCGCTCCCTCCACTTTCTGAAATGATAATACTCCTGTGGTTATGAAAATATCCGAGGATTCAGGGACGGGGGCATCCAAGGTGCGGGCGCATATTTATCCGCTTATTCCAAGCCTTTGTGAAGCTGAACGTCTTCATCAGATGTTATATATATATAGGGGTTTTTGTGCAATTACACTCGCTCAGATCGCAAGATTGGTGTCAAAGACTTCTCTGCAAATAAGATGTCAGAAATGTTAATGAGATGAGCGGCTTCTGAGTCGAGCAAAGTGCAGGATAAAAGAGGAATATATACGAAAAAATACTGCAGTTGAAGGAGACATTTTCTCTGCTTTCTTACATAATTAGTAACAGAAAATAGAACAGAAATAGATTTAAGGGAAATAAGTGACTGAGTGTGGAAGAAAAATGCAGAAAATGGCGGGGACAGGATGGTTAGCGGAGTGTAGTAAACAAATAGGATAAGACGTCTTTGAAGCAGATGCAAGGAGTCTTCTAGGTGGATGGGAATCAAATAGCTGCAAGACGACAGGGATAAAATTGCATTGTGGCACTTTAATTTCTTCTATCAGGTAAGTCCCTTCTTGGACCATAATGCACAGACTGGCTGTGGCTCTACCAACCTGAGTGTGAATGCTTCATATATTTCTATGAGACTGTAACGCTTCGGTCTGGAGAGTCGGGGCCAGTCTGTGCATTAGCGGTCCATGGTCAGAAGTCTGAATGCACCCTTACATTTACAATTTGGTTCATTTATCTGGACACAGAGCTTCACATTTCCATACACCCCTACTGGTTCAGTGACTGTAAATAGCTATTATTTCATTTTGTAGACTTAAAGTGATTGGGCCCCCAGAAAGTGACCTGTTGTTAAAATCAGTTTTTTTGTTAAATGTGTGGCCACTGGGGATTTTTTAAATTCTATTTTCCTGTTGTTTCAGGAAATTCACATGCACATTAGCAGCAATGAACTGACTCTGTCCCTGTCTTTTATATTGAAGCATCTAATGAGCGTGTGCAAAGGTCAATGTGAAGGGAGAAGGAGCTGTGACATCACCTATTATGAATGGTGGATCCAGTGTTATCTACCTTAAATAGAGGTGTTATCAGTCATTGTACAGGAGGAGGCGAGCTGTGACATCTATTGAGAATGATGGATCCTATTTTATATATGGTATATAGAGGTGTTATCATTCATTGTACAGGAGTGGGAGGTGAGTTGTGACATCACCTATTGTGAATGGTGGATGTTTTGTTGTCTACTGTATATAGAGGTGTTATTAGTCATTCTACAGGAGGAGGAGGCGAGCTGTGACATCACCTAGTGTGAATGGTTGATCCTATGTTCTCTACTGTATATAGAAGTGTTATCAGTCATTGTACAGGAGGAGGAGGTGAGCTGTGACATCACCTATTGTGAATGGTGGTTCCTGTGTTATCTACTGTATATAGAGGTGTTATCAGTCATTGTACAGGAGGAGGAAGTGAGCTGTGACACCACCTATTGTGAACGGTGGATCCTATGTTCTCTACTGTATATAGAGGTGTTATAATTTCCAGCAATATTTAAAAACTTTACAGGAAATCTGTTACCATGTTTTTGCTTCCAAATCTGAGCGCAGCATAATGTAGGAGCAGAGAGCCTGATTTCAGTAAAGTGTCACTTACTGGACTGCTTTCTGCAGCTTTTTTTAGAATTGTTGTTATATCCGCAGGAGATTATCTTTACAGGACTAGTAAATGTAGCACCCTGAGGATTCGGCTGCTACAGGGGTATTGCACCTCAAGCCTGAGGTGTGGTATTCCACTCCCGGGTAAGGATGGAGTGTGGGACTGAGCTCAGTAGGCTGCATGCACTACACACATCCCATTTCCGGGGGACAGATCAATGGTACTCCCACTAGAGAAATGTGCAGGTACGACAGTGTCTGTCCCTGGCTGGAGTGGGAGGGGGGTGGAACATCCCAGTAGTGTAGGGGCAGATAGGGGGAGCAGTCTGGGTAATGCTAGGAGCTCATTGGGTGCTGGTCACCTGAGCTCACACATAGAGGGAGTATATAAGGTGGGAACCATCTTAGAACAGGGTCTTTTGTAGAGGTTTGGTCAGACAAGCAGAGCAGCTCAGCCAGCTCCAAGGCCAAGAGAGTGAGAGAGAGGAGAGAAGAAGGACCGAGAGGGGGAGAAGAGGGAACTCCAAGAACCCAAAATTAGACCAGAGGGTGAAGAGTTGGCACAAGGGTACCGGATCCCAAGCTGGTGGAGGGCACTAATCCTTAGCCAGAGACCGGAGGTCGTGGGCAGGATCTGCCACGACCACCCACTAAATCCACCCGGAAGGCAAACCAAGAATAGGGTCAGGGAACCCAGAGACAAGGGTTTTACCAACAAGAGGCCCGAGGGAGCCGGACTTAGGTGGATCCCTGGTGGGGAAGGCCAGAGAGAAGGACAAGTCAGAAAGGGAGCTCAGGAACACGCTCCAGAATCACCTGGGGGTTGGCCGAGTCCAGGACCTGGTGGAAGCAGCACGGCTCGGGTGGTCACTCAAGGCCGGAGTGACCAACACAAAAGCAGTAAGTAAAAAAAACCCTGAACTGCACAGCCCGACTCTGAGTTTCATTACCATCCTCACTGCACCTCCACAACCACCATCCTCTGCAACTGACCCCCTGAGGCTATACCCCTCCCGTTGGGGGTTATACTACCTGAGCTGCACACACACCACCAGCCTCAGCGGACCCTGCTGCAGCGGCGGCCGTATTGACCGCAAATCAACGGGTGGCGTAGTCGACACTAAAGAACATCCAGTAACATCTGTAGGACTGCCACACACTGAGCTTGACACCCTGGGCACGGACCGGGTCACCGCCACTCGGAGACTACAACCCCCATCTGATCCGGCTCCGGGTATCCCCCAAACAACACTGGCCCAGGGGGCGCGTCATAATCCTTCTGCCAGGTAGTCCAACCCTGGTACCACCACTGACTTGCGTGTGCACAGAAAGCTGCCAAACAGTAGTGTGGGCAGCGTTATACAGATATCAGCATTCAGAGAACTGGTAGATCTGCAGCAGGTAAAATAGTTTTTATTCAAAACTGCAGCAAGCAGCCCAGTAAGTGAAACTGCAAGAATCATGGTCTCTGCCCCTACATCATGCTGCTCTCAGATGGTGTAGCAAAAAAGTCTGCAATCCTATAGGGGGGAATCGTGTAACTTAGTTTTTTTCTTTGCAGGATGCAGACGTGGCGGTTACCATAAGCAAGGTGAGTTTTCCATAAGCGTCATCAAATGGAGAGCCTTTGTCTTTGCAGGTCCTCTAGTCTAAGTGGCCAGAATAAAGGTTGAGGCTGTGATAGATTACATCCTGAAGACTTGTTGTTGTGTAACGTCGGTGTCAAAAAGACAACCCCAAACTTTCTACTTAATTGGCTCAAGATAACTAAAGCAAATTGTTTTCTCAAAATGAATGTAAATTATATTTTTGAGGTATTTTAATGATATTCTACGATGGCGTTCTGCATAGGACTGCACACTGTAATACTAATCTACTTTGCATAGGACTGCTTACAGTACTACTAATCTACTCTGCATAGGACTGTCTACGTTAATACTAATCTACTCTGCATAGGACTGCCTACTGTGATACTAATCTACTCTGCATAGGACTGCCTACTGTAATACCAATCTACTCTGCATAGGACTGCCTACTGTAATACCATCTACTCTACAGAGGACTGCCTACTGTAATACTAATCTACTCAGCATAGGACTGCCTACTATAATACTAATCTACTCTGCATAGGACTGCCTACTGTAATACCAATCTACTCTGCATAGGACTGCCTACGTTAATACTAATCTTCTCTGCATAGGACTGCCTACGTTAATACTAATCTTCTCTGCATAGGACTGCCTACTGTAATACTAATCTACTCTGCATAGGACTGCCTACTGTAATAGTAATCTACTCTGCAGAGGACTGTATACTGTAATACTAATCTACTCTGCATAGGACTGCCTACTGTAATACTAATCTACTCTGCAGAGGACTGTATACTGTAAAACTAATTTACTCTGCATAGGACTGCCTACTGTAATACTAATCTACTCTGCATAGGACTGCCTACTGTAATACTAATCTACTCTGCAGAGGACTGTATACTGTAAAACTAATTTGCTCCGCATAGGACTGCCTACTGTAATACTAATCTACTCTGCATAGGACTACCTACTGTAATACTAATCTACTCTGCATAGGACTACCTACTGTAATACTAATCTACTCTGCAGAGGACTGTATACTGTAATACTAATCTACTCTGCATAGGACTGCCTACTGTAATACTAATCTACTCTGCAGAGGACTGTATACTGTAAAACTAATTTACTCTGCATAGGACTGCCTACTGTAATACTAATCTACTCTGCATAGGACTGCACACTGTAATACTAATCTACTCTGCAGAGGACTGTATACTGTAAAACTAATTTACTCCGCATAGGACTGCCTACTGTAATACTAATCTACTCAGTATAGGACTGCCTACTGTAATACTAATCTACTCTGCATAGGACTCCCTACATTAATATTAATCTACAATGACGTATTTACATAGGACTATATATTATAATACTAATCTACAGTTATGTATTTGCATAGAACTGCATGCTGTAATACTAATCTACTCTGCATAGGACTGCCTACTGTAATAGTAATCTACTCTGCATAGGACTGCCTACTGTAATACCAATCTACTCTGCACAGGACTGCCTACTGTAATACCAATCTACTCTGCACAGGACTGCCTACTGTAATACTAATCTACTCTGCATAGGACTGCCTACTGTAATACTAATCTACTCTGCACAGGACTGCCTACTGTAATACTAATCTACTCTGCATAGGACTGCCTACTGTAATACTAATCTACTCTGCACAGGACTGCCTACTGTAATACTAATCTACTCTGGATAGGACTGCCTACTGTAATACTAATCTACTCTGCATAGGACTGCCTACTGTAATACTAATCTACTCTGCACAGGACTGCCTACTGTAATACTAATCTACTCTGCATAGGACTGCCTACTGTAATACTAATCTACTCTGCATAGGACTGCCTACTGTAATACCAATCTGCTCTGCACAGGACTGCCTACTGTAATACTAATCTACTCTGCACAGGACTGCCTACTGTAATACTAATCTACTCTGCACAGGACTGCCTACTGTAATACTAATCTACTCTGCATAGGACTGCCTACTGTAATACTAATCTACTCTGCATAGGACTGCCTACTGTAATACTAATCTACTCTGCATAGGACTGCCTACTGTAATACCAATCTGCTCTGCACAGGACTGCCTACTGTAATACTAATCTACTCTGCACAGGACTGCCTACTGTAATACTAATCTACTCTTCACAGGGCTGCGTACTGTAATACTAATCTACAATGATGTATTTGCATAAGACTATAGAATTTAATACTAATCTACAATTATGTATTTGCATAGGACTGCCTACTGTAATGCAATATACAATTATGTCTTTGCATAGGACTGCCTACTGTAATACTAATCTACTCTGCATAGGACTGCCTACTGTAATACTAATCTACTCTGCATAGGACTGCCTACTGTAATACAATCTACAATTACATATTTGCACAGGACTGCATACTGTAATATTAATCCACAATTACACATTTGCATAGGACTGCATACTGTAATACGCTGCTCTCGATTTCACAAATCTCCAGTATCTTCTTGTTTTCCTTTAACCAAACAAGAATAAAAAATGGAGGCGGCTTTTCATTGCCACTTCTGAATCAGACTGATATTATTTGGAGCGGATCCTCTTAATCACTTTCTCTTTTACAAAATTTCCACTTGAATCCATCATCTGCTAAGGTCTCTACAAATAGCAAGGAGTGAAAAAGAATTCTACGCACTTTTCTTCAGTCCCAAGACAATGGATCAGATTAAAGAAAATAACCATATGTTAATGGGAAAAAATATGTCTTATTAGTATCATGCCAAGAAAGCATGTCCACATTCTCTGCCACGTAACCCCGTGCAGCCCACTGATCCGCTGCTCTCTGATTAACACGTTTGTCCGGATCTATGCGACATCGTCTCATGTTGGAATTCAGCCAAGAGGATCACGATTTAATGAGAAGCTTCTTGTTTTTATCTAAACAGAAAATAACAAACCAGAAACACAAAATCTCATTAAGCCGAGCAAAAATACTGCTGGCGAATCTCAGTCGCTCAATTTATAAATGGCGAGCCTGTGTACTTGGGGATAAGGAGGAGGAGAGGGATTGGGAAGCTGACAGTTCTGTCTCTTGTGTTCTGCGCCGGGGTCTGTACATGCACAGACAGGCCTGTCGAGTCCCACTCATTAGTGGGAATAAAAGCACTTGTCATTAAAAATATCACTATAATGTGCTGTCCACATGGCGAGATCCTGCACCTCCAGATGCACAGCACTGGCTCTCATTGCCAGTATGGCTGACACTTCTAGTGTATTTTTCCAAGGGTTATTAAACAAATTCTTCTAGTTCAAGGTACATAATAAACTATATGTGTAAAAAGGTGTGTATTATTTGATAATTATTCTATAATGCGCTCCTTCCTTTCATACAACCAATGAAAGACTTTAAAAAAATGTGGCCACCTGTAGCCACCACTAGAGGGAGCTCGCTGCGTACAGATATATACAGCCACCACTAGAGAAAGCTCACTATATGCAGATTTATATAGCCACCACTAGAGGGAGCTCACTACATATATTTATATAGCCACCACTAGGGAGAGTTCACTACATACAGATTTATATAGTCACCACTAGGGGGAGCTCACTGCATAGAGAATTATACAGCCACCACTAGAGGGAGCTCACTACATATATTTATATAGCCACCACTAGAGGGAGCTCACTACATATATTTATATAGCCACCACTAGGGAGAGTTCACTACATACAGATTTATATAGTCACCACTAGGGGGAGCTCACTGCATAGAGAATTATACAGCCACCACTAGAGGGAGCTCACTACATATATTTATATAGCCACCACTAGAGGGAGCTCACTACATATATTTATATAGCCACCACTAGGGAGAGTTCACTACATACAGATTTATATAGTCACCACTAGGGGGAGCTCACTGCATAGAGAATTATACAGCCACCACTAGAGGGAGCTCACTGCATATATTTATATAGCCACCACTAGGGAGAGCTCACTACATACAGATTTATATAGTCACCACCAGGGTGAGCTCACTGTATAGAGAATTATACAGCCACCACTAGGGCAAGCTCACTACATATAGGTTTACACAGCCAGCACTAGGAGGTGTTCACTGCATATAGATATATACAGCCACCACTAGGGGGGCACTCACTATATGCAGATTTATACAGTCACCACTAGGGGGAGCTCACTACATATACAGTTGAAACCAGAAGTTTACATACACTATATAAAAAGACACATATTCATGTTTTTCTCAATATCTGACATGAAATCAAAATAAACCTTTCCCGTTTTAGGTCAATTAGGATTAACATAATTTTTAATATTTGCCAAATGCCAGAATAATGAGAGAGACAGAGAATGTTTTAAGGCATTTTTATTACTTACTGCAAAGTCAAAAGCTTACATACACTAAGATTACTATGCCTTTAAACAATTCTGGACTGCCCATATGATGATGTCATGTGTTTGGAGTTTTTTTTGGCACCATCTAAGTTAATTACAGACACACCTGTGGATGTATTTTAATGCACACCTGAAACACACTGCTTCTTTGTGTAGCATCATGAGAAAGTCTAAAGTAATCAGCCAAGATATCAGGGGGGAGATTTAGCGTGGGGAGAGATTTATTGTATGGATGGGGGGAGATTTAGTGTGGAGGGAGATTTATTGTATGGCTGGGGGAGATTTATTGTATGGCTGGGGGAGATTTATTGTATGGCTGGGGGGAGATTTATTGTATGGCTGGGGGGAGATTTATTGTATGGCTGGCAGATGATTTACTGTGGGGGGAGATTTATTGTATGGCTGGGGGAAGATTTAGTGTGAGGAGAGGGGTGGGTGAGATTTTTTGTGTGGGTGATTGGTGCGGACACAGAATGGGGAGGAGGGGTGCTTACCCAATATGGGGAGCGAAGGAGGGGAATGCATGTGGACACGGTATGGGGAGCGAGGGTGATGTGATGTGTGCAGACACAGTATGGGGAATTGGGGGGGATGTGTGAGGGACTAAATATATGAGGAGACAGTATAGTTAGCAGGGGGATGTGAGAGAAGACAGTATGAGGAGGGGAGGGGGAAACGTGTGAGGAGACAGTATGGGGGGATAAAAGTGTGAGTGGGCACAGAATAGAGACTGAGTAGTGTGGGGTGTAGTATGGGGGGACAGTGTAAGGGCACAGCCAGGAGGGGACAGTAACCCAAGGAGGCAGAGTGTGATGAGAGGTCACAGTATCGAGAATAGGCCCTATGGAGGGGACACAGTGTGAGAGGACAGTGTGAAGAGGGGGCCCAGTATGGAAAGGAGAGGGCAGTGTGGAGAGCAGGTACCATAAGAGAGACAGTGTGGGAGTCATATTTTGTGCAGGGAATATAGTGAGGGTCAATTATTTATTCAGGGGCTCAGTGTAGGGAAGATATTTTTATTCAGGATTATTATAATCACACTGATATCTTTAAGGGCATCGTGTCGGGATGTACTGCAGAAGACCGGAGAAGATGGAAGTCTGCAGAGACGAGCTGTGGATGAGAAAAGTCATCATGGCGCCTGGACAAGATGAAGAAGAAAAGAAAGAGAACGACTCCAGAGACAGCGTCATCTATCAGGTACCTGGATGTAAATGTTTTTTGTGATACTAACTAATTCTTAAGTTTTTATTTGTTAGGAGCATTAAAGGAGTTGTCCAAGTTTGTGATGAGTCTGCAGTCATTATATGTGATTGCAGGCTTCTGAATTCTCACAGTGCGCACAGCACGCTGATAGGATTCTCTCGTACCGGCGATTTGCATACATGCGGTCACATGCCGACTAGACATGCGTGGCCTCACTCACTGACAATGAATTAAGTGAGATCGGACACGTCTAGTCGGAATGTGGCCAGAAGTATACAAATCACATACTTGTGCTCACATGACCGTCCACTCTTGCCACCGGCAAGGGAGAATCCTAAAAGTGTGCAGTGCATGCGCTGAGAGAATTCAGAAGCCTGAAGACACAGAGTGACTGCAGACTTCCATCTCAAACCTGGGCAAGCCCTTTAATTATAAAATGAAGCCCTATAGCCAATCCCAACAGCGCGTAATACCCTTACTTTCAGGATTCAGCTCTGCTTGCTGGTTCCATCAGTCATCACATGGTCACTTCACTCGTATGCAATTTTCATACTTACGGTCACGTGACAACAAGCTTTTCTTCCTGCTTCTTTTTCACTGAACATAGAGAAAATTAGGCAGAGCAACTAGTCAGCACGTGACTAAGTGTGCAAGTTGCATATGTGCTTGGGTGGGGGGGGGGCACCAAACTGAATTTTTGCCCTGGGTGCCAGGAAACCTAGAGACACCTCTGGGGGTCAGGCAACCCAAACAATGCCAAAGGAATCGTCTTCTGCCACCTGTCAATTAATGTGTCCCAAAGTTGGACATTTCTGCAGATGATTATACCAGTTCTCTGCCCCTGAGTAAATTTTCAGAAAATTGTGCACCTTGCCAAATACAAAAGGTGTATAATGTGCACACTGTTTGGACTCTGCTCCACTTGTTGGTTCCATAGACGATCACACAACCACATATATGAGATTTGCATTCTTGCAGTCCCATGCCGACTAGAGTCTCAGCTGCCTCACTATTGACTGTAGTCGGCATACTTGTGGTTGTGTACCAATAGCTAGAATTGGTAAGTGGAGCTGAATCCTAACTCTCTGCACATTACACACTGTTAATATTGGGCAAGCTGCACGGCTTGCTGAAAATTTACTTAGGGGTGGACAACCCTTTTAATATCTGACCCACACTTTTCTGTCAACTAAGCATCGTATAGGAAGACTTCATCACTGTATCTAGTTTACCTGCAGAGATTCCAAACTACAGATTGGGTATTATCAGGATTAAGCCTCAGGACAGATGCGTTGAACAATAACAGTATGGCTTGATACATTTTAAAAAAGGCTAGTGTGGCACCCCAGGGGGCTGGTTGCCACAGTGGTAGAAATACCATGTCTGAGAGCGAGCATGGGTTTTCCTGGTCAGGAGCATTATTGCACGCCACACCTCCTGCCCTAGTCCAGAGAGGGGAGGAACCTGCCCTTTATAAACTGGATCTGGGGCGGGGTTAGAGAGTCGAGTCTAGTTCCAGAGGAAGGGACAGAGCAGCAGCAAGGAGCTCTGTAGGAGCCAGGAGCTGAAGACCAGGGACTGGAGCAGAGCTCGTCCTGGCAGAAGACACGAGAGCCGGACACTGGAGCCGAGGCTGTGAGAATATCTACATCCAGCAGCAGAAACCACATGGCAGGGGATTTCAGGTTTTCTGGCCATAGAAAGCCCGGAGGCTCAGTCACACGCAAGGGACCGGCACCGCCATCGAGGAGCGGAAGGCACCAAAGGCCCCAAGTCACCAGCCATACGGGTGAGCACCACACGGTACACTCAGGGACGTGGGCTACTACACGACTACAGCAGGGTAGCCAGGAAGAGTACAGTCAGACGGGGAGGCCTATATCTCCACCTGGCCAGGGGGAATCTTGTTCGCTCACAGACTGACCAGGCCTCTAATCTTAGCCAGTACTCCCGGCAGGGCCTTCTTCATTACCAACAGTAAAGACCCTGAACTGCACTGCATGGACTCTGAGTCATTTCTGCTGCGCCCACGCACCACAACCCTCACCATTTGTAGATGCTGCCCTGAGGCTATACTCCTCCCGTGGGGAGTTATACTACCCTCTGCTGCGCACACAACATCAGTCTCAGCGGTCTGCCCCGCAGTGGCGGTTCTCAGTGACCGCAATCCACGAGTGGCGTAGTCGGACATTTAAATATTACAAAACCAAAGAAACAGATCCGCCACTGGTTTGACCACCCTGAGCCACGGGACCGGGTCGCCGCCACGGAGACTACAACCCCCAGCATTACACAGAGACCTGGCTCCGGGTATTCCCCCACACACGGCCCAGGGGGCGCGTCACTAGTGCTAAACCAGGCAGAGTCTAGGGGTTAAACAAGCTTCCCCTTAAAGTGGCCCTCATAAGGTCTGTACACTTTGTGCAGGGGATCTATTAACAAATGCTGACAACTTCTTGATTTTCAACGTTATGCTGAGACAATGAGAGAAATGTTGGCACACAGGTCTGCACAGTGGCCAGCATCCTGGAATAGTGTGTCTGATCCAGTAAAGCGGCTACCACAGCATTAAAGGGGTTGTCCAGCCTTCGGCTACAAGTCTGCAGTCATTCTATGTGACTGCAGACTTGTGAATCCTCACATCAAGCGTACTGTGCGTTCTGAGGATTCTCCATGTCAGCAGCAGGCGGTCTTGTGATCAAAAGTATGCAGTCTTCATACTTCCAGGCGACACTCCGACTAGACATGTCTAACCTCATTCAATACACTTGCATTGAGTGAGGCCGCGCACGTCTAGTTGGCATCTGACTGTATATATCCAAATAGCATATTTGTGGTCATGCACCTATCGCTCCTGGCACCAGAGATGCGTTTGTGCCAGAGAATCCTCACAGTGCGTAGTGCCCACATTGTGAGGATCCACAAGTCTGCAGTAACATAGATGAAATGCAGATTTTTAGCCTAAGACCGTGCAACCCCTTTAAAGAGAATGACCACAATCCAGTGATGAACATTTTGGATTTGAAGAATAGGTGTTGAATAACCGTTACCTACCAGGACTATCCAGAGTGCTGTTTAGCTCTGATATTGTGTTCAGAAACTTTAATGGCAAGTCTTGGAATGTTGTTTGCGCAAAGTGAGACAGACACCACTTATAGTGAACCAATCGCAGTGCCCGTCCTGGCCAATCTGTAAGCAGCTTGTTCTTGAGTTGTGCAGATGAGTATAGTTTTGTGAGAGAAGATTCAGTATAATATTTTTTTTTTATTATTATTTAAATCCATGTTAATTTTTTGTTTAGGAGTCCAGGCGGCGGTTCAAATCAATGATTGACGGGCTATTCTGCATAACTGTGCATACGGAGATACCGTAGCTTTCAGTCCCTGAGTAGAGCTGCCCACTGACTCCTATATATAGGAAGAACAGGAATATAAGACATTGACAGATTCAGGGTCTTCAGCCTCTACAATGATGGTGGAAGCGTCACATCAGGAAATCAGAAGGTTTATTGTAACCTTATTTTATGCTACTTTTCTATTTCCTATTATATAAAAAAACTAAAAAAAGACCTACATTTTTTCTTTAAAGAAATTGGATGTGCTGTATCTCTCTCGCAAAAAGTTTAACATGTTCTATTGTGAATTTTCTATACATTCTTCGTCAAGCACCGTACATATATAGGTCCATCTAATTTATGCCAGATCTTATATTTCCATCCATTCCCAAGCAGAGGCACAAAACAGGGCAATGAATAATATAAAAACAGGACACAAGAAAAGCCAACGAGATCCTGTGAATAGCAATAATCCCTGGAAAAAATCAGAGTGGCACAATACATTTGATGCGGCGACTTTTCCGTCTGCATAAGAGGGAAATAAAATTACCATCGTTCCATAAATCAGCTGTGAGATTTGGGACAAAACGTGACGCAGTCTGTCTGTGAAATAGATGAATTTCATATTGAATCTGGAATAGGAAAAAATTAAAGTAGATTTGATGCTAGACGGATATTGAACCTTCTTCCAGTTTGATGCCAACTTGGGGGTGAGTTTTGTTAACTTTTATTTATCGGGGGAACCGGTGTAATCTTTACTTATTTTAACTTTTTCTTTTTTTGCCTCTTCTTCTAAGTTGACAGAATTCTGTTTGTGAGAGCGAATGAACACTTATGTCCAGCAGAGAAGCCTGTAAACAGCAGTCAGCATTCAGCAGCAGGGCATATGCCCATCGCTGAGCTGTCAATATGGTGGCAGGCTGGCATCTCCCAGCGGAGAGACACAGTGCGTTGGGGAATCGGTTGGGGAATGTTAAAAAAAAGAAAAAACCTTCTCGGCAAAAGTGCAGTCAGACATTTGTTTCCAGGGAGCGGGAGGAAGGCAGATATAGAACGCTCTGGATAAAGCTTCCCACAGCCGGAACGTCTGCATTAATTATATCCATTGATAAAAAGCGTCTCATAGAGGGTGATCAATCAATGTGCTCGGCAGCCACACTTGGAAGTGGTAGATAAATACAAGTCCTGGAGATATGGGGGTTTTACTTATGTTTGACCTTATTTCTGAGCAACTCCAGTCACAAAGTGATATGAACATCAATGATACAGAAATCAATTCTAAGTTACATGGTTAAGACGTCTTATAAAGTAGGATAAATACCAGTTACATTCTAATGTCTCTGCTGCCATCATGCCTTAGGATGGAGTATAGTCATCACCCATCATGCTCTTACAGGGGCGTTATATTATCAGTACAGGATAAGTAATGTAATGTATGTACACAGTGACTGGACCAGCAGAATAGTGAGTGTAGCTCTGGAGTATAATACAGGATGTAACTCAGGATCAGTAATGTAATGTATGTACACAGTGACTGCACCAGCAGAATAGTGAGTGCAGCTCTGGAGTATAATACAGGATGTAACTCAGGATCAGTACAGGATAGGTAATGTAATGTATGTACACAGTGACTGGACCAGCAGAATAGTGAGTGCAGCTCTGGAGGATAATACAGGATGTAACTCAGGATCAGTACAGGATCAGTAATATAATGTATGTACACAGTGACTGCACCAGCAGAATAGTGAGTGCAGCTCTGGAGTATAATACAGGATGTAACTCAGGATCAGTACAGGATAGGTAATGTAATGTATGTACACAGTGACTTCACCAGCAGAATAGTGAGTGCAGCTCTGGAGTATAATACAGGATGTAACTCAGAATCAGTACAGGATAAGTAATGTAATGTATGTACACAGTGACTGGACCAGCAGAATAGTGAGTGCAGCTCTGGAGTATAATACAGGATGTAACTCAGGATCAGTAATGTAATGTATGTACACAGTGACTGGACCAGTAGAATAGTGAGTGCAGCTCTGGAGTATAATACGGGATGTAACTCAGGATAAGTACAGTATAAGTATTATAATATATTAAGAAAGTTACTCAATCTTATGTGTAGAATAATACTGTTTATGACATGGTGCTCAGCGATTGACCCTTTTCAATAAAAATTCAAGCTCATTAATTAAAAAGAACAATGTACATATAGGACAATATAGGACATTGCTGAGCCTTCTTCTCACAAGTTTCCATTGCTTGATAAATAGACTTCTTGAATGGCTTCCAACACTAACTAAGAAGGTTTTGTGTCACCGGAGGGATTGATGTGGCATTTTAACGGTTGGGTGGGGAGCACCGAGACTCTTGAATTTTGCTTGTCCCTGCGCTATGTGAAACAGATGGATTGGCAGCAAAGTCTGGCATTGAAGGAAGACGGCTCTGCAGTAACTACCTCATTGATGATCAAATAAAACCCGGCATTTTACGGCTGCTCAGCAAACATTTTAAGCAAAATCATAAAATTTGAGAAAGCTACAACAACAAGCATTGGTCTTAACAATCACGAGCCCCCTAAAGAGGATGCAGGCTTGCTGCGTGTGACTGCTGCATGACATGAATAGATTATCCTGCACAGCAGTTCATCTGCGATACCCCTCATTCTCGGCACAGTTATGGGGGCCCCCTGTGCCTCCTGCTGTGCACTGTTCCGAGACAGGGGATACGATTTGCCTCTCACAAACACCCCGGGGGTCTCGAGCTTTTCTCTGCTCGATGGATTTGTGACAGACGCTGGGGCCGCTGGCTTGTTCTGTTCCTCTTCGTGTTATATACACTGTGTGATCACTCAGGGAAGAAGGCAAATGAGGGAGAACGGAAAAAACACGGAAAACAGAATTTCTCAGGAGAGGTCTGCAGTGTTGGGCCAAGGATCGTCTATGTCTGGAGCTGGGACACTTCATGTCATCTTGTAAAAGATGATGGTTATCATCATTATTAATATTTAAAGGGATGTTCCACTATTAACACCTATTACTTATTCTGCCAAATGAGAACGCCACTATAGATACAACTCGGTACGCTTATTCCTATTCGTAAATCCATAGTACTTGGTAGCAGGACGTGTCGAAATGCTTAGGATTAAACTCTTATTTTTTTACAATACTGGGAATGTCCTGTTTTATATGAATCTACAATAAAGTTTTTACATATTTTGTATCCAAAAAACGTCTGGATTCTCCCTACCTTCTACTGGAATATGACAGCACTGGAGGATAATGGCTTCTTGGTCGCTTCATTTTGTTTCTTTTCAAATCTTTGTGCTTATTATGTTCTCGGCAAGTTTTTTGTGACCTTGTTAACTTTTTGCAGCAGAACTTTTGATGGTTCTGTGATCGCCCCAATATCTGACAATTTCAGGAGCTGCGTCCTCTGTAAGACTTGTAACAATTTTGTGACTTTTCAAAGTTAGCTAAATCTCTTTTTTGGCTCATTTTCACTGGGGAAAACAAATTGCCTAATAATTCTGCACACCTTTATATAAAGGCCATTGTATCCTTGGTCCTCACCTTCCTCATTGCACAAATACACATCACCTGATCTGCTTCATCCAATAAGCATTCAAGTTTTTACAGCTCAGAGGTGGAAAATCTGCATAAGCATCATGATATGGTCAAAATACTCACTGCCTAATAATTCTGCACAGTGTGGACCTTTATGATGCGATGTCTATCTGCACTTAATAAGATAGATGACTTGTAATAAATTATAATATTAGAATCGAGTTGCCATACTAGACACGGCCTATGGACTAGAGTGGCGCTGTAGACCCATTCATTTGATTGCATGCAACCTCTGTAAGGAATGAAACCATGATGCAAACTCTGCTGATATAGTGAGCTTTTACTTTTGGGTGAAATTCCCCTTTAATTATCCTTCAGCCGGAATTATTCCCTCCAGTTACTTTTCTGATACAAGTAACTTTCAAATACAATTAGCTCAGCGTTAATTACTGACCCTTATAGAACATATCAATCCCATCAAATCTCTGCAAAGGGCAATGACACAATAACAATTTGACGGGGGAATTTTGATGCAGATAACAAACAGGATTTGCCAGGGAACCATATGGCGCCGGGTTATATCCGAGCATATTTACTAAAGGATACAATGCCTAGAGGCTGCTCATAGTCCATTTGTTTCAGACAAGCTGCTGGTTGCCGCCGTAGCGCAGGTCGTAATGTATTTCTACTTTAATATCGGAGCGCTTTTCATGGCGTAGATCTGCGAAGAAGGAACAGATTATTCTATTTAAGGCTCGGAGGCTGCACTTAGTAAGAGAATGACAGCAGGATCAACGGTTTAAGAGCCTCCCTCCTCGTGAAGACATTTGTATGGTGTAGAGGAGCTTGGATCACTATCACTTTTTATTTTAAGGGAGTGGTAACACAAATTAACACATCACCTCCAAGGTACCAACAGCTATGATAAGTATTTCAAGGAACGTATTTAGCAATGACATTACCCCAGGCATGGCGCTGGTCATATCCTGGTGATTGTGCACCATCCACCACCATCCTCACCTACTTGAACCCTTTTAGTTTGTCACTGGATTTAAGAGAAATTGCAAAATTAGAAAATGAAAAATGAAATTTTAAAAATAACTTTACAGTTATGTAAAGAAGAGAAAAATAACTTCCCCCTTCAATAGGAACTGACCAAATGCCGAATCCATGGATAATGAGATCTAAGCCTGTAGCCCAATCGTTATAAAGTGAACAGTCCTGCAACTTTATAATGTCGTTCATCAGATCTCTGCTTGCTGTGACCGAATAGGGAGAAATGTTACAATCCAGATAGTAAGCACTGCTCTCTGACTGTTTCCAGCTCACACTGCTGAGGTTGTTACAATGTATCAGCCTGCAGAATAAATGTTTCTATTGTCCTTGACCCCAATGAAAAGCTTTTATCTAGACCAGGGGTCTCAAACACGCAGCCAGCAGGCCACATGCGGCCCTTCAGGCTGCTTCATGCGGCCCGCAGGCACCATAGACCCCGATCGCGGCCCGGTCCAGGAGCTGCCGGCAGCTGCGCTTCAGTTCAGTGCATTGCTGTGCAGAGACCGGCTCTCTGCACAGCAATACCAGTGTCAGCCACCAGCCTATCAGAGGCCAGCAGCTGACCTCTGCGTCCCAGCGCAGCAGTGTATGACGTCATTGCCATGTGCAGATGTCAGCTGCTGGCCTCTGATAGGCCGGCAGCTGGCACTGGTATTGCTGTGCAGAGAGCCGGTCTCTGCACAGCAATACACTGCACTGAAGCGCAGCTGCCAGCAGCTCCTGGACCGGGCCGCGATCGGGGTCTATGGTGCCTGCGGGCCGCAGGTGCAGAAAGGACGCCGAGGGAACGGAGGACAGGTGAGAAGAATCTTTTTTTTTTCTCTTGTATGTGTAGAAAGGCACAAGGGACAGTCCTCCAAGATGGGGACCAGGCTGGGGACAGTCCTAAAAGATGGGGACCAGGCTGGGGACAGTCCTAAAAGATGGGGACTAGGCTGGGGACAGTCCTAAAGGATGGGGACCAGGCTGGGGACAGTCCTAAAACATGGGAACAAGGCTGGGGACAGTCCTAAAACATGGGGACCAGGCTGGGGACAGTCCTAAAACATGGGGACCAGGCTGGGGACAGTCCTAAAACATAGGGACCAGGCTGGGGACAGTCCTAAAACATGGGGACCAGGCTTAGAACAGTCCTAAAACATGGGGACATTACTACAAGAGGGGGACCAGGATGGGGACATTACAACAAGATGAGGACATATCTACAATATGGGGACTGGTATGTGACATTACGACAATATGGGGCCCAGGATGGGAGACATTACAACAAGATGGGGACCAGGATGGAATATTACGACAAGATGGGGACAAAGATGGGGGACATTACAAGATGCAGACCAGGGTGGGGCACATTACTACAAGATTTTAGCAGAAAAACTTCAAAATAAAGCATGAAAAAATATTTTGCCACTAAAAATGCTGCTTTATATTTAAACTAAAGTAAACAAAAAAAGTGCATGTTTTATTATCGCCACATCCGTAATGACCCAAGCTATAAAAAATAAAACAGCAAAAATGTTCAAAAGGTGTATAGAAACAAAATGGTATCACTAAAAATGTCACTTTGTCCTGTACTTTTTTCCGTGTGCGGCCCATATACCCAGCCGAGTTTGAGACCCCTGATCTAGACTGATACATTGTAACAAGTCCAACAGCTATGGAAGCATAATTAGGAGAGAAACGGTTTTAAAGGGAACCTGTCATGTCCCCCATGCCCTCCAACCCAGCAGCATTCGTATATATATTATTAAACTCCCTGCCTAACAAGCCCAGCCCTTTATCACTGAAATCCATGTTTAAAAAAAGTATTTATAAGCTTTGCTATTCTTATGCTAGTTAAAGGGGTTTTCCCATGAACAAAAGTTCACTTTAATCAATAGATCTTTGAATAATAATACGTTTCACAATTGAATGTATTTAAATAAAATGTTCCTGTGCTGAGATAATCTTATAAATGTGCCCCAGCTGTGTACTGTGTAATGGCTGTGTCTGACTGTACAGGAACATGGTCTGATCATATCACAGCTCCTGGGCAGGGGAGGAATCAAAAAAGTATACAGACATTTAAGCATGGGATCATTGAAGTAAAACATTGTTTTAAAAAAAGGCAGGAAAATGTTTTACCTCACAAAAAGAATCAGCTGTGATCCCGTGCTGTAATATCTGTATACTCACCTGCTTCCTCACTTGCCCAGGAGCTGTGGTATGATCAGACCGTGTTCGGTACACGGTCAGACACAGCCATTACACAATGGCACATGTATAAGATTATCTCAGCACTGGAACATTTTATTTAAACACATCCAATTGTGGAAGTTATTATTATTCCAAGATCTATTAATTAAAATCAACTTTCATTTGTGAGAAAACCCCTTTAAGCCATTGACTTGTCTATGGAACGTAAGTCAGCCCTCTCTCCATGCTATCACGCCCTTGTGGGCATGATAACATGATTTGCAAGAGCCGGCATCATCACCAGCTGCTGCATATCTCGCGCATGTGCGCAACTCTACTCGGCAGTGTCACTACACCTCGGTAGCTGGGTGTACGCTTTCCGGCTTCAGAGGCGCACTGCGCATGACCGGAAGTGCAGAAGATGACTCATGTACGTCTTCTGCACTTCTAGTCATGCGCAGTACGCCTCTGAAGCTGGAAAGTATACACCCGACTTCAGAGGAGCAACGATGCTGCCGAACAGAGCCCCGCGCATGTGCAAGATTTGCAGGGAGCTGGCAATAACGCCAGCTGTGACTGCAGGAGCGGGATAACATGCAGAGAGGGACGACTAGTCTGGAGAAACTAACGTCCCATCGACTAGTCAATGGCTGAATTAGCATAAGAATAACAGAGTTTAGAAATATTTTTTTAAACATGGATTTAAGTGTCTAACATTATACAGGGCTGATTAGGCAGGGAATTTAGTAATACATATGTGAATGCTGCTGGGTTACAGAGCATGGGGGACATGACAGGTTCCCTTTAAGTCTCTGAGTGTATAGTAACCATTGAAGGTTTTCATCCCCTGAAATCAAGCAGTTATTTACATCGCTTAAAGGGACTCTGTCAGCACAGAAAGAATTCAAACCAAGTACAGACGCTCGGTGCATTATGGTGTGGCCAAACATTAAAATGCATCTACCCATCTACTTGTTTTCCATCTATCTCCGCCATTCTCTGGTCCTATAAAGCCAGAGCTGTCAATCAAAGAGATGGACGGTTGAGATAGAGGAAAAATACGTTGGTGCACTGTTTGGTCACACTAAGGTTGCACCGAGTATCTGTACTCGATTTACACCCATTTTTGAACAGAGTCATCTTGATGGTGTGTAAAAACTTTGCAAAAATCTCTTATTGTTTTATGTATAAAGCCCTTATGCAGATCTATGTGTGTCTAGGGCAGGGGTCTTAAACACAGATGGGTAAATGGGCCACACATAGAAAAAATTTGAATATGAAGGACCATGTTCTTTGCGGGAGAAGATTACGCTTTCAGAGATACCATTATTTTTTTTATCTTCCCTTTCACTTCAATTTTTACATAAAACAGCATTTCTAGTGGCCAAATACTATTCCATTATTTTTTCATTTTTTTATTTTAATTTTTTTTTAAGTTTTCCCTTTTTTTACCCCAATCGGCCCCATACAGTAATATAGTTTTACTTTTAACCCTATATAGTAATTCTGGCCCTTGTCCTGTAATAATGTCCCCTGTCCTGTAGCAATGTCCCCCATCGTGTAATAATGTCCCATATTGTAATAATGCACATCAGCCTGTAATAATCTTCCCCGTCCTGTAATAATGTCCCCATCCTGTAATAATGTCCCTCACCCTGTAATAATGCCCTCTGTACTTTGATAATGTTTATCGTCCTGTAATAATGGTCCCCGTCCTATAATAATGTCCCCCAACCTGTAATGGTCCCCAATCCTGTCATAATGTCCCCCAATCCTGTCATAATGTCCCCAATCCTGTAATAATGTCCCTTGTCATGTACTAAAGTCCCCAATTCGGTAATAATGTCCCCTGTCCTTTAATAATGTCTCTCATTCTTTAATAATGTCCCCCGTCCGGTAGTAATGTTTTCATCCTGGTAGCTTCTTATAGTAACGTCCCCATCCTGGTCCCATCTTATAGTAATGTCACTATCTTTGTCCCTTCTTATGGTAATGTGCCCATCCTGCTCTCTTCTTATAGTAATGTGCCCATCCTGATCCCTTCTTATAGTAATGTCCCGATCTTTATCCCATCTTATGGTAATGTGCCCATCCTGGTCTCTTCTTATAGTAATGTGCCCATCCTGGTCCCTTCTTATAGTAATGTGCAAACCCTGGTCCCTTCTTATAGTAATGTGCCCACTCTGGTCCCTTCTTATAGCAATGTGCCCATCCTGGTCCCTTCTTATAGTAATGTGCCCATCCTGATCCCTTCTTATAGTAATGTCACTATCCTTGTCCCTTCTTATGGTAATGTGCCCATCCTGGTCCCTTCTTATAGTAATGTGCCCATCCTGATCCCTTCTTATAGTAATGTCACTATCCTTGTCCCTTCTTATGGTAATGTGCCCATCCTGGTCCCTTCTTATAGTAATGTCCCCATCCTGGTCCCATCTTATAGTAATGTTCCCATTCTGATCCCATCTTATAGAAATGTCCCCCTCCTCGTCACCCTCTTGTAACAATGTCACCCATCCTGCTGTTCTTTACAGATACATATAAAAAAAATTCTTCTCAGCTGACCTCAGTACCTCAGTGAACGGCGTCCTCTTCCTCCTCCACAGCCGGGGCGCTTTGAAATGACGACATGTGCGGCTGCTCCGATACGCCGATGTCAGCTGCTGGCCTCTGATTGGCCAGTGGCTGGTATTAGTATTGCGGTGCAGAGAGACGGTCTCTGTGCCGCAATGCATTTCAACTGAATGTGCGTCCAAGGACCCACATTCAGTTGAAAAGAAGCGCTGACATCGGCAGCCCCTAAACTGGACCACAATCATCTCAGGGGCCTAAGGGCCGCACAACAGAGCTTCAGGGGCCGCATATGGCCCACAGACCACGTGTTTGATACCTCTGATCTAGGATAACAAACCGCCCTGTGAAGTCTAACTTTACAGTTTACTCTCTTCTGTTTCTTGCCCGATTGCATTGCATAGCTTAGCAAGGAAGTAGTAGACTGATGGAAGGGAGGAACATGCAAGATCAGAATACATGGAGTTTGTCTGTAACCATGGAAATACATATATAGGCGCATCTCACAAAAAGTTAATTTATTTCAGTTCTTCAATACAAAAAGTGAAACTCATATATTATATAGAGGCATTAGAAACAGAGTGATCTATTTCAAGTGTTTATTTCTGTTAATGTTGATGATTATGGCTTACAGCCAATGAAAACACTAAAGTCATTATCTCAGTAAATTAGAATACTTTATAACAACAGCTTAAAACCCGAAATATTGTCCTACTGAAATGTCTGTTCAGTAAATGCCCTCAATACTTGGTCGGGCTCCTTTTGCATCAATTACTGCATCAATGCGGCGTGGCATGGAGGCGATCAGCCTGTGGCCCTGCTGAGGTGTTATGAAAGCCCAGGTTGCTTTGATAGCAGCCTTCAGCTAGTCTGCATTGTTGAGTCTGGTGTCTCATCTTCCTCTTGACAATACCCCATAGATTCTGTATAATAGATTCTCTATGGGGTTAAGGTCAGGCGAGTTTGCTGCCAATCAAGCACAGTGATACTGTTGTGTGTAAACCAGGTATTGGTACTTTTGGCAGTGTGGACAGGGGCCAAGTCCTGCTGGAGAATGACATTTCCATCTCCAAAAAGCTTGTCGGCAGAGGGAAGTATGAAGTGCTCTAAAATTTCCTGGTAGACGGCTGCGCTGACTTTGGTCTTGATAAAACACAGTGGACCTACACCAGCAGATGACATGGCTCCCCAACCCATCACTGATTGTGGAAGCTTCACACTAGACCTCAAGCAGCTTGGATTGTGGCCTCTCCACTCTTCCTCCAGACTCTGGGACCTTGTGGAGTGTGTCAATGACTGCCTTCTGGACATCTGTCAAGTCAGCAGTCTTCCCCATGATTGTGGAGCCTACTGAAACAGACTAAGGGACATATTTAAAAGCTTAGGAAGCCTTTGTAGGTGTTGTTTGTTAATTATTCACAATTACTGAGATAATGACTTTTGTGTTTTCATTGGCTTTAATCCATAATCATCAACATTAACAGAAATAAATAATTGAAATAGATCACTCTGTTTGTAATGACTCTATATAATATATGAGTTTCACTTTTTGTATTGAAGAACTGAAATAAATTAACTTTTTGATGATATTCTAATTTTGTGAGATGCACCTGTAGCTACATCAGAGTAATATCACCAAAACAGACATTTTTTTAAACTAAACATAGCAAAAAAATGGTGGCAAAGTTGTACATATCCTTTAAGGCTTCATTCACACATCAGTATTTTTGATCAGTATTTCATCAGTAATTGTATTACAAAACCAGGAGCATCTCGGAAACACAGAACAGTTGTCAATATTTCAATTATATTTTTGTAAGTTCCACTCCTGGTTTTGGCATACAAAATACTGATGAAATACTGATCAAAAATACTGACGTGTGAATGAGGCCTTAGAGCTACGCTTGGCTATAAGAGCTCACAGTTTATATGGAATAAAAGAGGTGGGTGAGAAATATTGAAAGTCTCCGTCTATTCACACAAATGTTTTATTACTGACTCTTAGAGAGGACATTTTGCTTCTTTACACAAAGACTAATCTGACCCAAACTTGCTCGACTTGAGCTGCTAACTGTCAAGTGTTTTCAGACTTGGATTGTAATTGCTTTTTTGCCTTTGATAACTGGAAGTGCAAAGAGTCTGAGTCTCTCGGGAGGCGCAAGAATTCTCCCCTGCGCCTCATTTCCAGATGACTGTACAGTAGGAGTTAATATTAGGAGGTTATAAATGGGGCGCACCCCCAAAAAATAGTTTATAAATGGGGCATACCTTAAAAAACCAATGCAGATAGCCAAAAACTATAGGGGGCATCTGAAGGAAGGAGGCCATGTTCTATTCCTTGTTTCAGCTGCACCCGACATTGTAGGCACTGTTTGTGTAACATTCAGAAAGTTCCTAAAACTTCCCATATTATAGAATTATATTGAGAAGTGCTACAACCTTTCAAAATAGTTTGTGTTACTTCTTTCCTATTTTCAAGATCTCTACTTGCGGTCAGTGAATGGGGACATTCATATTGCTTGCGATCATTAAACCAAAACTTCTCCAAATACTTTTTTCCATCTGGAGGATTGTTACAGTTGTGTTCAGACAATACATTCCTCTGTGAGCTACAGACATCAGCAGAACAGATCTCTTTCCTGTCCTGATAGTTTGCTATAATGTATCTGACGCGCCCCCTGGGCCATGGGGTACCCGGTGCCGGACTGGTAGATGCTGGGGGTTGTAGTCACAGTGGCGGTGACCCGGTCCGTGACCCAGGGCGGTCAATCCAAGGGAAATTATATGTATAGGTTTTATTAAAGAGTCCAACTACGCCACCTGTGGAATGCGGCTAAAGGGGCCGCCGCTGCGGAACAGTCCTCTGAAGCTTGTGGTATTGCAGCAAGGATGTTATGACTCCCCACAGGAAGAGTTAGCTTCAGGGCAGGGTGTGGATGTTGGTGGTTGTGCAGGGTGTCGTAGTGCAGTAATAACCACAGAGTCAGTATAGTGCAGTCCCAGGGTCTTTACTGATGACAATTAGACAAGCCTGGACTGGGGTACTGGCTAGCGGTAAGAGTCCGGTCAGCCTGGAAGCAAACATAGAGTCCTTCTTGCCAGGTGAAGTTGTAGGCCTCCCCTTCTCACTATACTCTTTGGCTTTGCTGCTTGTAGCTGTGCTATAGCCCACGTCCCTGAGTGTAACGTTCTTTGCTCACCCGTATGGCTGGCAGCTCGGGCCTTACTCATGCATTGCTCCCACGTAGCGGTGCTGGTCCCTCTTTGCTGCTGAGCCTCCGGGCGTCTGATGGGGCCAGGAGACCTTCAATCTCCTGCCCTACAGTATCTGCTGCTGGGCCTTCAGTGCCCCACAGCCTCGGACTCCGGTGTCCGGTCCTCTGTGTTTCTCTAGCTAGGACGAGCTACCTCAGCTCCAGTCCCTAGCTCTTGTCTCCTCGACATCCTAAACTCAACTCCTGACACTAAGACTAACTAACCCCGCCTCCAGATCCCAGTTGCCAAAGGGAGGGGACTCCCCTTGCTGGTCTGGAGCCAGGAAAGTGTGGCATGTTTAGTATCCCTGACTAGGGGATCCCTGCTTGCTTCCAGGCATGGCATTACCTCTTTTTAGGGAGGCAAAGCCACTGTGGAAACCGGACCCCTGGGGTACCACATTCCCCCTTAGTTAACTTCAGTACTCCCGGACTGAGAATACTTTTCAAAATTAACAAATAACAATAAGAAGGCACATATAAATAGAGTTGAGCCACCCCCGTAGTGTTCGAGTTCGGTTCGGTTCGTCGAACACCCGTATGTTCGTCAAACTGTTCGTCGAACACCTTCGAACACCGTTAAAACCAATGGCAGGCAAACAAAAACACATAGAAACACATAGAAAACACCTTCAAAGGTGTCCAAAAGCTGACAAACTGCTGAGAAGACACAACTAACACATGGAAAAGTGACAAGTACATATAGTCATGCGAAAAGAAAAGAGGTGGAGGAGTAAAAGGAGGGGGAGACACAGATATAGGCATGTTATGCCCTTCTAAAACCAAAAAAGTGCGAAGCTGACACGGCCAGTCCGTTTCTGCCCGTGCGACCTCCGTGTCGCCGGATTTGTGCCAGAGCTGCGGTGGACCCTGACGGCCAGCCCCCCTCTCCCAATACTGGTGCCTGTCCGCTGGTGGGTCGAGCGAGCCCCCCTGCGGTGGAGGCAGGTCTAAGCTTTTTAATTTAAATTGTCTCTCTAATTTGAATGAGTACACTTTAAATCCTTTTACAAGGATCTATTGGAGGGCAAGTCTGATGCCAGCAGCCGCGGGAATTCCAGCTCCAGTAGCGTCCACTAAAGCTGCTGCAGTTAAAAAGCTTTTATAAGGATCGAGCTTGGCGGTCCACCACAAGGCGTCCTACCGCCATTCCCAGCCCCTGTGCCTTGGGGTGCCTCCCCGATGCTTTTCACTGAGTGTCCCGGGGGCCCGAAACATTTCCTTTGAAAAAATTAAGTGTCCAAACTGCAGGTGGTGTAGCTTGCTTAACAGGTGGGATAATCCGCTGACTAGCAGACACTGCTACTATGTCCAAAGTATTTCCTGGGCTAGATGCAGTTAAAAATTTGTAATTAGATCTACAGGCGGCAGCTACTCCGCTGTCTAGCAGACACTGCTACTACGCACAATGTATTTTCTGGGCTAGATGCAGTTAAAAATTTGTAATTAGATACTCTCGTTGGATGCTGAGAAAGCATTCCATAGAGTCTCCTGGCATGCCATATATTATTCTCTTAAAAAGCTTGGGGTAGGGGTCTAGGGGACCCTTTTATGGCCAAAATCATGGCCCTGTATCGCAATCCGTCAGCTAGGCTGAAGATAAATGGAACATTTTCATCACCTTTCATAATCACCAATGGGACAAGGCAGGTATGTCCTCTGTCTCCTCTCTTATACATCCTAGTGATGGAGCACCTGCTCTCATCAATTCGCGATAACCCCAATATTAGGTGGATTGAGGTGGGAGGCACCGAGTACAAGTGCTCTGCATTTGCTGATGATGTCCTAGTGTATATTACTCAATCACATATATCCATCTCTGCTGTTATGGCTGAAATAGATCACTTTGTTACATGGTCAAATTTTAAAATCAATGCAGCAAAGTCTGAGGCCCTCGATGTCTCCCTCCTCAAATCCATACAGGATTCCATCCAGTCCAACTTTCCCTTTGCCTGGCCCTCACAGGGTATCAAATACTTAGGAATTCGTATTCATAGAGAGCTCTCCCGTCTATCTTATCTTAATTTTGGGCCCTTTATTGAACAACTCCATAAAGATCTTACTTCTTGGACGGTGAAGGATTTTTCCTGGTTCGGCAGAATAAGAATACTAAAAATGAACGTCCTACCTAAACTCTTATACCTCTTCCAAACCATTCCCGTGGTAATTCCCTCAAATTTTTGGAAAAGACTACGCAGTAGCTTTTAGTCTCCCCCGGATGATACAGGTGGGGCAGATGGTGGTTGTCCCGGCTCGCTAGGCCGCATTGTAGAACAGTGAGCTTCGCACTGCAACTTATGCTTCATATCCATGTGACGGTTGTAACATACCTGGCGGCGTCCTTGCATAGTGGTCCATCTCCCACTGTGCAAGAGCGCGCACTTGATCTCCAGTCCAGGGTGTCTCTCTGGCTTCCCTCCATGCTGTCTGTTTGCTTCTGTGTCTGCTGCTTAAGGGCGGCGCCCGATCACTTCCTGCTTTTTGTACCTGCTGCAGGCACACCCCTTGTGCGTCCTCAGCCTATTGCTGTCTGTCACCTGGTATTTAAACCAGCTGCCCCAATTAACCCATGCCTGAGCATCTTGCCCTGTCAGTTGGCTTTTGTCTCTGACATGCCAGGTCCTGTCTATGTTACCTGTCTTGCAGTATCTGTTCCCATGTCTGTACTGTGTCCTATCTGTGTACCTTAACCTGCAGTCTGTACTCGTTCCTTGCCTGTTTGTTCCGCCTTCCTGGAGGCTGTATTTCCAGGCCAGTCTGAACACGCTCCTTGCCTGTTCGTCCTGCCTCTCTGGGGGCCGTATTCCCAGACCCGCTCCTGTATCCCGCTGCAGCGTCGGTCTCCTCCGTACACTCAGTTCCAGTCTGAACTCTCTCCTATCTTTTACCTGTTTTTTCTCTATGTCCGTTCCATTCCTTTTTCTGCAGAGTCTGAACTCGTACCTAACTCCTGCTCGTTGTCACTTTACTTCCGTTTGTGAGTTTGTGGTCCACTCGCTACTTCTCTGCAAGTACCCTGTGGGTATCTGGTTCTGCCTTTCCCTTCTAGTCTGTTCCGTGTGAACAGAGCCCTGTTCCCACCGCGTCTGCGGTTTTCGCTTTGCTCAGCTCTGTCCGCCGTGTCTGCGGTTTTCGCTTTGCTCAGCTCTGTCCACCGCATCTGCGGTTTTCGCTTTGCTCAGCTCTGTCCGCCGCGTCTGCGGTTTTCGCTTTGCTCAGCTCTGTCCGCCGCGTCTGCGGTTTTCGCTTTGCTCGGCTCTGTCCGCCGCGTCTGCGGTTTTCGCTTTGCTCGGCTCTGTCCGCCGCGTCTGCGGTTTTCACTTTGCTCGGCTCTGTCCGCCGCATCTGCGGTTTTCGCTTTGCTCGGCTCTGTCCGCCGCGTCTGCGGTTTTCGCTTTGCTCGGCTCTGTCCGCCGCGTCTGCGGTTTTCACTTTGCTCGGCTCTGTCCACCACGTCTGCGGTTTTCGCTTTGCTCGGCTCTGTCCGCCGCGTCTGCGGTTTTCGCTTTGCTCGGCTCTGTCCGCCGCGTCTGCGGTTTTCGCTTTGCTCGGCCCTGTCCGCCGCGTCTGCGGTTTTCGCTTTGCTCGGCCCTGTCCGCCGCGTCTGCGGTTTCGAATTTGTCTCCCAGTCTGTACTGGACCCTACCCAGCCTGCGCTCTAGTCTGCCTGTTCCTGTATTCCCCGGTGTGGGTCAACAGCCGTGTCCGGAGTCTGACCTGGAGTAGACCCTGGTTCCTCTGCTCGGTTCCTCCCTGGTGCACTGGCGTCGTATGCCGTCGTGCGACCTTGGTCGGATCGGGCAGATACTTAGTTACGCCCCTCCAGGCACTCTCCAGTTCATGGCACAGTGGAATCACTACATAAACACGCACACGCCAGTCAGTCCGGGCGTGTGCATTACAGCATGCTCAGGCCATGGTTCCCGTTGAACCCCACGGCCTTCGCTCTCTGAGACTTTTTCCAGCGAATACGTGCATTAAAAATAAATAAAATTTTTTTTTTTTTTTTCTCTAGCTGAGTTCCAGGCGAATTACGCACCCGTCCAGATGAATCTATCAGCTCTCGTTCCTGCGGATCCACCACGTTACTATGGGGATCCAAGACAGAGTCGTGCATTTGTGGAGCAATGCATGCTACACTTCAAGTTCTACCCTCTTTGTTTTCCCACCGATCGGGTTAAGGTGGGATTCATTATGTCTAACCTAGCGGGTGATGCCTTGGAATGGATCAACCCCCTATGGGAAACACAGGATCCTATTGTCCTGGACATAATGGCCTTCCTGGTGGCCTTTCTAATGGTGTTCGATGATCCTAACCCGGAGGCTCCTGCTGAAGCTTCACTTCCCAGTATCCCGGAGCAGCCCCGATGGGTAATGTGTGTGGGTAGCGCAATAGTCCTCCAGCCCAATGAGACTACTGCCCACCCAGAATCCTCACAGGGTGACTACACTCTCCGGAATACTTCTCCCAACCTCAAGAGGCAGTCCAGACGTGCTAGACGTAGAGGCAAGCCGTCACACCAGGGTCTGTCCTCCCTGAGACCTCCTGACCCCAACCTTGAAGTCCCTACTGAAGCTTCATCTCCCTGTATCCCGGAGAAGCCCCAACGGGTAATGTGCGTGGGTAGTGCACCAGTTCTCCTGCCCGAAGAGACTGCTGCCCACCCAGAATTCACACCGGAGGACCCCCTGTTGCCTCCTGAATCCCCCGGGATACCACTTGAGGACAATTGGAGAGAGACTTCCCTGTACCCTGCACCTGATACCTCGCCCGCTTCGTCCAGTGAGTCCGACCTGGTGTTCTCCGAGGCAGAGGTTACCCCTGAGTCTCTACACCCCTCCGATCAGGCGGAGGATCTCCAGTTGTCTCCTGAACCCTTCGGGGTGCTACCTGGTAGCGAATGGACAGAGACTTTCCTATACTCGGTACCCGATATCTCGGCTGCTTCATCCAGTGAGTCCAACCTAGTGTACTCTGAAGCAGATGTTTTCCCCGAGCCTCTGCACTCTTCTGACCCAGCAGAGGACCTCCAGTTGTTTTCTGAATCCTCCTGGGTACCACCAGATAACAAGGTAACAGGGACTTTTCTACACCTTGTACCTGATACCTCGCCCATTTCATCCTGTGAGTTTGACAAGATGTACCCCGAAGCAGAGGTTACCCCCGAGTCTCTGCACTTCTCCAACCCGGCGGAGGACTTCCAGTTGTCTCCTGAACCCTCTGGGGTGCTACCTGATAATAAGTGGAGAGAGACTTCCCTGTGTGCTGTTCCTGGTACTCCACCTGTTTCGTCTGCTGCTGAGGATGGCTGGATAGGAGGTAGCATCCTAGCTACCCAGATGAGACCAGTTTCTCCAGTGGACAGTGGAAGTGATCTCCTTGAAGTAAAGGATTGGCCCTCGAATTCCCTGCGGAACATTCTGGCAGGCCTGAAGAAGAGGGGGCGTAAGGGGGGGGGGTACTGTAACATACCTGGCGGCGTCCTTGCATAGTGGTCCATCTCCCACTGTGCAAGAGCGCGCACTTGATCTCCAGTCCAGGGTGTCTCTCTGGCTTCCCTCCATGCTGTCTGTTTGCTTCTGTGTCTGCTGCTTAAGGGCGGCGCCCGATCACTTCCTGCTTTTTGTACCTGCTGCAGGCACACCCCTTGTGCGTCCTCAGCCTATTGCTGTCTGTCACCTGGTATTTAAACCAGCTGCCCCAATTAACCCATGCCTGAGCATCTTGCCCTGTCAGTTGGCTTTTGTCTCTGACATGCCAGGTCCTGTCTATGTTACCTGTCTTGCAGTATCTGTTCCCATGTCTGTACTGTGTCCTATCTGTGTACCTTAACCTGCAGTCTGTACTCGTTCCTTGCCTGTTCGTTCCGCCTTCCTGGAGGCTGTATTTCCAGGCCAGTCTGAACACGCTCCTTGCCTGTTCGTCCTGCCTCTCTGGGGGCCGTATTCCCAGACCCGCTCCTGTATCCCGCTGCAGTGTCGGTCTCCTCCGTACACTCAGTTCCAGTCTGAACTCTCTCCTATCTTTTACCTGTTTTTTCTCTATGTCCGTTCCATTCCTTTTTCTGCATAGTCTGAACTCGTACCTAACTCCTGCTCGTTGTCACTGTACTTCCGTTTGTGAGTTTGTGGTCTACTCGCTACTTCTCTGCAAGTACCCTGTGGGTATCTGGTTCTGCCTTTCCCTTCTAGTCTGTTCCGTGTGAACAGAGCCCTGTTCCCACCGCGTCTGCGGTTTTCGCTTTGCTCAGCTTTGTCCGCCGCGTCTGCGGTTTTCGCTTTGCTCAGCTCTGTCCGCCGCGTCTGCGGTTTTCGCTTTGCTCGGCTCTGTCCGCCGCGTCTGCGGTTTTCGCTTTGCTCGGCTCTGTCCGCCGCGTCTGCGGTTTTCGCTTTGCTCGGCTCTGTCCGCCGCGTCTGCGGTTTTCGCTTTGCTCGGCTCTGTCCGCCGCGTCTGCGGTTTTTGCTTTGCTCGGCCCTGTCCGCCGCGTCTGCGGTTTTCGCTTTGCTCGGCTCTGTCCGCCGCGTCTGCGGTTTTCGCTTTGCTCGGCTCTGTCCGCCGCGTCTGCGGTTTTCGCTTTGCTCGGCTCTGTCCGCCGCGTCTGCGGTTTTCGCTTTGCTCGGCTCTGTCCGCCGCGTCTGCGGTTTTCGCTTTGCTCGGCTCTGTCCGCCGCGTCTGCGGTTTTCGCTTTGCTCGGCTCTGTCCGCCGCGTCTGCGGTTTTCGCTTTGCTCGGCTCTGTCCGCCGCGTCTGCGGTTTTCGCTTTGCTCGGCTCTGTCCGCCGCGTCTGCGGTTTTCGCTTTGCTCGGCTCTGTCCGCCGCGTCTGCGGTTTTCGCTTTGCTCGGCTCTGTCCGCCGCGTCTGCGGTTTTCGCTTTGCTCGGCTCTGTCCGCCGCGTCTGCGGTTTTCGCTTTGCTCGGCTCTGTCCACCGCGTCTGCGGTTTTCGCTCTGCTCGGCTCTGTCCGCCGCGTCTGCGGTTTTCGCTTTACTCTGCCCAGTCCGCCGCGTCTGCGGTTTTCGCTTTGCTCGGCCCTGTCCGCCGCGTCTGCGGTTTCGAATTTGTCTCCCAGTCTGTACTGGACCCTACCCAGCCTGCGCTCTAGTCTGCCTGTTCCTGTATTCCCCGGTGTGGGTCAACAGCCGTGTCCAGAGTCTGACCTGGAGTAGACCCTGGTTCCTCTGCTCGGTTCCTCCTTGGTGCACTGGCATCGTATGCCGTCGTGCGACCTTGGTCGGATCGGGCAGATACTTAGTTACGCCCCTCCAGGCACTCTCCGGTTCATGGCACAGTGGAATCACTACATAAACACGCACACGCCAGTCAGTCCGGGCGTGTGCATTACAACGGTTCATGCATGAAGTACTCAAACTATGGATTTTTTGGCCTCTACTTAGCTTTTGGTGACAAATGTTACAGATAACACGAGTTGGGTCATCCTTAGCGATCTGAAAAAATGCATAGGCTATGCAAGGTTTAGAGCCCATGCGACTCTGTTACTAGCAATGCTATCAAATGATTGGCTGGGTTAGATGCAGAGCGTCTGGGTTTGGTTGGGGGTCCCCACAGTCTGCCTAGGCTAGATGTAGTTAAAAATTCTCATTAGATACACAGGCGGTGCAGCTTGCTTCGCAGCTGGGCTAATACGCCCAAAGTATTGGTAGACTCTATACTAAATAAGGAAGAATTCACTGACTGTGGTGGCCCCTCCGTGGGCTGTGGCGATTGGTGGAGATTTGGTGGATGATTATAGGAGAAAGCTCCTTAATAGAGAAAGTTGGTGGATTTATACTTTAAATACACGTGTACCAGCGGGTTTAAACATCAGACATGATTTGATGTATCATTATGAGTGATCATTTATAGATTATTATTATATATATATTCCTTTTTTCTTTTCTTTTTGATTATTTACATTTATATGCATTGTTTCTATGCTATACGATTTTAACATGGTATGTGTGTTTAGATTTCTGATTAACTCAGCCTTGAACAGGTGCATAGCAGGACATGACATATACATACCACTTCCTTGCTGTTTTTTTTGCTATGCAATGATTAAGAACTCGTATATATATTGTGCAGAGAGAAGGGTGAAAGTCCGCCCAGGCGGGAGGAAATTGGAGTTTCATAACACATATTTGAACTGGAGAGGTATTAGAGGCCTGCAATGGCCACAGGTACTAATGGAGGTAATCAGGGTAGGGAGAGAGGCAAGAGGTCCGGTCATCTTAGTTATACAGGCCGGGGGAAACGACACAGCTTATCACAAGAGCGCATAACTAATGGCAATAATGAAACTAGACACTGAGCGCTTCAGAGAATTTTTCACAAAACTAACTATAGTATGGTCAGAGATTGTGCCGAGAACGGTATGGCAAGGTGCATGAGATATCACGGCCATCGAACGGACAAGGCAGGTAAGAAATATTCGGATGGCAAAATTTATAAGAGACAGAGGCTGTGTAGTGATACGACACCGACAACTGGAAGGAAATAAAGCAGGCCTCATATGGCCCGACTGTGTTCATTTAATGGATATTGTACTGGACATATTACTGTCAGGACTCCAGGACGGAGTGGAACAAGCATTAAGGGTGATGGATGGGGATCGGAGTCCTGCATACGAGTAAGCAGGATCCTCCGTGGCCTGGAAATAGAAAGGACATGTTGGAGAGTTACACTTGTTGGCCAATTTGCCGTTGTGGAGACACAAGAGCATGCTGCAACAAGCTGAATTATTTTAGAAATAAAATGCATTTCTAATGGAATGAGTATAAACAGTTAATAAAGCTGTGACCGATCCTCACCCATCCAGTTGTAAGAGTTACATGATTGTATTGTCAATGAAAGGGGGGCGTTAGGGGGTTGAGTGTCTGGGTTTGGTTAGGGGTCCCCACAGTCTGCCTAGGCTAGATGCATTTAAAAATCATTATTAGATACACAGGCGGTGCAGTCGGTGCAGCTTGCTTCGCAGCTGGGTTACTACGCTGACTAGCAGACACTGAAGCTTTGGATCAGACCTCTGAGTAAACAGCTCTTCAGACTCAACCATCTGTGTTACCCCAAGCCATAGTGTATGTATTTTCTTACGGTTAAAAGGGGTGTGGGGGGGAACCAACCCACCTCTAACTGATGATGGCAACGTCACGTAAAACAAAGCAAGGGGACTCCAAAAAGAGTCTCCATTTTTCCCAAAAATTTGTGGCACAGACACCACTTAAGTGGCATCAATTGCCCCAGAGTTGCTTAAAACGGTTGGTTAGAATGAGTACCACACACTGCTACTATGCCCAAAATTATTTTCCAGACAAGATGCAGCTAAAAATTATTAATTTGCAAGCTGGTGGAGCTTAGTATAGATGGCCTAATAGAATGAGTACCGCATACTGCTACAGGCCCAAAATTATTTTCCAGACAAGATGCAGCTAAAAATTATTAGTAATTTGAAAGCTTAAAACGGTTGGTGAGGTGATTTTACGAAATCCTCAAGCTTTTACTCTCCCCAGGATGACACAGGGGTAGAAAAGTCCTTGCGGATCCATGATTTGTTCATCTTTATGAATGTGAGTCTGTCTACATTCTCAGTGGACAGCCGCGTTCGCTTATCTGTCAGCACACCACCAGCAGCGCTGAACACACGTTCAGAGAGAACGCTGGCTGCGGGGCATGACAAGATCTCCAAGGCGTAAGTGGCGAGCTCCGGCCATTTATCCAGATTGGAAGCCCAAAAAGAGCAAGGGTCCAGTGACACAGTCATGGCTTCGATGTTTACTTGGAGATACTCCTGTACCATCATCTCTAGGCGTTGACTATGTGTCAGACTTCTTGTCTCCTGTGGCCTTGCAAAGGATGGGCTAAAAAAGCTGTGAAATGATTCCGCAAAATTGCTGTTACCAGTAGATACTGTGGTTCTGTTACGGTTTGAGTGCTGAACACTCGACAGTCCCACGGTTGGCAAGTTAGAACTGTGAGATTCCCTACGTGCACCACTGGTGTTTTGTGGAAAAGCACATGTAAGATTCTGCAACAGTCTCTGCTGATACTCCTGCATGCGTGAATCCCTTTCTATGGCAGGAATTATTTCAGCAAATTTACTTTTGTACCGGGGATCTAAGAGTGTGGCAACCCAGTAGTCAGGATTATTTCGAATTCTGACAGTTCGAGGGTCATGTTGCAGGTAGTGCAGCAAGAAGGCACTCATGTGTCTTGCGCATCCAGGAGCACCAAGTCCCTGTTGTGTTGGTGGCGAGGTAACAATCATGCTTCCTTCCTCTGCCCTCTCCCCCCAACCTCGCACAACAGAAATGTGATCAAGGTCTCCCTCATCTGATGAGTCTTCCATCAGTTCGTCCTCCACTTCTTCCTGGGCTCCTGCACCTTCCTTACTAGTTTGGCTGCTACCATGTGCCCTGGTAAATCCATCTCCCCCACCCTCACATGCCTGCCGCCTTGGTGCTGCCGACCCTCTGGACCTTGCAGATGTTAGCCCTTCCGCATACAACTCCTCCTCCTCTACTTCCTCCACCTCCTCTTGTCGCACCACCTGACTCCGAATTCTGTTTAACATGTACTCCAGCATGTAAATCACCGGAATAGTCATGCTGATAATGGCATCGTCAGCACTAAACATCTTCGTCGCCATTTCAAAACTGTGCAGAAGGGTGCATAGGTCCCTGATCTGAGACCACTCCTCCAGCGTGATTTGCCCCACCTCTGGATCCCGTTGGCCCAGGCTATACGTCAGAACGTATTGCACCAGGGCTTGTCGGTGCTGCCACAGTCGCTGCAACATGTGCAGAGTTGAATTCCACCGGGTAGGCACATCGCATTTTAGCCGGTAAAGTGGCAGGCCCAACGACTTCTGTAGAGATGTAAGTTACTGAGCTGCGGGATGCGAACGGCGGAAGTGAGCACACAGCGACCGTGCCCTCTGCAGAAGGCCATCTAGTCCGGATAGTTGCCTAAAAATTGCTGGACAACCAGGTTCAACACGTGAGCCATACAAGGCACGTGTGTGACATTGCCCCGGCGAAGGGCCGCACCCAGGTTTGCAGCATTGTCGCACACAGCCTTCCCTGGTTTCAGGTCCAGTGGAGACAACCATTCATGAAACTGGTTCTCCAGATCTGGCCACAACTCCTCAGCTGTGTGACTCACATTTCCCAGACATTTCAAAGTAAAAACCGCCTGATGACGTTGAGCCCTGCTGCCAGCATAGTAAGGAGGTGTGCAGGATCCCTTCTGTGCAGTTAGAAAGCGTGTGGAATGACCAGACAGGCTTTGGGTGCAGGTGGAGGACTGAGAGGAGGTTGAGGAGGCAGAAGCAGTGGAGGAACTTCGAGATAAAGAGGATTGACGCACAACTCGTGAGGACGGCAAGACTTGGACAGCAGCCCCTTGTCCTGCTGTCACCATAGTTACCCAGTGCCCAGTCAGCGACATGTAACGCCCCTGTCCATGCCTACTCGTCCAAGTGTCTGTGGTGAAATGCACCCTGTCACACACAGAGTTTCTCAAAGAAGCGGTGATGTTGTGTGCTACATGCTGGTGGAGCGCAGGCACGCCTTTCTTTGAGAAGTAGTGCTGACTGGGCATCTGGTACTGGGGCACTGCGACGGACATAAGGTCTCGAAAATCCTCTGTGTCCACCAGGCGGAAAGGCAGAATTTCTGTAGCCAAGAGCTTGCAGATGGTGAAATTCAACCTCTTAGCTTTCTCATGGCTAGGAGGAAATGGTCTTTTACTTGTCCACATCTGAGGGACCGAGGGCTGGCTGTTGTGCTTAGACGGGGTTGAGAAGGGTGTCCCCGGCAAACTGCCGGTCTGTGAGGGAGATGCAGGCGGACATGTTAAGTTGCCTTGATCCAAAGGTGGTGCTCTCGATGTCGGAGAGAGCTCAACACGAGCTGGTGTTTCCACCTCCAAAGAAAATGATGACCTGCCAATCACGCTGGCTGTTGCGGGTAAAGAGGTAGCAGGTCTGCGTCCCAAAACAGGTGTGACTGCTGTCCCCCCAGTCACAGAGGATGAAGAGGCCGCGGATGCACAAGATGGGGCAGACGGTGGTTGGCCCGGCCCGCTAGGCCGCATTGTAGCACAGTGAGCTTCCCACTGCAACTTATGCTTCATATCCATGTGACGGTTCATGCATGAAGTACTCAAACTATGGATTTTTTGGCCTCTACTTAGCTTTTGGTGACAAATGTTACAGATAACACGAGTTGGGTCATCCTTATCGATCTGAAAAAATGCCCAGGCTATGCAAGGCTTAGCACCCATGCGACCTGAAGAGCCACCATGACTTGTGGTCAGAGGCAGAGTTGTGTTTGAGGATGCAGTTGTTGACGTGCTTCCAGTACTACGTCTGTCCAGGAAGGCGCAACCTGACCTCGTCGTCACTAGCATCCTCCTCCACCTCCTCTGCTGACCTCATCGACTGGCTGACTGTGGGTTGACAGTAAGTGGGATCTGCAACCTCGTCATCATCACCCTGTGTGTTCTCACACCCGTCGTCCTCAGAGCCAACCTCTTCCTGCCCTGACAAAAAACTCAAGTTGTCGCTCCAATCAGGTATTTGAGTCTCATCATCGTCTTCCTCATTGTCTCCACCAACAGGAGTTACAGTTTGGGAATGAGGGTCTACATTATGGTCAGAACCTTCTGCGTTTGTTCCTGGATCCGACTCATAAAGATTCTGTGCATCAGTGCAGATCATTTCCTCGTCTGGATTCACAGAAGCTCTGGAGCCGACCTCTGATTCCCAGGCTATAGTATGAGTAAACAGCTCTGCAGACTCAACCATCTGTTCTACCCCATACTCAGACGGGCAGCTGGAGACTTGGGAGCTGTGAGGAAGCAAGTGTGATTGGGGTGACACCTCTGAGGACCGGAGAATTTGTGATGTTGAAGTTGAGGTGGAGGAGAGCCCACTTAAAGGAGCACTTGATATCCGTTGAAGCACCTGCTGTTTTTGTGCCTCATCTGGAATTTGTAGCGATTGGCGTGGCCGTAAGAAAGGGATCGTATCACATTTTGCGCTAAAAGAAGTAGACATCTTAGTTTGGCTGGAAGATGGTCTTTCTTCTGCAGATGTTACTGTTGCTTTAACACCTACCCCACGGACACAACCTTTTTTTCCCTTCCCAACAAGCCTATTCCCCTTTCCACCAGCAGCAGGCCTTTTTCCACTCATTTTGGTTGTTAACTAATTCACAACTCTGGAGTTGTTTGCACAAAAAACGATGGATGGGAACCGAGCAGAGCTGAGTGGCCAAACTGTGGCATTAGCCCAAAAGGATTGGCTGGGTTAGATGCAGTAAAACAATTTTATTACATACACAGGTGGTGGAGCTTAGTATAGATGGACTAATAGAATGAGTCCCACACACTGCTACAAGCCCAAAATTATTTTCCGGGCTAGATGCAGCTAAAAATTATTTGTAATTTTCCAGCTGGTGGAGCTTAGTATAGATGGACTAAGAATAAGTCCCACACACTGCTACAAGCCCAAAATTATTTTCCGAGCTAGATTCAGCTAAAAATTATTTGTAATTTGCAAGCTGGTGGAGCTTAGAATAGATGGACTAAGAATGAGTCCCACACACTGCTACAAGCCCAAAATTATTTTCCGAGCTAGATGCAGCTAAAAATTATTTGTAATTTGCAAGCTGGTGGAGCTTAGTATAGATGGACTAAGAATAAGTCCCACACACTGCTACAAGCCCAAAATTATTTTCCGAGCTAGATGCAGCTAAAAATTATTTGCAATTTGCAAGCTGGTGGAGCTTAGTATAGATGGACTAAGAATAAGTCCCACACACTGCTACAAGCCCAAAATTATTTTCCGAGCTAGATGCAGCTAAAAATTATTTGTAATTTACAAGCTGGTGGAACTTAGTATAGATGGCCCAATAGAATGATGCTATGCCCAAAAGGTTTTACTTGGCTAGGTGCAGTAAAAAAATTGTATTCTATACACAGGTGGTGTAGCTTGCAACACAGATACGCTACTCCACTGACTAACACACTGCAAGAGGCCAAAAAGGATTTGCTTAGCTAGATTTAGCCAAATGCTGTGAAAAACACTTGCACAGCACTGGCACAGACCTGCCTGGCAAAAAGTCCTAGGAAAAGCTGTAACCTAGTCCTCAAAAGGACTGCAATTACAATTAGTCTCTACTCCCAACCTATCTATTTAAGAGCACAGACCTGCCTGCTAAAAGTCGTAAGAAATGCTGTAACCTAGTCCTCAAAAGGACTGCAATCACAACTATTCCCTACTCCCAAGATATCTGTATATTTCTGAGAAAATTGGCTTGAAATTAACACTGAAAGTGTAGTGCACACAGCAGCAGCGGTGCCGTCTAACACGCAGCTGCAGCAGTGAGAAAATGGTGGCGACGGGGAAAATGGCTGGGTCTTATAGGGCAAGGACATGTGACATACACAGCCAATGACACATGCCCTTTCTTGTGTGAAAAAAAGCAGTTCGCTCAGTGTGTGCGCTGCTGATAGGCTGACAGATTGCACCTCCCCACTGTAAATGCGGGAAAGAGAAAAAAAAATGGAGATCTTCATTATTTATGCAGAGATCCCTCCCCCCGCCCCGCTGTACACTCAAACTGCGTATTAACATTGATTATCAGCATTACTGTGAAAAAATCCAGTTATGATTTTGGTGCACGAACAGTTATCGAACATAACCTCGAGCAGCTGGATTTTTTTCAAATCGTTCGTGTTCGCCGAACGGCTCGAACACCGCTCAAAACAGCTCGAATTTGAGATTGGCGAACAGTTCGAGTCGAACACTGCTCATCTCTACATATAAAATTATTAATATTACAGTCTTTAACAGGTTACAGTATAATCTGCAACCAGGTGTCCATTCCACTGAGCAAGGTGCAATTTGAACATGAGGGACCTGTCCGAAAACCCTCAACGTAGGCCCAGGGCGTGGCTGCAGGTCATTGGTGTTCCGGTGTTGGACCACGTCTTCGGCCACGCCAAATGGGTTTTTGTTCAGTGGTCTTTTAATACAGCACCAATAAGGGGCACTCTAACAAGTGCAACTATTTACAATGGAAAGTTCTTTGGTTATTCACCGTCCATAACCTACAAGTCCTTGTACCCCTTTCGGGTAACTGGATCAACACATATAAAATTTTCAAACTGGCAATGTCTCTGGCATACCCTTATGGGTAACTATATACAGCATACTTTTAATACTGTTATACTTTAAACTTTACATTTTAGTTTCTCCAACGGGCAGGGAGCTGACCTTTTGTACTCCTGGTCGATCTACGTAGTGCACTGGTAGTTACTGCTCTACCCTGGTCCCTTGTGTCTACCCCTGGTGTGGTGGGTTCAGTGTGAACTACTCTACCGGTAGGCTGAGGTAACACTGGTAAGCTTGTTAATTTCCTACGAATTCTTTGACTCACCATGGGTACGACAGGTTCACTGCTAGCAGAGGGTTGATTCTCTTGGTCTGCTGATGATGAAACTTCTGTCTCTGGGGCCGACTGGTCTTCCAGCTGTTCTGGGACTTCTGCAGCTTCCGGTGAGGCTGCTTGGAGAAAGGTAAGGACCGGTACTACAATTGCATTGTTCACCTGTGTCCACGACCGGGGAAATTCTCCGAGTACTGTTTGGACCACTTCCTCCACTTCTTCTGTGGGCTGAGGGTTGTCTTGATTTTCTTTAGTGTGTTTTAACTGCTCAGAACATATCTTCAAGTGGTCTCTTGAGACTGGCGCTGAAGTTTCTCCGCCATCTTTGTTGATGAGGCACACTTTGGTGTTATCATTACTCGAGGGTAGGATGGTGTACGACTCTACCTCCCACTGGTCATCTAGTTTGTGGAGTCGTCTCTTTCTCTTAAGGACTTGTTCTCCAGGTGACAAGGGAACAGAAGGTGCGTGTTGATTATAAGTTTTCTCTTGCTTTTGCCTTACCTGGGACAAACTTCTTTCAACACTCTCTTGCACTTTGCGGTATTATTGCTGCCGCTCGGTATCCCAATTCACATCTGGTGAGGTTGTCTCTGGTGTTAGGACTCCCATGTCCAAGTCGATGGGCAGCTTACCAGGTCTTGCCCTCATCAGGTAAGCGGGTGTACAATTGGTGGAGTTCACCGGGATGTGATTATATAGATCCACCAGATCTGGCAACTTCTCTGGCCACAGGCTGCGTTCTTCAAGGGGTAACGTCTTCAACAGGTCTATCACCACCTGGTTCATCTTCTCACACAACCCGTTGGTTTGGGGGTGATACGGCGTTGTCCTGATATTCTTGCAGCCGTACAGGTTGCAGAATTCCTGGAACACCTCCGCTTCGAAGGCTGGACCTTGGTCAGTAAGCACACGGTCAGGGTAACCGTGCGGGCGACAGAAGTGCTGTTGGAAAGCTTTGGCTGCCGTCTGAGCCGTCTGGCCTTTCACTGGCACTACTACCAGGAACCGGGAGTAGTGGTCTACTATGGTGAGAGCGTAAACATAGCCTGACCTGCTTGGGGCTAGCTTCACGTGGTCCAAGGCTACCAGTTCAAGTGGCTGTTTGGTGACGATGGGCTGCAGGGGAGCCATCTGGCTGTCACGGTCTTTTCGTCTCAGGTTGCATGGTCCGCATTCTCGACACCATCTCTCGATTGCTTTCCTCATGCCAGCCCAGTAGAACCGTTCACGTAGCAGGACTTCCAACTTCTTCCATCCGAAGTGTCCTGCTCCATTTTGGTACGCTTCTAAGACCATTGACGCATCTCGCCTCGGGACTACCAACTGCCAGACCAGTTCATGTGTCCGGGAGTTGATACTTCTTCGACACAGCTTCCCTTCGTAGATGAACAGCTTGCCCTTCTCCTTCCACAACTGTTTGGTCTCCTCTGGATCATCTGGATCAGGGTGCGAGTCAGCTTGTGTCAGCAACTCCTTGACTAGGCGGACAGCCGGGTCACTATCCTGTGTCTCTGCCCATCCATGGTGGGGTAATGGATTGAACGTGGCCTCTCTGTTGGCGGAGCACCTGTTCTTTACACAATGGGAGCACTGGGTCACCCCATGACAGTGGAAAGCGGGGATCTCTATCTCCTCCAGCTCTTCCGGGTCTTCTCCCCCATCTGGCAAGTTGGGAATCCTGGACAGCGCGTCAGCATTTGCATTTTTGTGCCCAGCCCGATACTTGATGGTGAACTCGTAGTTAGATAGTCGGGCCATCCATCGTTGTTCCAGGGCACCAAGCTTCGCAGTTTCCAGGTGCGTCAGTGGGTTATTGTCCGTGAAGACCGTAAATTTGGAGGAGGCGAGATAGTGCTTGAAGCGCTCTGTCACAGCCCAGACTACGGCGAGGAACTCCAACTTGAAGGAGCTGTAGTTATCGGGGTTCCTTTCCGTGGGCCAGAGCTTCCTGCTGGCATAGGCAATTAATCTCTCTCTGCCCTGCTGTGTCTGGGACAGCACCGCTCCTAACCCCACGTTGCTAGCGTCCGTATGGAGTATGAAGGGTTGGCCATAGTCGGGGTAGGCCAGGACTTCGTCTCCCGTGAGAGCCATCTTCAGTCGGGTAAAGGATTCGTCTTCTTTCTTATCCCATTTGAACGGAGGTTTCGGGTTTTTGGCCTTCCTGGACTGGCCTACTAGGAGGTCCTGCATGGGTGCTGCTATCTTGGTGAAGCCTTTGATAAACCTTTGGTAGTAGCCTACCAACCCGAGGAACTGCCGCACTTCCTTGATAGTGGAGGGTCTTCGCCAGTCCTTGATTACTGTGACCTTGTCAGGGTCTGGTGCTACACCTTCGGCGCTTACCACATGACCTAGGTACTGTACCTTGGGCTTCAACAGGTGGCATTTTGACGGCTTCACCTTCAGGCCAAAACCAGCTAGGGCTTCAAACACCTCTGCCAGGTGCTTCAGGTGGTCTTCATAGGACTTGGAGTAGACAATGACGTCATCCAGGTACAGCTGGACTGTCTCGAAGTTCTTGTGTCCTTGACAGCAACTCCATCCGCTGGAAGGTTCCTGGGGCGTTGCAGAGCCCGAATGGCATGCAGTTGAACTCGCTGAGGCCCATCAGCGTTGTAAATGCGGTCTTTTCTTTATCCGCCTCTGCTACAGGAACCTGCCAATACCCACTGTAAGTAGAGAAATAATTAGCAGATCTTAATGCAGCTAGTGACTCCTCAATCCTGGGTAATGGGTAGGCATCTTTATGTGTAATGCGGTTAATTTGTCTGTAGTCAACACACATTCTCATTGTACCTTCCTTTTTCCTGACAAGAACTAATGGAGCTGCCCAGGGGCTACAACTATCTCTTATCACCCCAGCCTCCTTCATCTCCCGTAACATCCCTTTGGCACATTGGTAGTGAGCTGGGGGTACAGGCCGGTACCACTCTTTAATGGGTGGATAATCTCCCGTGGGGATATGGTGCTGTACCCCTTTTACATGCCCGAAATCTAGTGGGTGTTTGCTGAAGACCTGCTCATACTCCTGGACCACCCGGTATACGCCATGTTTTTGGTGCTGAGGTGTGGAGTCAGTGCCCACGTGTAGCTTCTGACACCAGTCCTCAATCTGTCCCTTGGAGCCATTTTCCTCCGCCGGCTTGGATGGAGGTAAGGGTTCCACTGCCTTTATAGAGTTGTTACTGACGGAGAATAATTTGGCAAGGGTAGCATACCGGGGCAAATGGACCTCTTTCTCCCCACAATTCAGGATGCGGACTGGCACTCTCCCATGGCGGACATCAACTACCCCCCTGGCTGTCAAGATGGTGAGCACACTGTGTTCCAAATTATTATGCAAATAATATTTTCTCAGATTTTCCCAAATTACCTATATGAATTGCAGTCATTGTAATTTTCCAGTCAAATAACTATTAGAGTACAATTGAAAGGTTTTTGTACAAACTGCCTATGATAACAGTATATTTTTTAAAAAATAAAAAACTCAAACTGCACTCAAAATGCATGTTCCAAATTATTATGCACAGCAGAGTTTTCAACCTTTTCATTTTAATAAAGAACAAAAAAATTGTCATTTTCGAAATTATAAGCATTAGCAGGTTATTACAAACTGAAATCAAACAGTTTTCAACTCAAAACTTTATTCTAGGTGATGTTACATTTGCACATAGGACCGCTTGTTCAAAAGGAGCTCCTGAACTCTCTTGTCCATTGAATTTGTCAGGTTTTGGATGGTTTCTGCTTCAATTGTTTTGCATGAGGACAGAATACCCTCCTAGAGCTGTTGCTTAGATGTGAACTGCCTCCCGCCATCATAGACACTCCTTTTGATGATGCTCCAGAGGTTCTCAATGGGGTTGAGGTCAGGGGAGCATGGGGGCCACACCATAAGTTTGTCCCCTTTTATGCCCATAGGAGCCAGAGATGCAGATGTGTTATGTGCAGCATGATACGGGGCATTATCATGCATGAAATGATCTCGATGGTCCAGATGGATGGAGTGGAGGATGGCTGGTTGATGGACACCCCATGCAAACACGGCTACGGCACTAACAAGGAGGAGGTGGAGTAATGTTTTGGGCTGGAATCATGGGGAGAGAGATTGTCGGCCCTTTTAGGATCCCTGAAGGGGTAAAGATGAACTCCATAATGTATGTTGAGTTTCTCAAACAGCACCTCCTTCCATGGTTCAAGAAGAAGAACCGTGTATTCCGCAGCAAGATCATTTTCATGCATGATAATGCCCCGTCTCATGCTGCACATAACACATCTGCATCTCTGGCTGCTATGGGCATAAAAGGGGACAAACTTATGGTGTGGCACCCATGCTCCCCTGACCTCAACCCCATTGAGAACCTCTGGAGCATCATCAAAAGGAGTGTCTATGATGGCGGGAGGCAGTTCACATCTAAGCAACAGCTCTTTGAGGGTATTCTGTCCTCATGCAAAACAATTGAAGCAGAAACCATCCAAAACCTGACAAATTCAATGGACGAGAGAGTTCAGAAGCTCCTTTCGAACAAGCGGTCCTATGTGCAAATGTAACACCACCTAGAATAAAGTTTTGAGTTGAAAACTGTTTGATTTCAGTTTGTAATAACCTGCTAATGCTTATAATTTCAAAAATGACAATTTTTTTGTTCTTTATTAAAATGAAAAGGTTGAAAACTCTGCTGTGCATAATAATTTGGAACATGCATTTTGAGTGCAGTTTGAGTTTTTTATTTTTTTAAAAATATACTGTTATCATAGGCAGTTTGTACAAAAACCTTTCAATTGTACTATAATAGTTATTTGACTGGAAAATTACAATGACTGCAATTCATATAGGTAATTTGGGAAAATCTGAGAAAATATTATTTGCATAATAATTTGGAACACAGTGTATACGGGCTCTACCAGGGCCTGGTAATCTCGACCCCTGAGACCGATTGCTGCCCGACACCATATCAACATTTCACTTCTAGGGGGCATGGCAATGGATAATGGGTCACTCATCCTGACACTGCCAATTTCACCACCAGACAGTTCTACCTGTTGTCTTCTCATCAGGGCTCTGATTTCTCTCTGCAGAACCCGCTGCTGACTGGAACTGGCAGTCTCCGCGACCTGCTGTAACAAGACAATAATTTCTGAAAGACAATTTTCTATGACATTAGTGCCTAAGGTTATCATGGGATGACTTTCTCGGCGATCAATATCAACAATTATCATTCCTTGCGATGGCAACTCTACTTTGCCGACTTTTATGGTCACCTCTTTATACCCCACCTGAGGCAAGGGCTGACCATTGCTGGCATAGATGCTCAGATGCTCATCTGGACGGCGGGTAATGTCCGAATCAGTCCAGTATCGCTTATAAAGAATGTATGGCATAGTGGTCACCTGGGATCCAGTGTCCAGCAAGGCGCTCATTGGGATGCCATCAAGCACGACAGGTAGGACCGGTCGTCCTCCCACGTACTTGTCTCGCCAGCTTTGTGGGCCTGGTCGTCTTACTCCTGGGGGTTGGCCCTCTGCCCCAGGTGTTGCCCGTTTAAATTGCAGAATCTTGCGTAGTGTCCCGCCTTTTGACAGCGGCGGCAGATGGGTTGTCTGTCCTGGTCGTAGCGATCGCTGTTCCTCCCTCTGATCGGTGGAATTCTTTTCTGTCATCGCCACGGGACGTCATCTGGACTGGAAGCCAGCTTGATCTTTTCCTGGGGAGACACTTGCAGGGCCTGCACAGTTTTGGTTAACACGGCCACGCTTTTGGTCAGCTCTTGGACCTGAAGGCGCAGGTCTTCAGACGGGTCATTGTCCAGCGTCTGCGCATCAGCCTCCACAGGTGTTGGGGAAAAGGATGCCACCTCCTGGTGGTAGGTGATAGCTGGGCGCCGGTGGGATGCAGCGCCTCCTGGTGTTGATTCCCGCAGCACCCTGATGTCTCTGTCTTTAAATTGTGCAAAGTCCAGATCAGGGTTTTGCCGAGCCATAATGCGCAGCTGCGTCCTGTGAGAGCTGGACAGGAGTCCCTCAATAAACTGTTCAGTTAGCAATCTGTTCTCATCTTGCACGCTGTCAGGGTCAACCTGTTTGATGGCCCGCAGCGCCTCCTGCAGTTTAAGAGCATAGTCCCGTACACTGTCCTGTACTCTTTGTTTGCACCCGTAAAACTTCATTTTAATTTCTGCTGCAGTGCGGGTGTCAAAGGTATCCTTCAATCGGGCCAGTATTTCTTTTACAGTGCCTTTGTCTCTTCCCGGCCAGGACTTCACCTCTCTCTGGGCTGCACCGATTAGTTGGCCTATGAGGATGCTGACTTTTTGTTCCTCAGACAGGGGGTATACTTTAAACAAACTGCGCAATCTTTCCTCAAAGTCATTCAAGGTGTGCGACTCCCCTGAGTACTGGGGCAACCACGCCGCCCCCGGTATATATGGCATTGATAACGGCATTACAGTGGCAGCGGCCGCGACTGCGGCTGAACCCTCTTCCATGTTGGGCATCTTCCTCCCCCCTAGTGAACAGTGGCCTACCTTCCTGTTTGTTGAGCCGGCTGCGGTCCCTCGGATGGGAAGAGGAGAACTGCTCGACTAGCAGTTCCCGGTGCAGAACCTGGCGTCCCCTTGTGTCTGACGTCAGGGCGTGCGCTTCCTGGCACGGCGGCCTCCTTCCAGGACCTGACGCTGCGTCAGTGTGTTAGGTGGGGCTTGGGCTTCTCGCGCCTTAGCAGCCACGCCTCTCAGGTTCCCGCGGTTACGCCCTTCTTCTTCCCGCGCGGCGACTCAGAAATGGCGGACAATGGCGGGAAACAGCGGCAATTGGCGCGAAACTTCACCACGGTATGCGACACAGTTCTTTAAGGAGCACAGTACCCGGTGGCAACAGGCACGAAATCCTGCCGACTATGCCAAAGTTGACGCGCCCCCTGGTTCGTGGGGTACCCGGTGCCGGGCCGGTAGATGCTGAGGGTTGTAGTCACAGTGGTGGTGACCCGGTCCATGACCCAGGGCAGTCAATCCAAGGGAAATTATATGTATAGGTTTTATTAAAGAGGCCGACTACGCCACCTGTGGAATGTGGCTAAAGGGGCCGCCGCTGTGGAACAGTCCTCTGAAGCTGGTGGTATTGCAGCAAGGATGTTATGACTCCCCATAGGAAGAGCTAGCTGCAGGGCAGGGTGTGGATGTTGGTGGTTTTGCAGGGTGTCGTAGTGCAGTAATAACTAGTGCTGATCGAGCACTAAAATGCTCGGGTGCTTGAAGCTCGGGCCGAGCTCGCCGTGATACTCGGGTGCTCGACCCGAGCAACGAGCCCAATGTTAGTCTATGGGAGACCCGAGCATTTTTGCGGCGGTACCCCCGGCAGTCTTTTAAAAGCCTAACAAGTGCCCAAAACGATAGTGACCATAGGCGGATTATAATGAGGGCAATCCGGGCTACCGCCCGGGGCCTCGGGTCTCCAGGGGGCCCGGGGCTCCGGGATATCTATGGCCGGATTGCCCTCATTATATGTGCGGCCCCGCGGCACATACCAGCAGACAGTGGTGGGGAGGGCCCCCGGACCGCTCCCCCAGCAGCGGTGCACGGCCGCTGCTTTTTCTTCGGCCGGGCCAGCACTGCAGCAGTTAACTTCCCTGTGCTGGCCCGGCCGCGTCACTGCTAGGAGTCGGAGCCACGGCCCTGTGCGCGGCCGTGTCTCCTAGCTGTGACGTCACGCAGTGCGCGCCCGGCCTGCACTGCTACTTGCCACCGGAGAGGAGCAGGAGACAGGAGGACTGGAGCCGAGCCGGGGGATGGTGAGTGTGTGTGTGTGTGTGTGTGTGTGTGTGTGTGTGTGTGTGTGTGTGTATGTGTATGTATGTATGTATGTATGTATGTGTGTGTATGTGTAGGAAAAAGAGGGGAAAACCACTGTACAATGTATTTAGAATATGCAAGACCAAAATCACTCCAGTCACTGGCTAAAATCCAAGGCTGGAAATACAATATAAGAACCAATGAATGGCAGACCATTCGGTATAATTAATTGAAAAAAAGGAAAGAAAACCGAACATAAGATCCAAAAAATAATAATGGAAAGGCAGGGATATAATGTATAAAATACCTTTATTAGACAGGGTGGTATACCATACGGTTAATAAAAAAGCGTACGCTGAACCGGCGATTACATAATTAGAGAAAAAAATTAAATTAATTAAATTATGAACATATGAAACACATGATAGAGAAATGTATGAGCGACTACTGTCGAGAAACTACCTAGAGGCGTGGCATGTATAGGCAGGCAATAAATATTAAGAATAATAATGTGATAATAATTAGTAATAAATATTATAATAAATACAGTATTGTAAAATACCAAAAGTGTGCACTGCCAGACCAAATAATAACCACTAGGCCACTATCGATTAAATAGAAATGGTAGAGAAAATACACTACTGACAGTAATGACTGTCATAGAGTAAAAAGAAAAGAGAGGGAAGATTCAAAAAAGTATACAAAACGAGAGAGTAGATGCAAAGACGCTCATATTGTACCTGAGAGTAATAGCCGGCCACGTGACGCTGCCCCAACGCGCGTTTCGGACCGCCGTCCTTCATCAGGGGGTGATGTATTTATTATATGTTCATAATTTAATTAATTTAATTTTTTTCTCTAATTATGTAATCGCCGGTTCAGCGTACGCTTTTTTATTAACCGTATGGTATACCACCCTGTCTAATAAAGGTATTTTATACATTATATCCCTGCCTTTCCATTATTACTTTTGGATCTTATGTTCGGTTTTCTTTCCTTTTTTTCAATTATGTGTGTGTATGTGTGCAGGCACATATCATTGTGTGATGTCTGTTTATATGTATTTTTGTGTTTATGCGTGTATGTATATGTCTGTATATGTTTGTGTGTGTGCGTGACTGCGTGCGGCCTCTTGCTGAGTATAGATGGCACTGTGCGGCCTCCTGCTGTCTCGGGGGGGCGCCGTGCGGCCTCCCGCTGTGTATAGGTGGCACCATGCGGCTCCCTGCTGTGTATAGATGGCACCGTACGGCCTCCCGCTGTGTATAGATGGCTCCATGCGGCCTCCCTCTGTGTATAGATGGCACCATGCGGCTTCCTGCTGTGTATAGATGGCTCCGTGCGGCCTCCCGCTGGGTATAGATGGCTCCGTGCGGCCTCCCGCTGTGTATAGATGGCTCCATGCGGCCTCCCGCTGTGTATAGATGGCACCATGCGGCTTCCTGCTGTGTATAGATGGCTCCGTGTGGCCTCCCGCTGGGTATAGATGGCTCCGTGCGGCCTCCCGCTGAGTATAGATGGCTCCATGCGGCCTCCTGCTGTGTATAGATGGCACCATGCGGCTTCCTGCTGTGTATAGATGGCTCCGTGCGGCCTCCCGCTGTGTATAGATGGCTCCGTGCGGCCTCCCGCTGTGTATGGATTGCTACGTGCGGCCTCCTGCCGTGTATAGATGGCTACGTGCGGCCTCCTGCCGTGTATAGATGGCTACGTGTGGCCTCCTGCTGTGTATAGATGGCTACGTGCGGCCTCCTGCTGTGTATAGATGGCTACGTGTGCTCAAAATTGAGTCATACAATTAATGTAAGGCTATGTGCCCAAGATGCAGAAATGCTCCGGATTTTTTTTGAGCATTTCTGCATCTCCCTGGCATAAAAAACGCATGCGGATTGTACATGCGGATTGTACATGCAGATTGTACATGCAGATTGTACATGCGTTTTTCCAGACAGGGACATGCTGATGTGAAGCGTTCTTCACATGCATTTCCGCATGCGGGTTGATAATAAATATATACTTACCTTCTGATGGCCTGCCAACATCAGCGGTCGCGTGACCAGTCACATGACTAAATGACGTCACGGCAGGTCCTTTTCTGACCATCGCAAGCTGCCGGCAAGCCAGGACGCATCGGATAAAGACACCGGGGGCCATCAGAAGGTAAGTATAATATTTTTTTTTTATTTTATTCTTTTTTACAGGTTCTATGGTAGCCGGGTCCGGAGGAGAGTCTCCTCTTCTCCAAACCCGGGTACCATCCGCACATTGAAACGCATGGATTCCGCATGTACAGATGCAGTGATGCATAATCCATGTGTTCCAATGCAAGTCAATGGCGGCGAAAGCGCCGCGCTTCCGCAAAATAATTGTTAGTGCTGAGGATTTTTCCGCAATGATAATCCGCAGCGGGAATTTCCGCAGCATGTGCACAGCACATGCGGATTATCATTGGGGAACGTGGCAGGCCTTCTACCAAGCGTTTTTTAAGCGTTTCTGCAGCGGAATTGCTGCTGCGGAAACGCTTAAAAAACGCGTAGTGGGCACACAGCCTAAAAAAAATTGTTATAATTAATATTGGGCCAAATTAATTTCACGTGAACTATCACATGATCTATCACAGGGGATCATGTGACATGTCACGTGATACATCAGGTGTGTGTGTGTGTGTGTGTGTGTGTGTGTGTGTGTGTGTGTGTGTGTGTGGGGGGGGGGGGGGGGGGGGGCGCCTTCTAAACTGCCCGGGGCCCTTGCTACTCTTAATCCACCCCTGATAGTGACAGTGCTCAAATGACATGGGGACAGCATGGGGATCGCCCCAGGAAGCATTTCTCACCCCCAGGTCACTGCTGTCAACAACGTGGTCAGAGGTATTAAGCCACTTTTAAGGGCTCACAATAAAACGTTCAAAAACAAAACTGAAACTGCTTTCCTGTGAAATATGTTAAGGAACTTCCTTTCCAGGGTAAAGAAGACTTGTGTATAAGGTAAAATAAATAACCCCCCCCCAAAAAATACTCCTCCACACCTTGGGCTATATTCACAAGTAGCATTTTTTATACGTTTTTGCACTTTTGTATTGCTTTCAACCATGACAAATGCATTCACCGGGAAATGTCATTTTAACATTTTACAACCTTATCTGGCCATGTCCTGTGTGACACATGCATACAGTGCTGAAAAGACACGGGAACAGCATGGGGAAGACCCCTGGAAGCATCTCTGACACCCAGGTCACTGCCTAAAAGTGTGACAATCAGAAGTCATCCTTGCCACATCAGAAGATGCAGACTTGCAACTATCCCCGTGCAAGTTCTGGTCCCAGGGCAATGTTCAATTGTGCCTCCCCCATTCCTTGCAATGCAAGTGCAAATATGCAGCCAACTACCCACTCACCCCCAGGCTGCAATACCATACTGCTTGCTTGCACTTGAAATTGGGCCTTTTAGGCATGTGGAGGCGGAATCCGGCCACCACGTCATGGCTGCGTTGGCGGCCTGGAATCCATACTTAGTTCCCAGCGGCCCGGCGGCCGGGTGTCCACACTCGGTCCCCAGCCGCCAGGGGGCGGCCGGGTGTCCATACTCGGTCCCCAGCCGCCTGGGGGCAGCCGGGTGTCCATAATCGGTCCCCAGCCGCCTCTATTTCCCCTGTCAACTTCCCCACACACACTTTTCTTAGCCCGGACTGCTTTAGGGCAGCATTGGACGAGACCACCAGAGAACCAGACTCCTCTGGTGGGCCCTGGCTTCTCCATCAGGGGAGTTGAGAGTGCCAAGGTGAGGAGCATGATGATGATGATAGAAGTTAGCATCTGCTTTGTTTTCTTTTAATGCAAGCATAAGTGTGCAGCCTGCCACCCACCCACCCCCAGGCTGCAATGCCATACTGCTAGCTTGCACTTGAAATGGGGCCTTTAAGTTTGGAGGAGGCCGAAGCTGGCCACTACCTCATGTCTGCTTCGGCAGCGAGGTATCCATACTCAGACCCCAGCCGCCCCTATTTGTCCCGGTGTGCCTTATACATAAGATTAAGCACGTATACCAAAACATTACCTGTGCCCTCCCCAGTGCATTTAGTGGGAAGGACAGCCTATTCCGCTGTAGTGTGTGCATGCCATACCCCAGTTCATGGTACATGCGAAGATGCCTCCCACTCTGCACCTGTCGTTGCAGACTTGCAACTATCCCCGTTCAAGTCCTTGTCCCAGGGCAGTGTTCAATTGTACCTCTCCCATTCCTAGCAATGCAAGCGCAAGTATGCAGCTTGCCACCCACCTAGCCCCAGGCAACAATACCATACTGCTTGCTTGCTTGCACTTGAAATTGGGCCTTTTAGGCATGTGGAGGCGGAATCTGGCCACCACGTCATGGCTGCGATGGCGGCCTGGAATCCATACTCAGTCCCCAGCCGCCCGGTGGCCGGGTGTCCATACTCAGTCCCCAGCCGCCCCGCGGCCGGGTGTCCACACACGATCCCCAGCCGCCTGGGGGCAGCAGGGTGTCCATAAACGGTCCCCAGCCGCCCCTATTTCTCCTTGGAACATCCCCCCACACACTTTTCTTAGCCCGGACTGCTTTAGGGCAGCATTGGACGAGCCCACCAGAGAACCAGACTCCTCCGGTGGGCCCTGGCTTCTCCATCAGGGGAGTTGAGAGTGCCAAGGTGAGGACCATGATGATGATGATACAAGTTAGCATCTGCTTTGTTTTCTTGGAATTCAAGCGCATGTATGTAGTAGCGGCTAGGCCTGAGGTGGTCAGCGTTTTGGCGCATATCCTACCTCCTCCGAGGATTGCTGGATGTTTTCCTGCTACTATTCCAGTTCTATGACTCCCGTTAAAACAAAGCTTCAAGTGATAAATGATGGATGAGACAGTGGCAAAGGAGAAAGAGCAGGAGGAACAGGGACCATTCACATCAATATCAGGCCAGTCAACCACATATGTCTTGTAGGATATGTTTCTGTAACAAAAGGAGCGGTTCGGCTACACAGTTATAGGGCATACAGTGAGTGCAATGCCTACCAAAAATTTCGAGGCACTCCAATGCCCCTTGGAAATGACATGGAGGTCAGAGGGCCTTAACTAAACCGTTTTTTCCATTTATAGCAACTGGGTCTCCTGTACACTGTTTGCCTAAGCAGTGAATGGAAGGCTTTCCAAAAATTATGAGAAACTGCAATGCCCCTTGAAACAGACGTGGATTACAGCGTACTAAAAACCTTCTACCCATTATTGGGGAGTGGGTCTCCCTTAGTTTTCGCCTTTGCATTGAAAAGCAAAAGCTGACTAAAATTAGGAGGAAATGCGATGCTCGTTGGAAGAGTCGTGGAGGTTAGAGGTAATTAAAAACAACATTTCAATGCCCCTTGGAAGAGCTGTGGAGTTCAGAGTGGCTTAAGAAGACGCTTTTAATGCTCCTTTGAAGAGACGTGGAGGTCACAGTAGCTTAACAAGACGGTTTTAATGCCCCTCGGAAAAGACGTGGAGGTCCCAGTAGCTTAACAAGACGGTTTGAATGCCCCTTGGTAGAGACGTGGAGGTCACAGTAGCTTAACAAGACGGATTTAATGCCCCTTGGAAGAGACGTGGAGGTCACAGTAGCTTAACAAGACGGTTTTAATGCCCCTCGGAAAAGTGGTGGAGGTCGCAGTAGCTTAACAAGACGGTTTTAATGCCCCTCGGAAAAGTGGTGGAGGTCGCAGTAGCTTAACAAGACGGTTTTAATGCCCCTCGGAAAAGTGGTGGAGGTCGCAGTAGCTTAACAAGACGGTTTTAATGCCCCTTACAAGAGCCATACAGTACAGCATCTTAAAAATATTATTCCCATTATTGGGGAGTGGGTCTCCCATAGTATTTGCTTATGCCTTCCAAGCAAAAGCTTCCAAAAATTAGGACGGAGCAACTTGCAATGCCCCTTACAAGAGCCATGCAGTACAGCATATTACAAACATAAGTCCCATTATTGGGGAGTGGGTCTCCCATCGTATTTGCTTATGCCTTTCAAGCAAAAGCTTCCCAAAATTAGGTCGGAGCAACTTGCAATGCCCCTTACAAGAGCCATGCAGTACAGCATATTACAAATATAAGTCCCATTATTGGGGAGTGGGTCTCCCATAGTATTTGCTTATGCCTTCCAAGCAAAAGCTTCCCAAAATTAAGACGGAGCAACTTGCAATGCCCCTTACAAGAGCCATGCAGTACAGCATATTACAAACATTATTCCCATTATTGGGGAGTGGGTCTCCCATAGTATTTGCTTATGCCTTCCAAGCAAAAGCTTCCCAAAATTAAGACGGAGCAACTTGCAATGCCCCTTACAAGAGCCATGCAGTACAGCATATTACAAACATTATTCCCATTATTGGGGAGTGGGTCTCCCATAGTATTTGCTTATGCCTTCCAAGCAATAGCTTCCAAAAATTAGGACGGAGAAACTTGCAATGCCCCTTACAAGAGCCATGCAGTACAGCATATTACAAACATTATTCCCATTATTGGGGAGTGGGTCTCCCATAGTATTTGCTTATGCCTTCCAAGCAAAAGCTTCCAAAAATTAGGACGGAGCTACTTGCAATGCCCCTTACAAGAGCCATGCAGTACAGCATATTACAAACATAAGTCCCATTATTGGGGAGTGGGTCTCCCATAGTATTTGCTTATGCCTTCCAAGCAAAAGCTTCCAAAAATTAGGAGGAAATGCAATGCCCGTTTGAAGACTCGTGGAGGTCCCAGTAGCTTAACAAGACGGTTTTAATGCCCCTTACAAGAGACGTGGAGGTCAGAGTGGTATAACAAGACGCTTTTAATGCCCCTCAGAAGAGACGTGGAGGTCAGAGTGGTATAACAAGACGCTTTTAATGCCCCTTACAAGAGACGTGGAGGTCAGAGTGGTATAACAAGATGCTTTTAGTGCCCCTTACAAGAGACGTGGAGGTCAGAGTGGTATAACAAGACGCTTTTAATGCCCCTCAAAAGAGACGTGGAGGTCAGAGTGGTATAGCAAGACGCTTTTAATGCCCCTTACAAGAGACGTGGAGGTCAGAGTGGTATAACAAGATGCTTTTAATGCTCCTTACAAGAGATGTGGAGGTCAGAGTGGTATAACAAGACGCTTTTAATGCCCCTCAGAAGAGACGTGGAGGTCAGAGTGGTATAACAAGACTGTTTTAATGCCCCTCAGAAGAGACGTGGAGTTCAGAGTGGTATAACAAGATGCTTTTAATGCCCCTTACAAGAGACGTGGAGGTCAGAGTGGTATAACAAGACACTTTTAATGCCCCTTACAAGAGACGTGGAGGTCAGAGTGGTATAACAAGACGCTTTTAATGCCACTTACAAGAGACGTGGAGGTCAGAGTGGTATAACAAGACGATTTTAATGCCCCTTACAAGAGCCATACAGTACATCATCTTAAAAATATTATTCCCTTTATTGGGGAGTGGGTCTCCCACAGTCTTTGCTTATGCCTTCCAAGCAAAAGCTGACAAAAATAAGGACGGAGGAACTTTCAATAATGGCAACATGGACCACGGTCACCCTGGTGGTATAGTGGTGGTGGAGGCTGAGGATAAGGAGAAGAACTTAAAACAGCCGAAATGAGGAAGCGTATACCCATGTGTGGGTGTGAAGCGGTGCATGTGAATACATCTCTCGAAATTACAGAGTGGATTTGACTTTATGTTACTCTGCTGTCATTTGGTGGAGATGAGAAGTCTGGCCCAATCCAGCCCTTGTTCATTTTGATAAGGGTCAGCTTGTCAGCATTGTCAGTTGACAGGCGAGTGCGCTTATCAGTTATAATTCCCCCAGCGGCACTAAAAACACGCTCCGATAACAAGCTAGCGGCAGGGCAGGCCAGGATCTCCAAGGCGTACAGAGCGTGTTCATTCCAAGTGTCCAGCTTGGATACCCAATAATTAAAAGGCACAGAGGAATCACGGAGGACGCTGGTACGGTTGGCAAGGTACTCCCTCACCATCTTTTGAAACTTTCCACTCCTTGTGAGAGTACCCCGTGCCTCAGGGTCTGTCCGAAGGGAGGGTCTGAGAAAACTGTCCCAGAACATTGACAGTGTTCCCCTGCCTCTGCTGGATTGGAGTTGCCTCTCTCTCGCTTGTACGCTTTGGTTGGTCAACGAACTGTGACCTCTGCCGCTAGCGTGTTCAGATGGGAATTTTTTTAACAGTTCTGCAGCAAGGGCCTTCTGGTACTGGCCCATTTTTGTAGACCTCTCCACCTCAGGAATAAGAGAGTGAAAGTTCTCCTTGTAGCGGGGGTCTACAAGTGTCACCAACCAGTAATGACTGTCACCCAACATTTTGACAACTCGAGGGTCACGGTTAAGGCAGCGTAACATAAAGTCAGCCATGCGTGCCAGACTGGTAACGGGCAAGATTTCCGTGTCCTCACCAAGATGACGACTGATCATGCTCTCCTCCTCCTCCTCCTTCCCCCTGTCCTCAGGCCACCCACGCTGAACCGACTGTATTACACTTGTACAGGTATTACCGTCTACAGGGCATGATAATGTAGCACCCTGAGGATTCGGCTGCTACAGGGGTATTGCACCTCAACCCAGAGGTGTGATATTCCACTCCCAGGTAAGGATGGAGTGTGGATCTGAGCTCGGTAGGCTGCATGCACTACACACATCCCATTTCCGAGGAGCAGACCGACGGTACTCCCACTTAGAAATGTGCAGGTACGACTGAGTCTGTTCCTGGCTGGAGTGGGAGGGGGGTGGTACATCCCAAGTAGTGTAGGGGCAGATAGGGGGAGCAGCCTGGGTAAAGATAGGAGCTCATTGGGTGCTGGTCACCTGAGCTCACACATAGAGGGTGTATATAAGGTGGGCACCAACTAAGAACAGGGTCAGTTGCAGAGAGAAAGTCAGGAGCAGAGGAGAAGAGAGACCCAGAGTGAGAGAGGAGAGAGAGAGACCCAGAGGGGGAACCAGAAGAAAAGGACTCCAAGAACCCAACTTAAATCCCCGGGTGAAGAGTCGGCACAGGGTACCGGAACCCAAGCTGGTGGGGGTAAAAACACTCCCCAGCCAGAGACCGGAGACCGTGGGCAGCGTTTGCCACGGTCACCCACCACATCCACCACGAAGGCATACCACGAGGAGGGTCAGGGAACCCAAGGCCAAGGGTGTCCCAACAGAAGGCCCGAGGGAGCTGGACCTGGGTGGATCAATAGTGGGGACGGCCAGAGAAAGGACTGAAGGAGAGCTCAGGGTCACGCTCCGGACTTATTTGGGAGTTGGCTGGATCCAGAACCTGGTGGACGCAGCACGGCTCGGGAGGTCACTCGAAGCTGGAGTGACCAGAACATCAGCAGTGAGTAAAACATCCTAAACTGCATAACCCGACTCTGTCTCTGATTGCCGTCTACACTGCATCACCACAACTCCCATCCTCTGCACCTGATCCCCCTGAGGCTATACCCCACCCGTTGGGGGTTATATCACCAAAGCTGCACCTACACCACCAGCCTCAGCGGACCCTGCTGCAGCGGCGGCCACAGTGACCGCAACACAACGGGTGGCGTAGTCGACAATAAAGAACTTATAACATCTGTATGACTGCCACATACAACTGAGTTTGACACCCTGGGCACGGACCGGGTCACAGCCACTCGGAAGACTACAACCCCCATCTGATCCGGCTCCGGATATTCCCCCCAAAAGAATATGGCCCAGGGGGCGCGTCAACTTTGGCGTAGTCGGCAGGATTACGTGCCCACAACACCCGGGTACTGCGTGCCTGAAGAAAAGTGCGAGTTTACCTCAAAAAGAAGTCTCCTGCCGGTTCCGGAGGGTCCCCGCCATCGGACCCCATCACCAGTCGATTCCCGCCGGTTGTCCGCCATTAACAGCTTTTTCCCACCATCTGCAGAGTTTCCCGCCACTGGGAAGCGGTTCCCGCCATTTCCAAAGGTTTCCCGCCTTGTCAGAGCGGACGCCATTATGGGCGTGCCAGAGGATGGCAAGAGGCCACCTCCCATCGTGGGCCAGGACCGAAAATGGCGCCAAAAGTGGAAACCGCCCCCACCAACAGAGACTGTGATGCTAGAGGTGTCTGTCAGCGTGAAAGAACTGCCCCTGGAGCTGACAGTCACCAAGTGGCCCCGGGACCGCCCTCGAAGGGGGAGGAGACGAAAGGAGAGAGCAAAGATGGGTGCCGCCTGGAGCAGTCTGGAGCGAGCGCACCCGGAGGCAAGAAGCCTGGAGAGGAGGAGCAGAGAAGCTCACCCGGAGATGTCCAGAGAGCAGAGCAGCACCGGCCCGCTGGCCAGGAGCCTGCTGGAAGAAGAGCAGAGCAGCACCGACCCGTTGGTCAGGAGCCTGCTGGAAACCACGACCCCACTAGGCTTAGTGGAGGTCCTCGCACAGCTCCCCCGAGACCGGGAGTGTGCACAGACTGCCCTGGAGGGCCTCGCACGGAGGATGGCCCGGGTACAGCGAGAGACATTGGCGGAGTGGAGCCGAGAGATGGCCCAGCAAACCAAGACCCGGAGCACGCCAGCCAAGATAAGGAGACAGACCGCCTCTGAGGATGGCGCGGGAGGACCCAAGGCCGGAGACGGCGCCGAGAAGGGAGCCGAACGCATGGAGACAGGTAAAGGGGACGTCTATACCCCAAACCAGGACACCGCTTACCTCCCCAGCTCCCCGTCGCAGAGCCCGAAAGTCCCCCTGCTGTGCCCGAAAACGCCATGTCACCGCCACAGACTAGGCCTCAACCGGAAGCCGCAGCCGCGACCCCTGTGACGTCACACGCCCCGACCCCGAGCGTGGCAAAACAGGAAGTAACACCAGCCTGGTCGCAGGGCCTAGAATTCCCGGGCGTCGCATCACCAACAGCGCCCCCTACCTCCGCGGAGCCTCCGGCCTGGCCGCAAGGCCAGGTAGCCCAGGGCGCCGCCGTCCTGACGGTGCCCTTCACCTTCCAGGTGCCCCAGGCCTGGCCGCAAGGCCTGGGCAACCCGGGCGCCACCACCACCGCGCCCGCACCCGTAAAACCAAGGGTGCCGCGTCTGGGAGAGGACTTGTTTGCCCAGCACACGTGGCCGGACGGGCAGCCTTTCATCTGGCCCCAGAGATATTATGAACTGGAGCACCAGAGGAGAGTTGGGGCCATGTGTGCACCCCTGATTCCGGCTCCGAAGCCCGTGATAAGGATCTCGCCCCCGCTTGAAGGGACCCAATTTGAGTGGGACCCCACCGGAGAAGACCTAATGGGGTTCACTCAAGAAACCAGGGCAGCTGCAGCGGAGCGTGCTGAGTGCTGCCGACAGCAGCTCGAGGAGTTTGCGAGGGAGCGGAGAGAGAGGCGGGTCCGGGAACAACAGGCTCAAGTAAGGAGCGCCGAGCAGAAGAGCCGAACCAGGAGGGACCCCCGTGCAGCGCACAGTCCCCGCACCACCGGGACTGTAATTAAGTTCAACATGCAGCATGGGTGGGGCTTCATCAGAGACCACAACACCCCCGGCGACGTCTTTGTCACGCGCAGAGATGTGGAGTCCCATCTGCCGGAGGGGCACAGAGGTCGTGACCTTTATATCGGGGACGAGGTCACCTTTACCCGGCACAAGTGTGCCAAAGGACCCTACGCCCTCCATGTGCATCGCCTGACAGAGGAGGAGCTGCGATGTGAGGAGGAAGAGCAAGAGGATCCGGACGGGTCTGAAGCTGAGATCCCCAAAGAAAGAGCAGGAGGAAGACGTTGTTGAGTACAGCGGAGTAGGTGCTGTAAATAGTTACCCGATCGGGGTATAAAGAAACTGTTACTGCAAATATAGTCCCCGTTGGGACCAGCTGAGTGAACTGTTTACCCGTTTACCCTTAATCCCACAGGCTGAGGACTGTGAGCAGCTATCCCCTTTCCCTCCTTAACTGGCCGAGGACTGAGAGCGGCCATATCCCCTGTAGATAGTTGCGCGTCCTAAAGCGCCCCCTACCGGTTTTATAGGAAAACCAGTTTTCCAGAGAGACTGTCGCACTTTACCCGGTCACACGTTGCACAGTGACCGGAGGAGGAACAAGAGACGACGAGAATGTTTATTATAAAAAGTTTTATTGATGCTGCTAACTTATATAATGTTTTATATGTTTTATATGTTTATGAAAAAAATTTGTATGTTTTGGTGTTGTTTTATGTCTTACAGCCCGAGGACGTGCTGTGATTTACCAGGGGGGAATGTAGCACCCTGAGGATTCGGCTGCTACAGGGGTATTGCACCTCAACCCAGAGGTGTGATATTCCACTCCCAGGTAAGGATGGAGTGTGGATCTGAGCTCGGTAGGCTGCATGCACTACACACATCCCATTTCCGAGGAGCAGACCGACGGTACTCCCACTTAGAAATGTGCAGGTACGACCGAGTCTGTTCCTGGCTGGAGTGGGAGGGGGGTGGTACATCCCAAGTAGTGTAGGGGCAGATAGGAGCTCATTGGGTGCTGGTCACCTGAGCTCACACATAGAGGGTGTATATAAGTTGGGCACCAACTAAGAACAGGGTCAGTTGCAGAGAGAAAGTCAGGAGCAGAGGAGAAGAGAGACCCAGAGTGAGAGAGGAGAGAGAGAGACCCAGAGGGGGAACCAGAAGAAAAGGACTCCAAGAACCCAACTTAAATCCCCGGGTGAAGAGTCGGCACAGGGTACCGGAACCCAAGCTGGTGGGGGTAAAAACACTCCCCAGCCAGAGACCGGAGACCGTGGGCAGCGTTTGCCACGGTCACCCACCACATCCACCACGAAGGCATACCACGAGGAGGGTCAGGGAACCCAAGGCCAAGGGTGTCCCAACAGAAGGCCCGAGGGAGCTGGACCTGGGTGGATCAATAGTGGGGACGGCCAGAGAAAAGACTGAAGGAGAGCTCAGGGTCACGCTCCGGACTTATTTGGGAGTTGGCTGGATCCAGAACCTGGTGGACGCAGCACGGCTCGGGAGGTCACTCGAAGCTGGAGTGACCAGAACATCAGCAGTGAGTAAAACATCCTAAACTGCATAACCCGACTCTGTCTCTGATTGCCGTCTACACTGCATCACCACAACTCCCATCCTCTGCACCTGATCCCCCTGAGGCTATACCCCACCCGTTGGGGGTTATATCACCAAAGCTGCACCTACACCACCAGCCTCAGCGGACCCTGCTGCAGCGGCGGCCACAGTGACCGCAACACAACGGGTGGCGTAGTCGACAATAAAGAACTTATAACATCTGTATGACTGCCACATACAACTGAGTTTGACACCCTGGGCACGGACCGGGTCACAGCCACTCGGAAGACTACAACCCCCATCTGATCCGGCTCCGGATATTCCCCCCAAAAGAATATGGCCCAGGGGGCGCGTCAATAACAGCTCCTGTTCTTCCTCCTCCTCCTCCTCCTCCTCTCCCTCATTGTCCCCCAATGCACGTTGGGATGAGATGAGGCTGGGCTGTGTGTAATCGCCCACTACGGCTTCTTGATCCATCTCATTTTACTCTGGCTGCAATGCCTCCTCTTTAATTCTCTGCAGAGAGCGTTGCAAAAGACAGACAAGTGGGATGCTGACACTAATGACGGCATCATCGCCACTCACCATCTTGGTGGCCTCCTCAAAGTTTGTCTGATGGTACATATGTCAGTCATCCAGGTCCACTCATGAGGTCTTATGTGTGGAGTCTGACCTGAATATTGACGGCCTTGTTGCAGCTGGTACTCCTCAACTGCTCTCTTCTGCTCACAAATCCTTTGCAACATGTGGAGGGTAGAGTTCCAACGTGTGGGGACATCACACACCAGTCGGTGTGCCGGAAGCTGCAAACGCTGCTGCAACACAGCAAGGGCGGCGGAAGCTGTAGCCGACTTGCGAAAATGAGCTGACAGGCGGCGTACTTTCACGAGCAGATCTGGCAACTCGGGGTACGATTTAAGAAACCGCTGAACCACGAGGTTTAGCACATGAGCCAGGCATGGTACGTGTGTGATCTCGCCTCGCCTCAGAGCCGCCACCAGGTTATGGCCATTGTCACACACGACCATGCCTGGATGTAGGTTCAGCGGTCTCAGCCACAGATCTGCCTGCTCTTTCACAGATGTCCACAACTCACAAGCAGTGTGACGTTTATCACCTAAGCTTATGAGTTTCAGCACAGCCTGTTGCCGCTTGGTGGAGGCAGTACTGAAGTGCTTCCAGCTTGTAACTGATGTGGTGATATCTGAGATGGAGGCTGAACATGAGGAGGAGGAGGAGGATGATGCGCAGGAGCTGTACACTGTGGGGGGCAACCCTGACTGACATAGGGCCCGCAATCCTCGGTGTGGGGAGGATGTGTTCCGTCCCAAGGTCCGACTGGGTCTCGGCTTCCACTATGTTTACCCAGTGTGCCGTCAGGGAGATGCACCGTCCCTGGCCACAAGCACTTGTCCACGTGTCCATTGTCAGGTGGACTCTCCCAGTAACTGCGTTGTTGAGGCACGGCAGATGTTTTGGGACACGTGCTTGTGTAGTGCGGGGATGGCACACCGGGCAAAAGTGTCGGCTGGGGACCGAGTACCGAGGGACGGCCACCGCCATAAGGTTGCGGAAGGATTCCGTCTCCACCAGCCTAAAAGGCAGCATTTCCAATGCAAGCAGTCGTGAAATGTGCGAATTTAGGACTGTGGTCTGTGGGGCGTTAGCTGCGAATTTCCGCTTTCGTTCAAAGGTCTGGGATATGGACAATTGAACGCTGCAGTGGGACGTGGACATGGACGTTGATGCTGTTTCTTGAGAAACTGCCATAAAAAGTGAAGACTGAGAGGAGGGGGCATATTTACATGCAGTATGGACAGGGGATTGCCTTGCACACACAACAGGGGGTTCTATTGCACGCGCAACAGCGGAAGAAGCAGTGGTGACACCCGCTGACACTGGTCGTGGACCCCGGGTTTCGCCCCACAAAGTCGGGTGCTTTGCTGCCATGTGCCTGATCATGCTGGTGGTGGTCAGGCTGGTAGTTTTGTCACCCCTGCTGATGCTGGCATGGCAGGTGGTACAAATGGCCTTTTTGGGGTTATCAGCAGAGTCTTTAAAAAAATTCCAGACTCTGGAAGACCTACCGCTTGTACTGGCAACGTCCCTCGTGTTGGTGTTACGCGGAACGGTTGTCCGCCTTCTGTCTGCGGCCACCACACTGCTTCTTCCTGCCTGTTGGGGTACTCTGCCTCCCTCCCCCTGTGTGCTGCTGGCATCACTCTGCATGTCCTCCTGCCACATTGGGTCAGTTACTAGATCATCCACCACCTCCTCCTCTTCCACTTGCGCACCACGATGCTCCTCCTCACTTCGTGGCAATTGTGTCTCGTCATCGTCCACCTCTTGTGACAAATTGCCAGCGTCGACTTCCTGTGGCCGTGGCTGTTCAAATATTTGGGCATCGCTACATGGGATCTCCTCTTCCACCACTTCAAGCGTAGCAGGCGAGGGGCACAAATATGGAAATGGACCAGTGAGCAGCTCTTCAGAGTGTCCAAGTGTGGGATCAATTGCTGTCTGATGACACTCGGCATGGTGGGAGGAAGGAGCATCAGGGTGAGGAGGAGTATGCGGTCGAGACTCACGGCTACTAAGAGTTGACCGTGTGGAAGATAGACCGGAGGTGGTGGTGCCCAGGTAACTGGAAGTATTATCTGCTATCCAATTAATAACCTGATCAGTTCGCAATACTGGTGTTGTTCTGTGCTTCCCTAGTAATTTGGTCAAGAAGTGGGAGCGAGAAGATGTGGCTGTTGGTTGTGGCACATTTTCACCTTGGCCACGGCCCCGTCCTCTGCACGCACCATCACCAGAACGTCCAGTTCCACGTCCCTTGCCACGCGCCTTGCCCTTTGTAAAGGAAGTAAAATAGCTTACACTCGCACTATCAATGGAAATAGGGTAACAAAAAGGAGATTAGAACAGTGGAAGAGGAAAACCACAGTTCTATTTCTCTGGCCTACACCAGACTCTTTTAAACAATCAGAACAATCAGGGAGAAACTATTACTGTTTTTCCTTATGGAAAAAATACCAAAACCTGAATAATAGAGATTTTTTACCGTGGAACAGCAAAACCACAGTTATTGTTTACTGGGGTATACCACACTTTTTAAAATATATAGATTTGCGGCTGAACAGTGAGCGACACACTCAAACTGTTTTTTTTTTAGATACCAAAGGCCCAAAACTGGATACTGCAGAGATTTTACCCGTGGAACTGCAAAACCACACTTCTGTTTCTGTGGCCTATACCAGACTCTTCTTAACAGATATATTTGTGTCTGAAAAATCAGAGACACCCTTTTTTTTGGGGGGGGGTGGGGTGGGGGGACACCAATAGGTTAATAAGACGGGTATTTGTACAGTGTGTAGGAGGAAAAAAAAAAGAGGATTTAGATGGAAAAAAAGGATTTTTACTGGCCCCCGAGACCTGCAGCTAAGTCCTGCAATTTCAGAAACAGGAGCACACAGGACTGTAATGCAGCGTTTGCTGGTATAACCACTGCGTCTCCTATACAGCCTACCTGCCTGCCTGCCTGCCTGCCTGATATCTGGGATGGATATTAGTCCTGAGAAGGACTGTTTGTTTGTTCTGGCAGCCTTTACAGACCCTGCACTAACTATTTCGCAGGAAAAATCTCTCCCTAGCTCAGCAGCGTTGTCCCTACACTGTCTGATACGGAGCGTCTGTGTCCAAGATAGCGGCGCCCGGTTTTAAATACTCGAGGTGACGCTGTGCAGCCAGCCAATCACTGTAATGCCCACAAACTACATGGCTGCGGCATTACAGTGACTGGCTGGCAATCCCTGCATGTTCATTGGCTCTGTAAAGAGCGCCAAACATGCAGGGCGGAGACCCGAGTTCCCGCCCGAGTAACCCGGAAATGCTCGGTGCTCGCCGAACATCCCGAGTAGCGTGATGCTCGGGCGAGTACTAAGCAGTGTCGAGCATGCTCGCTCAACACTAGTAATAACCACAGAGTCAGTATAGTGCAGTCCCAGGGTCTTTACTGATGACAATTAGACAAGCCTGGACTGGGGTACTGGCTAGAGGTAAGAGTCCGGTCAGCCTGGAAGCAAACATAGAGTCCTCCTTGCCAGGTGAAGTTGTAGGCCTTCCCTTCTCACTATACTCTTTGGCTTTGCTGCTTGTAGCTGTGCTATAGCCCACGTCCCTTAGTGTAACGTTCTGTGCTCACCCGTATGGCTGGCAGCTCGGGCCTTACTCATGCGTTGCTCCCACGTAGCGGTGCTGGTCCCTCTGTGCTGCTGAGCCTCCGGGCGTCTGATGGGGCCAGGAGACCTTCAATCTCCTGCCCTACGGTATCTGCTGCTGGGCCTTCAGTGCCCCACAGCCTCGGACTCCGGTGTCCGGTCCTCTGTGTTTCTCTAGCTAGGACGAGCTACCTCAGCTCCAGTCCCTAGCTCTTGTCTCCTCGACATCCTAAACTCAACTCCTGACACTAAGACTAACTAACCCCGCCTCCAGATCCCAGTTGCCAAGGGGAGGGGACTCCCCTTGCTGGTCTGGAGCCAGGAAAGTGTTGCATGTTTAGTATGCCTAACTAGGGGATCCCTGCTTGCTTCCAGGCATGGCATTACCTCTTTTTAGGGAGGCAAAGCCACTGTGGCAACCGGACCCCTGGGGTGCCACATATCTGTGCTGCAGACTGGATGCAATTGTAGCAAACCCTCATTATTGGGTCTGAACATGTTTACAGTCTGCGGATTCAAACAAGACTGTTCTCATTCATTAACAGCAAGCAATGATCTTGAAATGTGTGAGTATTTCAGCTTTCTAGCACACTTGGTTATTTTCTAAGAGCATTTACGCAGGCCAATTATTGTACCCGTGCGTTCATACTATTGCTCATTACCCAATAATCAAAAGACTGACGATCACTTCCAAACAGAGAACTGGTGTGAACAGGTGCATACTAAGAGCAGCCATCTCCATACGTAATTAAGTTTCAATCTGTAATGCTATTGCATGTAAACAAGAAATATATGAAATTTGAATTGCATTACTGCTCTAGAAAATAGGAAAAAATGAAGATACTTAGCACATACTCTTAGTATGCACCTGTTCACACCAGTTTTCTGTTTCGAAGTGACAGTCAGTCTTTTGATATTCGTATACATAGGCTCTCTGACAGAGCACTCCACCCATCAGCCATGGCGGTTTTAATTACAGCAAGATACTCATATAAATCTAGACTTTAGCCCAGAATCACGTTAGGTTCCCAGCAAAGAAGATCGCCTTGTCATGGCGCTGGGCACACATGAATTGGCCAATTTATGTGCTAAGTATCTTAGTTTTTTTCCTACATTCTAGAGCAGTAATGCAATTAAAATTTCATATATTTCAACATGCTATAGCGTTACAGAGTGCAAATTTATTTGTTCAATACTCAATAATCAACCGGAGTATACAGATTGCCAATCAGCTGATGAACAAGCAAAAAACTTGTTCGTCGGGTGAAATTATTTTTAAAGTTCCACAAAAAAATTATCCTTCTCAGCAGCACATCATGCTGTATAAACTGTACACGTGCTGCCAAGAACAATGATAGCAGAATTCGGCACAGACCAATCAATTACAGATCTACTTTGATCGTTCTGTGCACATTGAAAGTGCGATCTGTCTGTTTAAACCTTCTATTAAACAACCACCGATTGGCTTTCAAGTAGCCAATCAGCGATGGTTTAACTACCACGATTGTTCACACGTTCAGTATTTGATCAGTATTTGTAAGCCAAAATCAGGAGTGGAACAATCATAGGAAAAGTATAATAGAAACACGTCACCACTTCTGCATTTTTCACCCACTCCTGGTTTTGACTTAAAAATACTGATGTAAAATACTGACCAAATACTGAATGTGTGAACGTGGCCTTAATACTTGTTTCACCCAACTTTCAGAGTCGCTGGTCCATATTATTTCTTGATCACAGTCTCCTTTCTGTTCTATTTTAATTCCAGTTTATTTATTTATTATTACTTTACGCTATGAAAATAAAAGAATAGAGAATTTATAAAAGAGGAAAACAGAAGGATTGATTTGCCAATTATTCTCAGAAATGCAGCAAAAATTAACCGATAAATCAGTTTCGTAAAATAGTAACTCATTGGCTACTTGCTTTAGGTGGAAACATAATTGCCTCCAGGGAGAGGCTCAAAACCTGTCCTAATCTAATTCTGTTCATACTGATGTGGGCTGTTACACTGTATCAGTGTAGACAGAAATCATCATAAATCCAGAACCCCTGACTGGTGACCCGACCTGATACCTGCAATGATACATTTTAACAAACCCTAAGACTATGTTCACACATGGTTTTTTTTTACGTCACAAATCTGCACCAAAACTGATCTCAAAATCACAGGTTTTGATGCATTTTTTGCTGCGTTTTTTTCACTGTCCTTCTGTCTATATTTATGCATGTACATAAAGTGCTGTGAAACCCCATTCTATTTTCCCATCAGAAACGTTGAACAAACACTGATGCAAATTTTTTTCGTGTTTTTTATGCGTTTTTTCAGTGTTTTTTTTCACCACCCATTACTTCCTTGGTGAAAAAATGCTGAAAAAAAGCTGAAAGAAGTGACATGCTCTATTTTCCAAAAACCCAACCAAGGCACAGAATACCCAACAACAAAAAAAAAACATGATGTGTGAACAGAGAATTCTGGTTTCTCATAGAATTTGCTGGTACTGCAAAACGCAGCTGAAAATTTGCATAAAAATCTGCAGCAAAAAAATGCTGAAAACCCCAACATGTGTGAACATAGCCTAAGTGTGACTAGGCCAGGAGGGTATTTCAGTCCCTGAAGATGAAGGAAAATGTTTACATTTAATTTCTTATCTCCATGGTCCCTCGAAGACGCTGAACATTTCTTTCTTCAGGGCTGCTGGTTTTATGCAGGTAAATTCCTCAGAAACAGCAGTTTTGTTACGACCATATGTCGGAGCGTTGTAAAGTGTCACTTTTACCAGAGTCAGCTCCGCTTTCCTGCTATAGTGTGTGCTTCCAAAATAAAGACAGAACGCAAATGCAACGTTCCAAACCGTCACACAAGCAGAACATGCGAGAAAGACACAAACCTTCTCGCCATGTCAGGGGAAAATACTACTATATGATACATTATGTGTAGAAAGATGAAGTTGGAAAGGAGTGCTCATGGAAATCCAACCCAACTATACGCTTGTGACCTACAGTCTATGGGATAGAGCTGCAGTATCAGCACGGCCTCTAGAGAGCGCTGTGGCCCCATTGTTCTACTGATTAGAGAAGGTCCAGGAGGTCAGTATCAGGGACAGAGATGTATTGAGTGAAGGGGTTGAAGACACACCCTTGTATCGGAGATTAGGTTCCTTTAGTCAATATGAGATGACCAATAATATGAAAGTTAAATAGATGGAAGCTCTGCTAAAGATTCTGCATTGGAGACCCCGAAATTCAAGTTACGTCACTCCTCAGACCCCTTCCTCCTAGTCATGACAAGAAAGGGCCCCTGTGCTAGAACAGTATCTGGGCCCTTTGCAGTCCAATAGATTATCATAATGCACAATTCCACCTGCTTTGGAGGTGGACGTGGCCCCGTACCTCCTGGGTCCCTGGACTGCACCGGTTGTACCTATGGTAAGTGCATTCTTGCCCCCGGTCACACATTAATGGTCTATCCTAAACATTCCCTCTACATTATATACCTGACATCAGTTCTCGCACTGTGTAAAGTCGCCACGTTGTGAAGGGTCTCCTGGTAGAGAATCGAAGGGGCTTTCATGAGAGGCTCATAAGGATAATTAAGGCATCTAATTAAGCTTTCTTTTTCTTTTTCTTCAAAGTATTTTGGAGCCATTTGATACAGGGGCTGTTGGAGAATGCAGGACATGCTGAAATTTGTGGTTCTCTGGAAATCGCAGACCTGCATTGAAAGGGCTTGTAAAGTCTTTGTAAATACATTTTATCATAATATCATGCCGCGCAGCTTTCTCATATTATTTGCATTTCAGCTCCCATCCATAACCAAGATCTTTACTTTCTGAGTGAATGAGAAAAATAATGTTTAATCTAAAGGTTGAGAGAAGTCTGAAGATTTGTTACAATTGTATCCAGTCTAGAGAATCCTCTCTGAGCCGAACACATCATCTGCTCAAATCTCTCTCTTGCTTTTGTAGTTTATTACAATGTATCACTGCTAGTGTTGAGCATTCCGATACTGAAATATCGGGTATCGGCCGATATTCGCGGTATCGGAATTCCGATACTTAATTCCGATACTATTGCAATATCGTATACCGGAATCGGAAGTTCCCATAATGCAATGAGACATTTTCATTTTATTCAGCCAATGAGGATCCTAAGAAGTGTTGGCACATCCTGTTAGGCATGTAGGCATCTTAACTAATGGCATGGCTGTGATTGGCTGCTGAAATGATGTCATGATGCACTATAAAAGCCACCGCCGCCATTTTGAGCTCACTCTGCTGTGAATTCAGTTAGGGATAGGACGCTGTTGTTCTGAGGGACAGTTTTAGCTACCTATTTGCTCTATACTGCTTTACCCAAGCTACTTTCTAAATCACTGTGCCTTGCAGTGCTAGTGCACAGTTCTCTGTACTGTTCACCGCTGTCTGCAAGGTCTGGTGTGTGAGTGCAGCTCACCCTGTAGTGTGTGCTTCAACCCCGTCTGGTTGTAGTGCACTCAGTGTGTGTCACTGCCTCATACATTGTCCTTTATTGCCAATTCATAATTTTTCCTGATATCTCCTATTAGTGTGGTGGTTCCATCTGTATTCAGCTAAATTGGTTCCAAACACACTATATAGGAGTAGATAGAGAATTTTTTTTCCGTCTTGCAGCACTAGTGCACAGTGCTCTGCATCTGTACTGTTCACCGCTGTCTGCAAGGTCTGGTGTGTGAGTGCAGCTCACCCTGTAGTGTGTGCTTCAACCCCGTCTGGTTGTAGTGCACTCAGTGTGTGTCACTGCCTCATACATTGTCCTTTATTGCCAATTCATAATTTTTCCTGATATCTCCTATTAGTGTGGTGGTTCCATCCATATTCAGCTAAATTGATTCCAAACACACTATATAGGAGTAGATAGAGGAGCCTTTCTGCAGCATTGGGCCCTGCAGCCCCAGCCAGATTAGTATTAGCCTATTTTTTGCAGCCTCATCTATTGCATTGTAGGTTACCTTCCTACATTGTAATAGCTACAAAAAGTTTGTGATACTATCGTTATTACATCTTTAGGCACATCCAGTGTCTTTTTGTGACAAAAAAAACCTAAATAAAGTTCACCAAACACTCCACTTTACAGTTGTGTAGGCCACATTAGCTCATATTAAAGTCTAGTCCACACTTTATAAAATTAGTGTTTCTTATACCTGTTAGCAGCTGTTCAGGAATAAGCACACTAAGCCCTTAGTACTTTTCTGCCTATCTTTATCAGTCTACCAAGATGAAGAAGGCAGGGAGTAAGGCATGTGGTCGTGGTCGTGGGCGTGGGCGTGGAGTTTCTGCAGGGAGAGGACGTGAGGATTCTGTGCCTGCAGGGAGAGGACGTGGGGATTCTGTGCCTGCTGCGGGCACCAGTGACTCAGCATCCCCCAGTTTTACCAGGGAACAGTCCTTTATGCGCAGCTTTGTAGGAGCTAGCCGTACCCCACTGCTGCGCGAGGACCAAATTGAAGCCGTTGTCGGATGGATGGCAGCTAACGCATCGACTTCAATTAGTTTCAGATCCTCTCAGGTCCTGAGCACTGAAGAGCACCCATCTGTCTCTTCACCACCTGCCAAATTGCCCAGGCAGTCAGAGAGCCCTGAACAGGAGCCATCTCTACTTCTGTTCTCTGAATCTCTTGGCTTGGAAAGAGGGGGCCAGCCAAGCAGAATTCGAGAATTTGAAGAAGAGGTAGTATGCAGTGATGCGCAACCGTTTTGTCTCTCTGAATCTGAAGAGGCGGGTGGGCCAGTGCCTATGGTCAGCAGCACACCTCAGTACGCATCTGATGATGAGACTCAGGTGCCACTTTCTGGTGCGTACTGTGCTGTCGAGACTACCCAGGAGAAGCAGTTGTTTGAAGAGGGTGGTGTAGATGATGAGGTCCTTGACCCATCATGGCGTGAGGGACAGGAAGGTGGTGGGAGCAGCTCTGAGGAAGAGATTCCCCGAACGGCCCAAAAAGGAGGGAGAGGGAGGGGGCAGACTTGGTTGCCTGTAGCCTCCACTTCGGCACCCATTAGGAGCATGGCTCTTCCAAAATCCAAAGCGGGCGCTCCCAAGACTTGCAGTGCCTGGTCCTTTTTTGACACAGTTGCAGATGACATTTGCTTTGTCAAATGCAAGCTGTGTAATCAGAAGGTGAAAAGAGGGAAAAGTGTCAGCAACCTCAATACCACAAATATGTGGAAACATGTGCGGACCAAGCACGTGGTGGAGTTACACAAACACACTGAAGACCTAGGCCAACCTACAGCGCCACCTACCACCTCTTCAGCTCGTGTTGTAGCCTCTTCCTCCAGCTCACACACAGCTGGTTCGGCTTCCTCACAGGATCGCCATGGAAGAATCTCTGGCACTGTTGTACAGAGACACAGTGTAATTCCACCCACAGCACCACTTTCCCAGTCATCCTCACACTCCCAGGCCAGTCTACAGCCATCGTTAGCACAGGCATGGGAGAAAAGGCGCCCATACTCGGCAAACCACCCCCGAGCACAGGCTCTGAATGCTGGCATTGCTAAACTACTGGCCCTTGAAATGCTATCATTCAGGCTGGTGGAGACTGACACATTCCGTAACTTTATGGCATTGGCAGTCCCACAATACAACGTGCCCAGCCGCTTTTATTTCAGCAGGCAAGCCGTCCCTGCCCTGCAACATCATGTGGAGGGAAAAATTAAACATGCGCTACAAAACGCCGTCAGTAGCAAGGTCCACCTGACCACTGATGCGTGGACCAGTAAGCATGGACAGGGACGATACCTTTCCCTCACTGCCCATTGGGTAAATGTTGTGGAGCCGGGTACAGATCTTGAGAGTGGCGCTGTACGTGTTCTGCCAACTCCAAGGATTGCAGGAATCCAGTCTGTACACATTGACTCCTCCTCATACTCCAGTTCCTCTGAATCAGCGCTGCAGGAGCCGTCACGGTCTACCTCCACATCGACCCGTGAACGGTTACCTGTTATGATGACCGATATGAGCACAGCCGTGGCCAAACGTCAACAGGCCGTATTAAAATTAATTTCTTTGGGGAATCGAAGCCACACAGCGCAGGAGCTCTGGAATGCCATCAAGCAGCAGAGTGACGTGTGGTTTGTGCCAGCGAATCTCCAGCCAGGCATGGTAGTGTGTGACAATGGCCGAAATCTGGTGGCAGCTCTGGGCCTAGGCAACCTCACTCACATCCCATGTCTGGCACATGTGCTCAACTTGGTCGTGCAGAGTTTTTTGAGGGACTATCCGGATCTTGATGCACTGCTTCACAAGGTCCGCATAGAGTGCGCTCACTTGCGGCGTTCCAGCAATGCAAGATCACGCATTGCAGCTCTGCAGCGCCGATTATGTCTTCCGGAACATCGCATCATATGTGACCTACCCACCAGGTGGAATTCAACGTTACATATGTTGGAGAGGTTGTGTGAGCAGCAGGCAGCAGTAATGGAGTACCAGCTGCAGCAGGCGCAAACAAGTCGCAGTGCGCGCCGTTCACACTTCACCACCACTGAGTGGGCCTCTATGAAGGACATTTGCCACGTTTTGCGTGCCTTCGATTATTCCACGCGGATGGCGAGTGCAGATGATGCACTAGTCAGCATGACTATCCCCCTTATCTGCCTGCTTGAAAAAACACTGCAAGCACTAAGGGACGAGGTTTTGGAAGAGGTGGAGGATGAGGAGTCACAAATGCCATCTGCTTCTCTACAGTCTGCGCAACGTGGTTCCTCACAAAGGCCTAGGCAGGGGACACTTTGTGAGGAGGATGAGGAGGAGTCAATGGATGAGGAAGACATCTGTCCAGAGGAGGGAGGTACACAATGCTCTAGTAGTCAGTATCTAGAGCGAGGGTGGGGTGATGCAGAGCAGGCAGAGATCACGCCTCAAGCAGGGGACAGCGTTTCTTGGCCAGTTGGCAGTCTGCAGCACATGGTTGATTTCATGCTGCAGTGCCTCAGAAACGACCGCCGCATCGCCCACATTCTCAACACGGCTGATTATTGGGTGTCCACCCTCCTAGATCCTCGCTACCGGGACAACTTACAAAGCCTCATAACACCATTGAACCGGGAGCGTAAAATGCGGGAGTACCAAGACGCACTGGTGCATTCCATCATGTTCTCCATTCCAACCGAGAGCAGTGCTGCTAGTGCTTTACAAAGCAGCTCAGTGCGTCGAGGCAGTGGAGGAAGCTCTGCACAAAGAGGGAGCAGAAGCAGCGCCTCAGCACAAGGCAAGACCAGTATGGCCGAAATGTGGCAAAGTTTTGTGTCCCCGCCGCCACAAATGTCTACACCATCACAGACAGCTCCAGTCAGCAGGAGGCAACGTTTCCGTCAGATGGTGACAGACTACATGTCTTGCCCTCTTGGTGTACTCCCAGACGGCTCTTCTCCCTTCAAGTTTTGGGTCTGTAAGCTGGATACATGGCCAGAGCTTAGTCAGTATGCACTGGAGGTGCTAGCTTGCCCTGCTGCTAGTGTATTATCGGAACGCGTCTTTAGTGCCGCAGGTGGTGTACTAACAGACCGTCGCATGCGACTATCCTCCGATAACGTTGACCGGCTTACTTTTCTCAAAATGAACAAGGCCTGGATCTCTCATGAATTTGCCAGTCCTCTTCCAGAATAAATAATTGGTTGGCAACAGTATCCAGGTCTCCTGTTCTGTTCATGTTTCTACCACCTGAACTGTAATCCCTGAGCTCCAACACCGCCAGTTGGCGCTCGGAAGTGCCGTCTGCACAGTCAACACTTGCTGCCGTGTTATTGGGGTTCAGTAACGTCAGCTGTTCTCCTGCTGTGCGGACGGCAATTTCTCCTGATTTGTCCACATCCACTGTACTACACATTTTAAAGTTGCTCCAATTACTCCTCTGGCTCCTCTGTTTTCATTCTTATCCCTGGGCTCCAGCACCGCCAGTTGGCGCTCGGAAGTGCTGTCTGCACAGTCAACACTTGCTACCATGTTATTGGGGTTCAGTAACGTCAGCTGTTCCCCTGCTGTGCGGACGGCAATTTCTCCTGCTCTGTCCACATTCTCACTACTACAGATTTTAAAGTTGCTCCAATTACACCTCTGGCTCCTCTGTTTTCAGTATTATCCCTGAGCTCCAACACCGCCAGTTGGCGCACGGAAGTGCCGTCTGCACAGTCAACACTTGCTGCCGTGTTATTGGGGTTCAGTAACGTCAGCTGTTCTCCTGCTGTGCGGACGGCAATTTCTCCTGCTTTGTCCAAATCCACTGTACTACACATTTTAAAGTTGCTCGAATTACACCTCTGGCTCCTCTGTTTTCATTCTTATCCCTGGGCTCCAGCACCGCCAGTTGGCGCTCGGAAGTGCCGTCTGCACAGTCAACACTTGCTGCCGTGTTATTGGGGTTCAGTAACGTCAGCTGTTCTCCTGCTGTGCGGACGGCAATTTCTCCTGCTTTGTCCACATCCACTGTACTACACATTTTAAAGTTGCTCGAATTACACCTCTGGCTCCTCTGTTTTCATTCTTATCCCTGGGCTCCAGCACCGCCAGTTGGCGCTCGGAAGTGCCGTCTGCACAGTCAACACTTGCTACCATGTTATTGGGGTTCAGTAACGTCAGCTGTTCCCCTGCTGTGTTCACGGCAATTTCTCCTGCTCTGTCCATATTCACTGTGCTACTTATTTAAAACTTGCTCCAATTACACCTCTGGCTCCTCCGTTTTTAGTATTTACCCTGGGCTCCAACACCGCCAGTTGGCGCTCGGAAGTGCTGTCTGCACAGTCAACACTTGCTGCCGTGTTATTGGGGTTCAGTAACGTCAGCTGTTCCCCTGCTGTGCGGACGGCAATTTCTCCTGCTCTGTCCACATTCTCACTACTACAGATTTTAAAGTTGCTCGAATTACACCTCTGGCTCCTCTGTTTTCATTCTTATCCCTGGGCTCCAGCACCGCCAGTTGGCGCTCGGAAGTGCTGTCTGCACAGTCAACACTTGCTACCATGTTATTGGGGTTCAGTAACGTCAGCTGTTCCCCTGCTGTGCGGACGGCAATTTCTCCTGCTCTGTCCACATTCTCACTACTACAGATTTTAAAGTTGCTCCAATTACACCTCTGGCTCCTCTGTTTTCATTCTTATCCCTGGGCTCCAGCACCGCCAGTTGGCGCTCGGAAGTGCCGTCTGCACAGTCAACACTTGCTGCGGTGTTATTGGGGTTCGGTAACGTCAGCTGTTCCCCTGCTGTGTTCACGGCAATTTCTCCTGCTCTGTTCATATTCACTGTGCTACTTATTTAAAACTTGCTCCAATTACACCTCTGGCTCCTCCGTTTTTAGTATTTACCCTGGGCTCCAACACCGCCAGTTGGCGCTCGGAAGTGCTGTCTGCACAGTCAACACTTGCTGCCGTGTTATTGGGGTTCAGTAACGTCAGCTGTTCTCCTGCTGTGCGGACGGCAATTTCTCCTGCTTTGTCCACATCCACTGTACTACACATTTTAAAGTTGCTCGAATTACACCTCTGGCTCCTCTGTTTTCATTCTTATCCCTGGGCTCCAGCACCGCCAGTTGGCGCTCGGAAGTGCCGTCTGCACAGTCAACACTTGCTGCGGTGTTATTGGGGTTCGGTAACGTCAGCTGTTCCCCTGCTGTGTTCACGGCAATTTCTCCTGCTCTGTCCATATTCACTGTGCTACTTATTTAAAACTTGCTCCAATTACACCTCTGGCTCCTCCGTTTTTAGTATTTACCCTGGGCTCCAATACCGCTAGTTGCTGCTCAGAAGTGCCGTCTGCACAGTCAACGCTTGCTCCAGTGTTATTGGGATTCAGTAACGTCAGCTGATCCCCAGCTGTGTGTCCGGCAAATTCTCCTGCTTTGTCCACATCCACTGTAGTACGGATTTAAAACCTCCTCCAAATACACCTCTGGCTCTTCTGTTTTTAGTATTTACCCTGGGCTCCAGCACCGCCAGCTGGTTCTCGGCAGTTCCATTGGCTCTTGTACCTTCTGCTACCCATCCGGGTTCCAGTACCGTCAGCTGGTTCTCGGCAGTGTCTTTGGCACGGGTACTCCCTCCTGCCCAGCCTGGTTCCAGCACGCCAGCTGTTTCCGGGTAGTGTCAACGTCACTTTGCCTCCAATGCGTTGTCCTGTCGTGTTGCGGTCGGGTTAGCCGACTCTATGGTGCCTGCAGTTTAGGTGACTCCTATGTGGGCTGCGGGATCTGGCAATGAAGGCTGGTTCCATAGTGCCAATAGGACAAGCACCCTCTGTAGGACTGTGGGTTTTGGTAACTGCGGCCGGCTCGCGGCCTTGAACTTTTTTTTTACATGGGTACCTTCTGCTACCCATCCGGGTTCCAGTACCGTCAGCTGGTTCTCGGCAGTGCCTTTGGATTAGGTGCCTCCTTCTCGGTATCCAAGTTCCACCAACGTCTGCTGGTCCTTGGTAGTGCTTTCTGGCACAGGTACCTCCTGCTTAGTAACCGAGTTCCAGTAACATCAGCTGGTCCTCGGTAGTTCCATTGGCTCTTGTACCTTCTGCTACCCATCCGGGTTCCAGTACCGTCAGCTGGTCCTCGGTAGTTCCATTTGCTCTTGTATCTTCTGCTACCCATCCGGGTTCCAGTACCGTCAGCTGGTTCTCGGCAGTGTCTTTGGCACGGGTACTCCCTCCTGCCCAGCCTGGTTCCAGCACGCCAGCTGTTTCCGGGTAGTGTCAACGTCACTTTGCCTCCAATGCGTTGTCCTGTCGTGTTGCGGTCGGGTTAGCCGACTCTATGGTGCCTGCAGTTTAGGTGACTCCTATGTGGGCTGCGGGATCTGGCAATGAAGGCTGGTTCCATAGTGCCAATAGGACAAGCACCCTCTGTAGGACTGTGGGTTTTGGTAACTGCGGCCGGCTCGCGGCCTTGAACTTTTTTTTTACATGGGTACCTTCTGCTACCCATCCGGGTTCCAGTACCGTCAGCTGGTTCTCGGCAGTGCCTTTGGATTAGGTGCCTCCTTCTCGGTATCCAAGTTCCACCAACGTCTGCTGGTCCTTGGTAGTGCTTTCTGGCACAGGTACCTCCTGCTTAGTAACCGAGTTCCAGTAACATCAGCTGGTCCTCGGTAGTTCCATTGGCTCTTGTACCTTCTGCTACCCATCCGGGTTCCAGTACCGTCAGCTGGTCCTCGGTAGTTCCATTTGCTCTTGTATCTTCTGCTACCCATCCGGGTTCCAGTACCGTCAGCTGGTTCTCGGCAGTGTCTTTGGCACGGGTACTCCCTCCTGCCCAGCCTGGTTCCAGCACGCCAGCTGTTTCCGGGTAGTGTCAACGTCACTTTGCCTCCAATGCGTTGTCCTGTCGTGTTGCGGTCGGGTTAGCCGACTCTATGGTGCCTGCAGTTTAGGTGACTCCTATGTGGGCTGCGGGATCTGGCAATGAAGGCTGGTTCCATAGTGCCAATAGGACAAGCACCCTCTGTAGGACTGTGGGTTTTGGTAACTGCGGCCGGCTCGCGGCCTTGAACTTTTTTTTTACATGGGTACCTTCTGCTACCCATCCGGGTTCCAGTACCGTCAGCTGGTTCTCGGCAGTGCCTTTGGATTAGGTGCCTCCTTCTCGGTATCCAAGTTCCACCAACGTCTGCTGGTCCTTGGTAGTGCTTTCTGGCACAGGTACCTCCTGCTTAGTAACCGAGTTCCAGTAACATCAGCTGGTCCTCGGTAGTTCCATTGGCTCTTGTACCTTCTGCTACCCATCCGGGTTCCAGTAACATCAGCTGGTCCTCGGTAGTTCCATTGGCTCTTGTACCTTCTGCTACCCATCCGGGTTCCAGTACCATCAGCTGGTTCTCGGCAGTGCCTTTGGATTAGGTGCCTCCTTCTCGGTATCCAAGTTCCACCAACGTCTGCTGGTCCTTGGTAGTGCTTTCTGGCACAGGTACCTCCTGCTTAGTAACCGAGTTCCAGTAACATCAGCTGGTCCTCGGTAGTTCCATTGGCTCTTGTACCTTCTGCTATCCATCCGGGTTCCAGTACCGTCAGCTGGTCCTCGGTAGTTCCTCAGCTTTCTTGTACCTTCTGCTACATTTCCAAGTTCAAGCTTTTTGAAATGGTTCTTGGTAATCACTCTGGATCTCCCTGACGAGGACCCTGAAGACGAGGACCCTGAAGACCAACCCTAAGAAGACGAGGACCCCGAAGACAATGACCCTGAAGACGAGGACCCTGAAGACCACCCCGAAGAAGACGAGGACCCTGAAGACCACCCCGAAGAAGACGAGGACCCTGAAGACCACCCCGAAGAAGACGAGGACCCCGAAGACGAGGACCCAGAAGACCAACCCGAAGAAGACGAGGACCCCGAAGACGAGGACCCCCGAAGACGACGACCCTGAAGACCACCCCGAAGAAGACCAAGAAGATGACCCTGAAGAAGTTGACCAAGAAGACAAAGAAGAGAAGACAAGCACCAAGATACAGAAAAACAAGAGACAGAAAACCAAGAAGCAGAAATACAAGAAGCTGCAGAACAAAAAGCGGAAGAACATTAAGCATAAGACTAAAAATCAGAGCAAAAGATAATATCTAAATTATAAGCAGAAGATGACTAAGCAGTGTATGGGGGTGAGTCCGTTCCTCCTCGTGGTGCCCCTGGAAAAGACCTGCTGCTGCAGGCCAAACTGAACGCGGACAAATCCTGTTGTAAATCTTTTGTGACGGGCAGAACGAAAGGTGTAATGTCCAACCTTTTATAGATAACAACTACAGGAATGCCTGTCACAAATAAGAATATGATGAAGAAGAAGAATATGAAGAAGATGAAGAAGTAGAATATGAAGAATGTAAAAAAAAGAATAATACGAAGAAGGTGAAGAAGAAGAAGGTGAAGAAGAAGTGGATGAAAAAGATGCTGAGGATGATGAAGGAGAAAGTGTGGGAGAAGTAAAAAAGAAGGTGAAGAGCATGGAAGTAGTGAAACATAAATATCTGACAAAATATAAAAATACTTAACATAGTTAATATTTCCGTAACTCAGAACATAATAAAAAAATATTAATTCCTGCTATTCCATTTGACTGGGCTAAACCTCTATGCCTTTATTGTCTCCCCCACCTCCCCCAATACATTCTACATTATTCTTAGTTGTTTTCCTTCATGTAGAAATAACCTACAAGGAAAGAAAGGGTTTATTTTAATTCCGATATTTATGTCCCATTGACTTGCATTGGTTTCCGGTATCGGAATCGGCGATATCCGATACTTTTTCGGTATCGGTCCGATCCAATCCGATCCGATATTTCCCGATATCGGAAGGTATCGCTCAACACTAATCACTGCAGGTAACGTGTGAATTGGAGACTTAGGCTATGTGCACACGGTGCGATTTTGGCACATTTTTTGAGCGTGGCATTGTAATCCTTATCCCAGCATTTCCTATGAAAATTTGGAAGAACTGTGCAAATGATCAGGAATTTTCCTGACAGGATTTCATGTGCTTTTAAATATGCAGCATGTCAATTCTTTGTGCGGATTTGCCAATGTTTTTCCTATACAATGCAACCTTGTAGAAACGCGGCAGAAATTTCTGCAAGCAAATACTGATCGTGCACACACACCCTTAGGCCACGGCCCCACTATAAGTATTCGGTCAGTATTTTTTCTCAGGAGTGGGAGCCAAAACCTGGAGTGGGTGATAAATGCAGAATTGGTGACTTGTTTCTATTATACCTTTTCTCTGATTTGGTTTTGGCTCCCACTCCTGAGAAAAAATACGACCAAATACTGATAGTGGGGCCGTGGCCTTAAAGAGAATCCGTCAATCAGTTTTTGCTATGTAATCTGAGAGCAGCATAGGGGCAGTGACCCTGATTCCAGCGATGTGTCACTTGCTGGTCTGCATGCTGTCATTTTGATACAATCCCTGTTTTCTCTGCTGTAGATGAAGCTGAGCCCTGTAGAACCCTGCCCACCCCACTGATTGGTTACTTTCCGTGTATACTGTACATTTATGTAAAGCTGCTAATCGGTGGTGGGGGCAGGGTTACAAAGAGCAGTTGACTAAAAGGCACGAGGAACCTAGTCCTATAGTGATAATCTTCTGTTGATAAATCACTGATTTTATTGAAACAGCAACAAGTGACACATTGCTGGAAGCTGTCTATCTGCTTCTACGTCATGCTGCATTCAGATTACATAGCAAAAACCTGCAGATTTCCTTTAACATATCTACTGTAACCAAAACAACCAATAGTCCAGATATCTGTTTGGTCAGGTATACTCCAAATTGACTGAGAAGCAGGGCTGGACTGTCGATCAAGTTCTTGGCTTGGCACGATACCTGCCCTATGGATTGCAGTTACTGTATCAATGAAGCACTAGTTGATCCACAGTATACCACACTTTTTGATATACAGCACTCCAATGTCTTTGCTATGAAACCTTTATATGCATTGCTCATCCCAATCTTCCTGGATCATGGAGTTAATACTTGATCTACATTTCTGTAGTGCTAGACAAAAATCATTAAGAGAAGCCCATTTTTCCAAAATTCACTCTTTACACCGTCTCTAAATTCTCTAAACTTTCTGAGAGCATATCTAGTTTCTTTGACTCCATCCTTCACCCTTTTAATTTAGAAAAAACATTGCTCTGCAACAAATGGGAAATTGACCTAAATCAAACATTCTCTATTCTTGATTGGTAAAAAAGCATTTAAATGGATAAAATTCATATTTAAAGGGGTCAAACACTGGAAAATGTCATAGAAAATCATACGCCGATGATATTTCATCCCCTCCAATATCATAAAAATCGATTAAAGCTATCGTGACACCTGCTGGAAGTGATGTTGCCAAAATAGAACTCATATCCATTTACGATGGAATTGTCCAGTGGTTTATTGGATAGATCTGTTTAACCTGATTTCCAAACTTTCAGGTGCAAGAGTATTCCCTGATTCAGTCCTCACCATCAGCTTTCTGAAAACAGACTTCATCCAATCAGGCTTCAAAGTTAATACTCGGCACCTTATTTTTTATTTATTTATTATTATTTTATATTTTTATATATTTTATTTTATTCACTTACCCATTTCTAGGTCATTCATTAATTAATATTTGAATATTTCTATATATTAAACCCCTGGTGGATCACATTATATTGTTATTTATCTTTATATATTATATTTGTATGAACATTATAATATAATGTATCATTTATCATAGAAGAATCGTGGCATGGAGTATGAACTATCGATCTGTAACTGCAAAACTTCTAGAATTTTGGGAAGTGACGTAGTACTGGGTTCAGAAGCCTTAGTGGTTTTTTGGCATCACTGCTGATTGTGAACTAGTTTGAGAAAAATCAGCCACAGCAGGTATATAGATATGCGTAGTTGTTTCTATCTTAGGTTTGGTCTGTTTAATGGCCAGTGTGAACACGCGCCTACAAGTTGCATGTATATCAACTTATACTCCAGTACATTTCCTTTGCTTTTGCGTTAGGTTCTTGCACTCAGTGCTCACAAAGACGCGGCCTCCCTTTCTTTGAGCTGGGCATTACGCTTATAAAGCATCCCATGGCTGAGTGTCCACAGTTGGGCCCCGATCCTGCTCAGCCCATATTCACATTGAGGTTATTTTTGACACATGGAAAGGTTTTAATACAAGAGGTTAGGACTGTCCCGACTGGGTACGCCTTGGCGCTAGTGGGATGGCTTTTACGCTTTTTTTTTAATGAAAAACAGTGTTTACTAAGCGCCTTATATTATTTATATATTTATATGCATTATTGCTTTACTTCTTTTATGTTCATTTTGTTTCTATCTCAGATTTTGTACACGTGGTGGTAATAGTGAAGGTGTAATCCTAAAGAAGGGATGATCCCTGAAAAGCATAGATTCTAATCGATTCTCTAATGGATAATTATTTATTTATTAAACAATGTAAGAAGATTGGAGATGACTGACGTTTTTAATCTATAAACTCTATCATTACTGGAGACCTAAGGTCGGGATCAAATAAAGCTTCCCGGAAGGTCGGGGGGCGCTGTTCCGGTTCCCTGAATCATTTGTGAATACCTTTATAAACATGTATAGGGTTGATGGATATCTTCATTGTGAATCCAGTGGCTCGTGCTTCTTTTTGTCCTTGTGTTTAGGCTAGTCATTTCTAGGTGTCACGGTTGCACTGTGCATGGAAGCCAGGCAGCTCTTATTAGGGCTTCCATGGACAGGCTTAGAACAAGACACTTTGTTTAGCAGATCCAAGGTGTTGCCCTGGCCTTCACCTGTTAAGCTCTGTACAGATATCCAGACTTACACAAAGTCAACTGCTGACTGGTGGAGCAAGCTGGCGGCAAGAAGGATTGTCACGTGGGTTTGATATACCAAAAGGTCACATCAGAGACTAAATCAAAAAGCGGGTGGTCAAATTAGAAGCCGAGGCCAGAAAATGGAATAAATCAGGAACACAAAGCGAGAGCAAGAGATAGGGCTATAGACCAGGTAAGTAGAACTAATTGACTGACAGTGGAAGTCAGAGCCTTGGAGGTTTACGTAGCTCTCAGGAAGGATTAGTCAAAACAAGACAAGGATTAACCCCATAGTTCATTGATATTCGTAGTGGCCCAAAAAAACTTAGGACACACATTGCCTGCAATAAAGGTGCGGCGCTGGCCAGTGGCCAAAGCGGAAACAGGGGGCACGAACTGGCACAGATGTTACACTAGGTCATGGAAGCCCCCCCCCCCTCCTTATATAAAAAATACTATTAATTCAGTTAGTATTTTCTATAAACTAGTATGTTCTTACATCAAAATGGCTTTTAAAGAAATATACAAACGCTTTCTCAACAGCCTAAATTCAGGTATATTGTGCATAGTGATAATGACAAAACAGTTATCAGGATCCCTCCCCGGCCCCTAATTTAGTGTAAAAATATGAATTAACATGGTCATTTTTATCCTGATCCTGTCAATTTTAGGTTATCATACCAGGTACCTTTTGGATTTCCAGCTCTGAAGAAGGGAAGCCAAAAGGCTTAGGCGATAAAGTGTTTGGCGTGAGTTCGCTGCCAGCGAGGATCAATGCACTTGTTTTTTGGAAATGGTTATTGGCTGGAAGACCTCAGTGGAAATGTCTCCTGGCAGGAGAACTGATGACGGGTACAGTCCTCACAGATGTCCATAGTATCCTGTTATGTGTGCGCAGAACCCTCTCGGCACTGCTATATCTTATTGAGGACCTTCTAGTTCTCATATTTATTGGATTTCATATCTATAAGTATATTTTATAGAGCAAGAACCTAACGCAACGGGGCACATCTATAAAAATCAACTAAAAGAAAAACAGGTTTTTTTGCCTGTAGCGACCAATCAGAGAGTTTCAAGAGCAGAAATAAAAAGGAAACCTGTGATGTGATAGGTCTCTGGGTGCAACAGAGACAATTCTAATAGTTTCATGTCACTAGTGAATATGGAGGACAAGTCTTACACCTTATAAAGGACTTTTTGTTTTTGCATCCTCAATAGTGATGGGTGAGCACTAAAATGCTTGGGTGCTTGATGCTCGGGTCGAGGACATTGGAATACTTGGGTGCTCGACCCGAGCAACGAGCCCAATGTAAGTCTATGGGAAACTCGAGCATTTTTCAGGCAGCTCCCCCCGGCTTTCTGTAGAGGGCCTAAAAATTGCCCAAATCGATGGGAACAGTGCTCAAATGACACGGGAACAGCATAGGGAAGAACCTTGGAAGCATTTCTGACTCCCAGGTCACTGCTGTCAACAACATTGTCAGAGGTATTACGCCACTTTTATGGACTCACAATAAAACATACAAAAACGAAACCAAAATGGATTTTCCTGGGAAATATTTAAGGAACATCCTTTCCAGGGTAATGACTTGTATATAAGGCAAAATAAATAACCAAAAACAAAAATGCTCCTCCACACCTTGGGCTATGTTCACACGTAGCGTTTTTGATGCATTTTTGCACTTTTGCATTGCTTTCAACCAAGACAAATGCATTCACTGGGTAATGTCATTTTAACATTTTACAACCTTATCTGGCCATGTGGTGTCTGACACATCATCCGACACATCCTGATTCATTTATGATGGAGGGACTCTGAAAGTCATAAAGTTTATTTTCATAGGGCCATCAGGCGGCCCTTACTATTCTGAAAGGGCCAGCAGTCGGCCCTTGCTATTGTTAGAGAGCCATCAGCCGGCTATGCTTTGTTTTTCCTGTTAGAACCCTCCTGTTTGTTTTTTCCATCTTGTGTTTTGCGGTCATGTGACCATCTGCCTTTATATTCCAGCTCCGCCCTTGTGGCTGTGCTGGACTTCAGTGTTTGACTGTTTCGCTAGCCTGGTGCTTCAGTGCCTTTCTCTATCAAGTTCGCTTGGTCCTCTGGGACCTCTAGTACATTTTTGTCAGTTTGTTTTTCTGTGTTCTGCAACAACTTCTCTGTTTAGGAGGTGTCCCATTTTTGTCCCAGTGCTTAGTTCTTTTAGGGACCCCTCCCTTAATTCCATAGGTCTTCGTTCAGACTAGCCGAGGACTAAGGCGGGTCTTTTCACTAGGAACAGGCAGCCCGCTACATCGTAGGGATTCAGCTTAGTCTTACTGTAGGGACAGCTTCCCCTATCTTTCCTTAGTACATGTTGCAGATCATAACAGTAAGTCTAGCCCAAAAAAACTAAAATGAAAGAAATTCGGGGATCAGTATGGTTTCCATCCAGGATTTGGCTCAATGCCTGCAGGGATTGTCTCTGGAGGTGGCCAAGCTTCAGCAACATGTGAGCTGTTCTGGAGCGCATTTTGTCGAACCCAAGGTAGGACTGCCTGATGTTTTCTATGGTGAACAGCAAGATTTTTTTTCCTTAAAAAATGCTTGCGCTATGATAAATGTTGTAATGGTCGCATTGCGGCTGTGGAAAAAGGGGAATTACCGGTACCTATTCAAGATTTTTGGAGGTTTTTTTCGGAGGAGGAGTCGCAAGTTTTACCTCCTCATAGAGATTATGATTGCGCAAATGACTTTGTTCCGGGAGCTACTCTTCCCAAGAGTCGCTTGTTTAATCTGACAATCCCTGAAAGAAAGGCCTTGGAGGAGTACATACAGACTAGCCTGGCTGCTGGTCACATTAGACCTTCTAAGTCGCCTGTGGCAGTTGGAATTTTCTTTGTTAAAAAAAAGGACGGCGGTTTACGTCCATGTCTGGATTTTCGTGAAATTAATAAGATTAGCGTACACAATTCCTACCCATTGTCGTTAATTCCTGACTTGTTTAACCAGTTAGTGGGAGCCAAGTGGTTCTCAAAAATTGATCTCCGGGGGGCATACAATTTGTTACGAATGAAGGAGGGTGATGAATGGAAAACTGCTTTTAACACTCCGGTAGGTCATTTTGAGATTCTGGTGATGCCTTTTGGTCTTACCAATGCACCTGCATTTTTTCAGAACCTTATTAATGACATCCTGAGACCTTTGATTGGTAAGAATGTGGTTGTGTATTTGGATGACATTTTGATTTATTCACCAGATCTAGAGTCCCATTGGCTGAGTGTAAGTGAAGTTTTGCAGTTATTGAGTGATAATTCACTCTTTGCTAAGCTGGGGAAATGTGAGTTCGCTGTGCAGAAAATTAGTTTTTTGGGCTACATTGTCTCCAGCAAGGGCTTTGAGATGGACCCGGTGAAGGTTCAGGCTGTGCAGGAATGGCCTAGGCCTATTGGTTTGAAATCTATACAGAGATTTTGGGGTTTTGCCAATTATTACAGGAAATTCATTAAGAATTTTTCTGTAATTGTTAAACATTTAACCGATATGACCAGGAAAGGTGCGAATATGGCCCAGTGGACTACTGAGGCCATTGAAGCGTTTGAGCATCTCAAAGAGAGGTTCAGTTCTGCCCCTATCCTTATGCAGCCTGATGAGACCAAGCCTTTTTTGGTCGAGGTCGATGCTTCATCAGTGGGGGTCGGAGCAGTTTTGTCTCAGGAGAACAAGGGTGGAGTACATCCTTGGGCCTTCTTTTCTAAAAAATTCTCGGAAACCGAACTGAATTATGATGTTGGAAATCGGGAGTTGCTGGCTATTTAACTTGCGTTTGAACATTAGTGTCATTTTTTGGAAGGCGCTAGATTTCGTATTCAGGTTTTCACAGATCATAAGAATTTGATCTATCTGGATGCTGCCAAGCGCTTGAATGCCCGTCAAGCTAGGTGGGCACTTTTTTTTTCTCAGTTTCATTTTTCTGTTACCTATATCCCTGGTACTAAGAATGTTAAAGACGATGCTTTATCTCACAGCTTCTCTCCTACGGTCGGTGCCGAGGAGGAGAGCATTTTACAGAAAGGAGTTGTGGTGGCGGCATTGGACTCCGTTTTGGAGAATGGGATTCTGAAAGCTCAAGATGATGCTCCATCTAACACTCCCCATGGGAGGTTGTTCGTGCTTAGAGCCTTTAGGAGAGATTTGTTTGTGGAGTGTCATGAGTCTCGGTTGGCAAGTCATCCAGGAATTTCGGAGACTAAGAGACTTATCAGTCGCAGTTTTTGGTGGACTGGATGGCAGAAGGAAGTCATCAAGTGGGTGCGTCAGTGTACTGTGTGTGCTAGGTCAAAGGCTTCACATACTCCTGCTGCGGGGTTGCTTTGCCCTCTGGAGGTTCCTAGTGCACCTTGGACGCATCTCACAATGGATTTTATTACTGATCTTCCTGTGTCTGAGGGTTTTACTGTCATCTGGGTGGTCGTGGACCGTTTTAGTAAGATGTGTCATTTGGTTCCATTCATTAAGTTGCCCTGCGCCAAGACACTCGCTAAGGTGTTTGTTAAGGAGATAGTCAAGCTCCATGGCGTTCCCACGGATATTGTTTCTGATAGAGGACCTCAGTTTGTGGCTCGCTTTTGGTGTACTTTTTGTGACAGGTTGAGAGTCCATTTGTCATTTTCGTCTGGGTATCATCCTGAGTCTAATGGATCGACTGAAAGAAAGAACCAGGATGTTGAACAGTTTTTGCGTTGTTTTGTGGCGGACAATCAAGAGGTGTGGTCTGAGTTTCTGCCTCTCGCAGAATTTGCTCTTAACAATCATACATTCTCCTCTGCTGGGTGTTCTCCTTTTTTTGTTGTACTGGGAGACATCCGTCTTTTGGTTTGTTCTCCAAATTGGGGTCGGCGGTGCCGGAGAAGGAGAATTTTTCCAGTGATTTGGAGAGAGTTTGGACTAATGTACGTTGCAACCTTCAAGAGGCTAACAAGAAGTCCAAGAAGTATTTTGACAGGAAACGTAAGGAGGTTTTGTTTACTGTGGGTGACATGGTTTGGTTGTCCTCGAAGAACCTGCGGTTGAGGATTCCCTCTAAAAAACTGTGTCCTAAGTTTGTGGGTCCATTTAAAGTGCTTCAGGTTGTTCACCCGTCTGCTGTTAGGTTGGATGTCCCTACTTCCTGGAAGATTAATCCTGTGTTTCATGTTTCCTTGTTGAAAAAGGCTGATGTATCTGATAGGGACGCCACTGTCACAGTTCCTCCTGTGGTGGAAAACTGCGAATATGAAATTTCTCGTATCTTGAATTCTAGATGGCTTAGAGGGAGATTACAGTATCTTGTCTCCTGGAAGGGTTTCGGTCCCAAAGACAACTCCTGGGTAAGGATGGATGATGTCTCTGCTCCTAGGCTTGTTAAAGCTTCCACAGGAGGTTTCCGGATAGGCCTGGGCCTGGAGGATCCGGAGGATCCTCATAAAAGAGGGCGTACTGTTAGAACCCTCCTGTTTGTTTTTTCCATCTTGTGTTTTGCGGTCACGTGACCATCTGCCTTTATATTCCAGCTCCGCCCTTGTGGCTGTGCTGGACTTCAGTGTTTGACTGTTTCTCTAGCCTGGTGCTTCGGTGCCTTTCTCTGTCAAGTTCGCTTGGTCCTCTGGGACCTCTAGTACATTTTTGTCAGTTTGTCTTTTTGCGTTCTGCAACAACTTCTCTGTTTAGGAGGTGTCCCATTTTTGTCCCAGTCCTTAGTTCTTTTAGGGACCCCTCCCTTAATTCTATAGGTCTTCGTTCAGACTAGCCGAGGACTAAGGCGGGTCTGTTCACTAGGAACAGGCAGCCCCCTACATCGTAGGGATTCAGCTTTAGTCTTACTGTAGGGACAGCTTCCCCTATCTTTCCTTAGTTCATGTTGCAGATCATAACAGTTCCCATTATTAACGAGTGGGTTTCCTATACTGTTATTGCGTATGCAGTGACTGCAAAGGCTGTCAAAAATTTGGAGGCACTCCAATACCCCTTACAAGAGACGTAGAGGTCAGAGAGCCTCCTAAAAAATAATGTTCCCATTATTAGGAAGTGGGTCTCCCATAGTGTTTGCCTATAAAGTGAATGCAAAAGCTGCCAAAAATGTGGAGGAACTCCAGTACCCCTTGCAAGACACGTAGAGGAGGTGATATGGTAGATATGGTGGTGAATGATATGGTGATGGAGGATGATGAGAAGAAGGAAGACAAGAGCAAATAGACAAAATCAGGAAGTGTATACCCATGTGTAGGTGTGAAGAGGTGCATGGGAATAGACCTCACAAAAAAGATACTGGATTTGACTTTGTTACGCTGCTATCATTCGATGGTGTTGAGAAGTCTGGCCCAATCATGGCCTTGTTCATTTTTCTAAGAGTCAGCCTGTCAGCATTTTCAGTTGACAGGCGGATGCGCCTATCTGTTATAATTCCACGGCGGCACTTAAAACCCGCTGTGATAAAACACTAGCGGCAGGGCAGGACCTCCAAGGCGTAGAGGGCCCGTTCATTCCACATGTCCAGCTTGGATACCCAGTAATTATAAGGCACAGAGGAATCACTGAGGACATTGGAACGGTCGGCAAGGTACTCACTCACCATCTTCCCAAACTTTGCACTCCTTGTGAGAGTACCCCGCGCCTCAGGGCCTGTAAGATGGAATGGTCTGAGAAAACTGTCCCAGAACTTTGACAGTGTTCTCCTGCATCTGCTGGATTGGTTGTCCAACGAACTGTGACCTCTGCCACCAGCATTTTCAGATGGGAATTTTTTTAATAATTCCACAACAAGAGCCTTCTGGTACTGCCCCATTTTAGTAGACCTGTCCGCCTCGGGCATAAGAGATAGAAAGTTCTCCTTGTAACGTGGGTCTAGAAGTGTCACCAACCAGTAATGACTGTCACCCAAAATTTGGAGAACGCGAGGGTCATGGGAAAGGCAGCGTAACATAAACTCATCCATGCATGCAAGACTGCTAACAGGCAAGACTTCTGTGTCCTCACCAAGAGGACGACTGACCATGTTCTCCTCCTCCTCCTCCCTGTCCTCAGGCCATCCACGCTGAACAGATGGTATGACAGTTGTGCAGGTAGTACCGTCTATAGTGCATGAAACTAGCTCTTCCTCCTCCCGCTCCTCTTCCTCATTGTCACCCAATCCACGTTGGGATAAGATGAGGCTGGGCTGTGTGTAATCACCCTGCATGGTTCCTTGCTTCATCTCATCATGCTCCGCCTGCAATGCATCCTCTTTGATTGTGAGCAGAGAACGTTTCAGAAGACAGAGAAGTGGGATGGTGACGCTAATTATGGCGTTATCGCCATTCACCATCTTGGTGGAGTCCTCAAAGTTTTGGAGGATGCTACATATGTCTGACATCCATGTCCACTCCTGAGGTTTTATGTGTGGAATCTGAACTGTAAAACTGACGACTACCAGCATCAACAAGGCCAACAACTGCCCTCTTCTGCTCACCAATCCTTCCCAACATCTGCAATGTAGAGTTCCAACGAGTGGGGACATCACACACCAGTCGGTGAGCCGGAAGCTGCAAACGCTGCTGAAACACGGCAAGGGCGGCGGAAGCTGAAGGTGACTTTCTAAAATGGGCACACAGGCGGCTTACTTTGACAAGCAGATCCGGCAGCTCCGGGTAGGTTTTGAGAAGTCGCTGAACCACGAGGTTAAGCACATGGGCCAGGCATGGTACGTGTGTGAGCTCGCCTCACCTCAGAGCCACCACCAGGTTCCAGCCATTGTCACACACGACTGTACCTGGCTGTAGGTTCAGCAGTGTCAGCCACAGACATGCCTGCTCTTTCAGAGCTGTCCACAACTCTTCAGCGTTGAGTGGTTTGTCACCTAAGCATATTAGCTTCAGCACAGCCTGTTGCTGCATGGCCGAGGCAGTGCTACAGTGCTTCCAGCTTGTGACTGATGTGGTCATTTCTGAGATGGATGCTGAAGAGGAGGAGGAGGTGCAGGACCTGTAGAATGTGGGGGCTACCCTGATTGACCCAGGGCCCGAAATCCTCGGCGTCGGCAGGACGTGTGCGATCCCAAGGTCCGACTGGGTCCCGGATTCCACTATGTTAACCCAGTGTGCCATCAGCGAGATGTACCGTCCCTGCCCACAAGCACTTGTCCACGTGTCCGTGGTTAGGTGGACTTTCCCAGTAACTGCTTTGTTGAGGGCACGGCTAATATTGTGGGACACGTGCTTATGTAATGCGGGGACGGCACACCTGTAGAAATAGTGGCGGCTGGGGACTGAGCACCGAGGGACGGCCGCCGCCATTAGGTTGCGGAAAGCTTCCATCTCCATGAGCCAAAAAGGCAACATTTCGAGCGCAAGCAGTCACGAAATGTGTGAATTTAGTAGGGAGGCCTGTGGGGCATTGGATGCATATTTGTGCTTGCGTTCCAAGGACTGTGGTAGGGACAACTGAACGCTGCACTGGGACAAGGATGTGGATGTGCTTGCTGATGGTGCTAGTTGAGAGTGTGCAACGAGAGGTGCAGGGCAGACCTAACAGTTGTACTGGCAACTTCCGTCGTGTTGGTGTTATGGGGAACAATTGCCCACCTTCTGTCTGCGGCCACAACACTGCTTCTTCCTGCCTGTTGTGGTGCTACGCCTCCCTCCCCCTATGTGCTGCTGTTCTCGCCTTGTATGTCCTCCTGCCAGGTTGGGTCAGTTACTATATCATCCACCACCTCGTCTTCCACTTCTGTACCCTGGTCCTCCTCCTGACTTTCTGGCAATTGTGTCTCATCATCGTCCACCTCTTGTGACACTTTCCCACCATCGCCTTCGTGTGACTGTGGCTGCTCAAATATTTGGGCATCGCTACATGCGATCTCCTCTTGCCCTGCTTCAAGTGGACCGGGCGAGAGGCCGAATCTATAAATGGAAAAGTGAACAGCTCTTCAGAGTGTCAAAGTGTGGGATCAGTTGTCTCTGGGTACTCGGCATGGTGGGAGGAAGGAGAATCAGGGTGAGGAATATGCGGTCCAGACTCACGGCTACTGAGACTTGACCGTGTGGAAGACAGGGTGGTGGGGGTGGTGGCTAAATGATTGGAAGCATTATCTGCTATTCCACCAATAACCTTTTCACACTGCTCTGTGTTCAATAGTGGTGTTCTGCGGTCCCCTATTAATTGGGACAGGAAGGTCGAGCGAAAAGATGTGGGTGTTTGTTGTGGCACAATATCAGCTTGCCCACGGCCTCGGCCTCGTCCTCTGCATGCACCATCATCACCATCACATCCACTTCTCCGTCCCTTGCCACGCGCCTTAGCCATTTTAAATGGAGGACAATATTTTCTACGTTCAGTATGAATGGCTGGATTTGAACCTCAGTGATATGTGATACGTGTGACAGAAAACCACAGTTTTAAATAGCTGGCCTGTAGGTAACTATTTTTAATAGCAACCTCGTGTCAATAACTTGGCTGACACACTGAAACAAAATTTCAATGGAGGCCAAAAATGTCAGAATTTTCAGCGCAATTATATGTGATCTGTGTGACGGACAAATCACAGTTTTAAATAGCTGGCCTGTAGGTAACTATTTTTAACAGCGCCGACCTCGTGTCAATAATTTCGCTGACACACTGCAACAAAATTTCAATGGAGGCCAGAAATGGCAATATTTTCAGTGCAATTATATGTCATCCGTGTGATGGACAAACCACAGTTTTCTGCAGTGCCAACAAGCAAATGGAGCAGAAAAACGGTGTTCTCTGGATTGCTTTTTCAGCAAATAATCAGGATTAAGATCCCAAAAATTTTTTTTCCTGGCCCCTGATACCTGGGGCTATTTCTAGAAATATCTGTAAAAGCACCAGCAGACAGAACTAGAATGGACCCTCTTGCTATATGCACTGCAGTCTGCCACATGCAGTGCCTGCCTGCCTAGAACTGATATCTATGCAGCTGGATTAGTCCTCAGAAGGACTGTTATTTGAGATGGATACGTGTAGAATATATTGTGGTATACCTACACTAACTAAGAAACAAGCAAATCTCTCCCTAGCTCAGCAGCAGCTCTCCCTACATTGTCTGATTCCGGAGTGACTGTGACGAGCATGGCGGCGCCAGGTCTTATATAGACCTGATGACGCTGTGCGGCCAGCCAATCACTGTAATGCCACAACCAACATGGCTGCGGCATTACAGTGTGTGGCAGACAATCCCTGCATGTTCATTGGCGCTCTAAAGAGAGCCAAACATGCAGGGAGGAGACCCGAGCTCCTGCCGAGCAACCCCGGAAATACTCGGCGAGCACCAAGCATCTCGAGCAGTGAGATGCTCTCATGAGCACCGGGCAGTAGCGAGCATGCTCGCTCATCACTAATCCTCAGTTGTGAATTAAGGAGAAATTTACTGGGGGTACAATGGTTATTGGAGGTTTTGTACTGGGATCATTGTGGCTGTCATTGGGGCCACTGTGATGTACTGAGCAGGGACCTGGGACCTGTATTGGGCAACTGTGATTAGAAACTGACACTTGTATCACATGGACGACCATCTAAATCGCCCTGTTTGAGTTCGCGCTGCAGCATATTTTTTAAAATTCTTCGATTATTCTGACTTGTGTATGGAAGAATGAGAGAGGAGCCGGTGATTGTTGGGTAAATAACCTGGGGGGAGGGGTAGAGAACCTGGCTGATACATCGCTGGTCAGCGTGCCTGACATAGTGGTGGACCAACTGTCAAAGCCTTAAGAGCCACTTTAGGGCAGTAAATGTGTTACGTGCACATATTAAACAATCTATCACATAGCTATTGACTGTCTGCATTGAGGTCTATTCACATTTTTCTAGTGTGAGAAAGCAAAAGAGACTGCACACAGTTACTGTACTGAAAGAAGAAACTTCACAAATTTGACCACTACATGGGTCATGCAGCCATTTTTTGTCTGTTGGGCAGCACGGTGGCTCAGTGGTTAGCACTGCAGCCTTGCAGAGCTGGGGTCATGGGAGCAAATCCCACCAAGGACAACATCGGCAAGGAGTTTGTATGTTCTCCCCGTGTCCTCATGGGTTTCCTCCGGGTTCTCCACTTTCCTCCCACACTGCAAAGACATACTGATAGGGAATTTAGATTGTGAGCACCAGTGGGGACAGCGCCGATATCATCTGTGAATGCCTAAGAAACAGGCATTCCTCACATGTATTAAAGCTGTCAAACAGTCGCAAATCATGAGCACGGAGTGACTAAAACATAACACCCGAGCACGCTGAAGATACTTGGAAAACACCCGAGCATGCTCGCAAATCTCAAGTAACGAGCATGCTCGCTCATCACTAGCCCTGATCAATCAATATAGCGGGTGCTGTGCAGGGGGGTACAGGGCCAGTTGCTGTGGGCCAGAACTGAGTTCTCTTTACCCTGAAATCCCTCTCCTAAACAGGAAACTGACTGGTGAGTGATGTGCTGTGGCTTTCGTTCTGTACTCACTTGTCCTTCGGGAGTCCTTGTTACCTTCCCATCCATGGGACCGGTTACAGCTCCATACATGACAGGAGACCTCTGATCCAGTTCAACAGGTTCAGCTTTACTGTGCAATTCGGATACATGCGGTTGCGGCACACAAAGTGACACAGAATCCCCTCCGGATGATGTTCCCTTGGTCTAGTGTACTATCAGTCCTTGCCTCTGTTCTGCCCAACCTGCCCCGACTTAACAGCTCCTGTTGGTACCAAGGACCTTCTATCTGGCATAACAGGATCCATGAGACCCATTATCCTTCCCTGCTGCTGAGACCCGGCCGGCATCTTCCTCACAGGGGAGACAGAGACATGACTCTCAATGCCTCTTCTGAGCCCTAGGCCCAAGACTGCCCCGGCATCCACACAAGCTTCAGATGTGTCTTCATACAGTTTGGAGACTTAGTACCCTTTCGTCTCTGCTGCATCCGCTGTCTTGGAACCCATTGAACACTGTCACTATCTAGTACTTCCTCTGAACTCCACTCACACACTTGACTCTGAACTTGACTCTCCTAGACGCCTACTAAAATCCAGAATTGCTTCCTTTATTAGCTGATCTAGCCCCTCCCAAATAGTGGGCTAATCCCAATCTGTTAACTGTCTACTACCCAGTGTGATGCAAACTATATCCCTTATGCTTTGTAATGGTTCCCTTGGTGGACTGGCCTCCCCAATCCCCAGAGACGGCCTTGAGGTAGAACCTCTAGGAAACCGAGACACAAACCGGCCATGAGGATAAAATATAACACTCTTTATCAAATGTGTAATCATAACATATTCACATGTAACACTTATTCTCATTAATTCCTTCTTGCCACAACGTCTTCGTCTACCACCCTACAGCTATGTGAGCTGAGACCTACAAATGATGAGCATTTACATCAAATCCTGTGACTCTGCCATATACGTATATGATGGGAATACATTATTGCAAAATTATTCAATATTTTCTGTTCAATCCTCTGATCCTGAATTCAGTGCAGCCTAATGAACGTGGCTGCCCCCCTGTACCTAGATCAGGTCCAGGCGCCAATCTATTTTCGGATGATGAGCGGGTGGCGCCACTGCCTCCTGAACACTCAGAACTGTATTTCACACTGTTCACTAGAGATTTAACCAGAGGAGACACCTTGTTGGCGGCAATGCCAGGGAGAATTATTGCATAAATGCCCAGATCTGATCTGCAACAGGAATTGAAATGTCTACTGACCCCCCTCACTCTGGCGCCCCCTCCTCTTTAGATCTCAAGTGAGATTTTTCCTACCCCCCAATTTTCTTTCAACAGGAGAATATTTCCTGTAAATCTCTGAAGCTGTCACTTTCCCTTTATTTCCTCTCACCCTGCGCGCTCTGCTTTCTGGGTCAGCGATCCTTTTTCCGTAGGCTTAATCTGTGCTGACAAAGCATCCACAGTTTCACAGGTTTTCCCTCTGATGATATTCAGAACATCAAGATCTCTGTTCAAAATGGAGTCCGGGGAGACAGGTGAAGAAAATGTAACCGCCAAGGCGAGTGATGCACCTAATTACGGAGGGGGAGAAAAAAAAATCGCCTTTTGAGATAAACGCGATTTAACTAACGAGCCTTTTACTGGCAGCGCTGCAGATGGGCAGACGCTGGTTATAGAGAACATAAAAGTAGGTGCGCCTTCAAAAAACACAAGGCTGTCAATGTCTTTGAGAAATGCATTTCCTTTCTCTGCACCACTTCTAATAATAACAGTTTTTTTCATATCCAAGTGTTGAGCGTGCACAGAATAGCATCCAGGCTAGTGGGGTGGGGGAAGACACAGTCTTAATCACTGCATAAAGAAAACTTCTAAAACTTCCTATTTTTCCTTCCTTTTTCGATTGGTGAGATACGCAAAGCATTATAGGAGAATGCAAAATGTGAGCTCCCCTTAGTGGTGGCAGATGGTAGTCAGGATTTTATAATTAAACTCTATGGCCCTGATTTATCAAGGATGACAGGCCAAAATGAAGGGAACACTGGAGTACCACGCGCCAAATTAATTAAGAAGCATGCACCTCTTTAATGAATTTGGAGCATCTTTCAATTACCAAAGTTAGACTGTATATCAGTCGTGTACTGGAGTAGATTTCTGCAATAATGCATTATTGTCACGGGTGTATCAGGTTTGACAGACAATTGTTCTGGATCCGGCTGTAGAAGGTCGCTGTGCTTGACTTTTCAGACACCTTTTTGATCCTTTCATCTCTGTAGTGTAGTGGTATCCTTCTCTCGCTAGATCCCAACAGTGATCTCCACCTTCTGCAGTTAATTGACACACCCTTGCTTGATATTTAAAAGCCCTCAGTGTCTCCAGAGGGTCACCGGTGATAGAACTATTCTCCCCTGCTCAGGCCTGGAGTACGAGCAGTTGTATAGATTCTTCTTGGAGTTTCTTGGTGGATTATTGTTGTTTTCTCTCTGGTGTCTTCTCAAGCTAAATGTATCCCTTTGTCTGTTTTCCTTGTTTGTCTTTAGTTGCAGTGGGGGCTGTTTAGTGCTCACCCCTTCCCCTCCCTACCTAGGGCCTAGCTCTAGGGACAGTTAGGGATTAGGTATCCTGCTTGGCAATAGGTGCGGAACCTATTTAGGGACATTAGGGGAGTCAGGGTGTTGTAAGATCTGCCTAGGGGTCTCCACTCTCCCTTTCCCTAGTTGTTGGACTTCCCCCCTTTTCCCATCGTCATACACTTGTTCCTTCCCTTACCTAGCGTGACAATTACACTTTTTGCTGTAATGATTTGCCAGCCGTGCTCAACTTCCTGGTGAACCTTTGCTCACTTTTTTATTATTTTACTGTATTATAATGAGAGTGGCATAAAAACTCCAATAGTCTCAAAACTTGCACAACTACAAGTTTGGGAGAATTTTGTGACATTCCAAGGAGTTTTGCAACAGAAATCTTATGAAATCTGTTTGATGAATCAAGTTCTATAGCTTCGTTGTATGACCTGAAGGTCAATAATTGTAAGCAATACTATTAATATTTAATTAAAAAAAAAAGTAAAAGAGTTGTCTAGTCTAAAATGAAAAGTCTGCAGTCATTCTGTGTGTGACTGCAGACTTTTGAATCCCCACAGAGCACACACTGTGCGCTGCGAGGATTAGCCGGTTTCTGTCCCCACAACGGTGGTGATGAATGCGATATGCATACTCCCGGGCAGAAGCCCACTGGACGACTTCTGCCTTTGAGTAAAATTAACGTCGCCATATATATACATTTTTCTATTTCTATGTGTTTTTAGTGCAGAATTGCTGAGATTTCACACTTAAATATACAACTGCATTATTTGAATGCATTGTTTCAGACTCTCCATAAAAGCCTATAGGAAAAGAAAAACACAACAAAATATGCATAGTTCAACAGCATCTTTAGTTACACAGCAAGCAGGGAATCTGTCAGTAGGATCAACCATACTGAACCATCTATATAGACATGTACAGTCATGGCCAAAAGTTTTGAGAATGACACCAAAATTATATTTTCACATGATCTGCTGGCCTCTGGTTTTTATTAGTGTTTGTCTGATGTTTATATCACATACAGAAATATAATTGCAATCATATTATGAGTACCAATAGGTTATATTGACAGTTAGAATGAGTTAATGCAGCAAGTCAATATTTGCAGTGTTGCCCCTTCTTCTTCAAGACCTCTGTAATTCTCCCTGGCATGCTCTCAATCAACTTTTGGACCAAATCCTGACTGATAGCAGTCCATCCTTGCATAATCAATGCTTGCATTTTGCCAGAATTTGTTGGTTTTTGTTTGTCCACCCGTCTCTTGATGATTGACCACAAGTTCTCAATGGGATTAAGATCTGGGGAGTTTCCAGGCCATGGACCCAAAATCTCTATGTTTTGTTCCATGAGCCATTTTGTTATCACCTTTGCTTTATTGGAAGGTGCTCCATCATGCTGGAAAAGGCATTTTTGGGCGCCAAACTGCTCTTGGACGGTTGGGAGAAGTTGCTCTTGGAGGACATTCTGGTACCATTCTTTATTCATGGCTGTGTTTTTAGGCAAGACTGTGAGTGAGCCGATTCCCTTGGCTGAGAAGCAACCCCACACATGAATGGTTTCAGGATGCTTTACAGTTGGCATGAGACAAGACTGGTGGTAGCGCTCACCTCTTCTTCTCCGAATAAGCTGTTTTCCAGATGTCCCAAACAATCGAAAAGGGGATTCATCAGAGAAAATGACTTTGCCCCAGTCCTCAGCAGTCCACTCCCTGTACCTTTTGCAGAATATCAGTCGGCCCCTGATGTTTTTTCTGGAGAGAAGTGGCTTCTTTGCTGCCCTCCTTGAAACCAGCCCTTGCTCAAGAGTCTCCGCCTCACAGTGCGTGCAGAAGCACTCACACCAGCCTGCTGCCATTCCTGAGCAAGCTCGGCACTGCTGGTAGTCCGATCCCGCAGCTGAAACAGTTTTAAGATACGGTCCTGGCGCTTGCTGGTCTTTCTTGGGCGCCCTGGAGCCTTTTTGACAACAATGGAAGCTCTCTCCTTGAAGTTCTTGATGATGCGATAGATTGTTGACTGAGCTGCAATCTTTGTAGCTGCGATACTCTTCCCTGTTAGGCCATTTTTGTGCAGTGCAATGATGGCTGCACGTGTTTCTTTAGAGATAACCATGGTTAACTGAAGAGAAACAATGATACCAAGAACCAGCCTCCTTTTAAAGTGTCCAATGATGTCATTCTTACTTAATCATGACTGATTGATCGCCAGCCCTGTCCTCATCAACACCCACACCTGTGTTAATGGATCAATCACTAAAACGATGTTAGCTGCTCCTTTTAAGGCAGGACTGCAATGATGTTGAAATGTGTTTTGGGGGTTAAAGTTCATTTTCTGGGCAAATATTGACTTTGCAAGTACAGTAATTGCTGTTAAGCTGATCACTCTTTGACATTCAGGAGTATATTCAAATTGCCATTACAAAAAAATGAAGCAGTAAACTTTGGAAAAATTACTATTTGTCTCATTCTCAATACTTTTGGCCATGACTGTAGGTAATGGGAAGCTGAATAAATTGATACCTTGATATCTGCTATCTGATGTTGTATTCCAGAGAAATCTACATTTTTCCTAATATGTAAATGAGCTGTTAAGATCTATGGGCGGGGCATAGATCTCCCCGAGAATCTGCCTCTGGGGATTATTTTAAATGAAAGTAGGCGTTTCCAGTGTGAGACATGTAATGGCTGACAGTCTGCCCTCCTGATCTACGTGGAAAAATGGCTTTAATGCTCTGGTGCTCGAAGCTCGGGCCGAGCTTACCGTGATACTCGGGTGCTCGACCCGATCAACGAGCCCAATGTTAGTCTTCGGGAGACCCGAGCATTTTTGCAGCGGCACCCCCGGCAGTCTGTAGAAAGCCTAAAAAGTGCCCAAAACGATAGTGACAGTGCTCAAATGACATGGGGACAGCATGGGGATCGCCCCAGGAAGCATTTCTGACCCCCAGGTCACTGCTGTTAACAACGTGGTCAGAGGTATTAAGCCACTTTTAAGGGCTCACAATAAAACGTTCAAAAACGAAACTGAAACTGTTTTCCTGTGAAATATGTTAAGGAAGTTCCTTTCCAGGGTAAAGACTAGTGTTGAGCCACCCCCGTAGTGTTCGAGTTCGGTTCGTCGAACACCCATATGTTCGCCGAACTGTTCGTCGAACTGTTCGTCGAACACCTTCGAACACCGTTAAAACCAATGGCAGGCAAACAAAAACACATAGAAACACATAGAAAACACCTTCAAAGGTGTCCAAAAGCTGACAAACTCCTCAGAAGACACAACTAACACATGGAAAAGTGACAAGTACTTATAGTCATGTGAAAAGAAAAGAGGTGGAGGAGTAAAAGGAGGGGGGAGACACAGATATAGGCATGTCATGCCCGTCTAAAACAGAAAAAGTGCGAAGCCGACACAGCCAGTCCGTTCCTGCCCGTGCGACCTCCGTGTCGCCGGGTTTGTGCCAGAGGTGCGGTGGACCCGGACGGCCAGCCCCCCTCTCCCAATACTGGTGCCTGTCCGCTGGTGGGTCGAGCGAGCCCCCCTGTGGTGGAGGCAGCTCTAAGCTTTTTAATTTAAATTGTCTCTCTAATTTGAATGAATACACTTTAAATCCTTTTACAAGGATCTATTGGAGGGCAAGTCTCATGCCAGCAGCCATGTAATTCCAGCTCCAGTAGCGTCCACTAAAGCTGCTGCAGTTAAAAAGCTTTTATAAGGATCGAGCTCGGCGGTCCCTGCAAGGCGTCCTACCGCCAGTCCCAGCCCCTATGCCTTGGAGTGCCTCCTGATGCTCTTCACTGAGTATCCCGGGGTCCCGAAGCATTTCCTTTGAAAAAATGAAGTGTCCAAACTACAGGTGGTGTAGCTTGCTTAACAGCTGGGATAATCCGCTGACTAGCAGACAATGCTACTAGGCACAAAGTATTTCCTGGGCTAGATGCAGTTAAAAATTTGTAATTAGATATGCTGAGAAAGCACTCCATAGAGTCTCCTGGCACGCCATATATTATTCTCTTAAAAAGCTTGGGGTAGGGGTCTAGGGGACCCTTTTATAGCCAAAATCACGGCCCTGTATCGCAATACGTCACCTAGGCTGAAGATAAATGGAACTGTAGCACCCCGAGGGCTCGGTTGCTACAGAGGTATTGCACCTCACCCAGAGGTGTGATATCTCACTCTCAGGTAAGGATGGAGTGTGGATCAGGACCCCGACACCTGCATGCATTACACCACATTGCTGTGGGGCAGGGCGACCAATATGCCCCTGAGATGGGCATGACAGTCCCTGTCCCTGGCTGGAGTGGGGGGAGGGAACACCGAGGAAGGGGAACCCTGTAGTGCAGGAGCAGGGAGGAAGCAGTTCCTGGGTGCATTGAGAAGGGAGTATAAAAGGTGGGCACCATCTTAGTTCAGTGCAGAGAAGTCTGAGCAGAAGTGACAGGGAGAAGGGGCTCTGCATGAGCTCAGCTCCGGAGGCGGGCCTAGTAACAGAGGCCCAGGCCTGGAAGAGGGAGAACGAAGGAAGAGGAGCGGAGAAGGCTCCAGGAACGAGGAACGAAGGGATCCCAGGGGTGCGGACGGGCGAGTCGCCACCGCACGCCCTAATCCACCTGCGTGGAGGAGTCAGGCCAAAGGGGGAGACTGGTCCCCGAAACTAGTGGAGGCGGGAAACGACCCTCAGCTAGAAACCGGAGGCTGTGACATTTTATGTGACGCAGCCCCTCGCTACACCCGCTAGGAAGGCACCACATAGGGTCAGGGAAACTGGCACCAAGTTTATCAAGAGGAGGCCCGAGGCAGCCGGACAGAAGCGTTGGTAAGAAAGGCCGGACAAAGGACACACAAAGGGGGTCTTGTGAAGCACTCCAAAGTTATCTGGGAGTTGTCTGAGCCCCTCACCTGGTGAGCACAGTACGACGTGGGCAGCCGTTACCTGCAGAAGTGGTCTGGATAATAAGAACTGTGAGTAAAGGCCCTGGACTGCATCACTGACTCCGTATCGTTACTGCTGCTGCCCTGTACCATCACCCCCATCCTCCGCATACACTGCCCTGAGGCTATACTCCTCCCGTAGGGAGTTATACTACGCTCTGCTGCACCCACAACAACAGCCTCAGCGGTCTGCCCTGCAGCGGCGGTTCACTCTGACCGCAATCCACGGGTGGCGTAGTCGGACATTTAAACATCAAAACCACATAAATAGTTCCGCCACTAGTTTGACTGCCCTGAGCCACGGAACCGGGTCGCCGCCACGGAGACTACAACCACCAGCATCCACCAAAAAGGGTCCGGCTCCGGGTGTCCCAAGGCCCAGGGGGCTCGTCAGAACATTTTCATCACCTTTCATAATCACCAATGGGACAAGGCAGGGATGTCCTCTGTAGAGATGAGCGTTGTTCTACTCGAACTGTTCGCCAATCTCAAATTCGAGCTGTTTTGGGCAGTGTTCGAGCCGTTCGGCGAACACGAACAATTTGAGAAAAATTCGGCTGTTCGAGGTTATGTTCGATAACTGTTCGTGCACCAAAATCATAACTGGATTTTTTCTCAGTAATGATGAAAATTAATGTTAATACGCAGTTTGAGTGTACAGCGGGGTGGGGGGAGGGGCAGGGGATGGATCTCTGCAGGAACAATGAAGATCTCCATTTTTTTTTTCTCTTTCCCGCATTTACAGTGGGGAGGTGCAATCTGTCAGCCTATCAGCAGCGCACACACGGAGCGAAGTGCTTTTTTTCACACAAGCAAGGGCATGTGTCATTGGCAGTGTATGTCACATGTCCTTGCCCTATAAGACCAAGCCATTTTCCCCGTCGCCACCATTTTCTCACTGCTGCAGCTGCGTGTTAGACGGCACCGCTGTTGCTGTGTGCGCTATACCTTGTTAATTTCAAGCCAATTTTCGCACAAATCTACAGATAGCTTGGGAGTAGGGAATAGTTGTGATTGCAGTCCTTTTAAGGACTAGGTTACAGCATTTCCTACGACTTTTATCAGGCAGGTCTGTGCTCTTAAATAGATAGATTGTGGGAGTAAAGACTAATTGTAATTGGAGTCCTTTTCAGGACTAGGTTACATCAGTTCCTATCAGTTTTTGCCAGGCAGGTCTGTGCCAGTGCTGTGCAAGTTTTTTTCACAGCATTTGGCTGAATCTAGCAAAGCTAATCCTTTTTGGCCTATTGCAGAGTGTGTTAGTCAGTGGAGTAGCCTATCTGTGTTGCAAGATATACCACCTGTGTATAGAATACCAATTTTTTTACTGCACCTAGTGAAGTAAAATCTTTTGGGCATAGCATCATTCTATTAGTCCATCTATACTGACCTCCATCAGGTTGCAAATTGAATATAATTTTTTTCTGCATCTAGCTCTGAAAAAATATTGGGCTTCTAGCTGTGTGTGGGACTTGTTGTATTAGTCCATCTATACTGACCTCCATCAGGTTGCAAACTGAATATATTTTTTTCTGCATCTACCTCTGAAAAAATATTGGGCTTCTAGCTGTGTGTGGGACTTGTTCTATTAATCCATCTATACAGACCTCCATCAGGTTGCAAACTGAATATATTTTTTTCTGCATCTACCTCTGAAAAAATATTGGGCTTCTAGCTGTGTGTGGGACTTGTTGTATTAGTCCATCTATACTGACCTCCATCAGGTTGCAAACTGAATATATTTTTTTCTGCATCTACCTCTGAAAAAATATTGGGCTTCTAGCTGTGTGTGGGACTTGTTCTATTAATCCATCTATACAGACCTCCATCAGGTTGCAAACTGAATATATTTTTTTCTGCATCTACCTCTGAAAAAATATGTGGCCTTCTAGCAGTGTGTGGGACTTTCTCTATTAGTCCATCTATACTGACCTCCATCAGGTTGCAAACTGAATATATTTTTTTCTGCATCTACCTCTGAAAAAATATGTGGCCTTCTAGCAGTGTGTGGGACTTTCTCTATTAGTCCATCTATACTGACCTCCATCAGGTTGCAAACTGAATATAATTTTTTTCTGCATCTAGCTCTGAAAAAATATTTGGCCTTCTAGCAGTGTGTGGGACTTTCTCTATTAGTCCATCTATACTGACCTCCATCAGGTTGCAAATTAAAAATAATTTTTATCTGCATCTACAGTACCTCTGAAAAAATATTTGGGCTTCTAGCTGTGTGTGGGACTTGTTCTATTAGTCCATCTATACTGACCTCCATCAGGTTGCAAATTGAATATAATTTTTATCTGCATCTAGCTCTGAAAAAATATTTGGCCTTCTAGCAGTGTGTGGGACTTTCTCTATTAGTCCATCTATACTGACCTCCATCAGGTTGCAAATTGAATATAATTTTTATCTGCATCTAGCTCTGAAAAAATATTTGGCCTTCTAGCAGTGTGTGGGACTTTCTCTATTAGTCCATCTATACTGACCTCCATCAGGTTGCAAATTAAAAATAATTTTTATCTGCATCTACCTCTGAAAAAATATTTAGGCTTCTAGCTGTGTGTGGGACTTGTTCTATTAGTCCATCTATACTGACCTCCATCAGGTTGCAAATTGAATATAATTTTTTTCTGCATCTAGCTCTGAAAAAATATTTGGCCTTCTAGCAGTGTGTGGGACTTGTTCTATTAGTCCACCTATACTGACCTCCATCAGGTTGCAAATTCAAAATAATTTTTTGTCTGCATCTAGCTCTGAAAAAATATTTGGCCTTCTAGCAGTGTGTGGGACTTTCTCTATTAGTCCATCTATACTGACCTCCATCAGGTTGCAAACTGAATATATTTTTTTTCTGCATCTACCTCTGAAAAAATATTGGGCTTGTAGCTGTGTGTGGGACTTGTTCTATTAATCCATCTATACAGACCTCCATCAGGTTGCAAACTGAATAAAAAATTTTTCTGCATCTACCTCTGAAAAAATATTTGGGCCTCTAGCTGTGTGTGGGACTTGTTCTATTAGTCCATCTATACTGACCTCCATCAGGTTGCAAATTGAATATAATTTTTTTCTGCATCTAACCCAGCCAATAGTTTTGGCCTAATACCACAGTTTGGCCACTCAGCTCTGCTCGGTTCCCATCCATTGTTTTTTTGTGCAAACAACTCCAGAGTTGTGAATTAGTTAACCACCAAAATGAGTGGAAAAAGGCCTGCTGCTGGTGGAAAGGGGAATAGGCGTGTTGGGAAGGGGAAAAAAGGTTGTGTCCGTGGGGTAGGTGTTAAAGCAACAGTAACATCTGCAGAAGAAAGACCATCTTCCAGCCAAACTAAAATGTCTACTTCTTTTAGCGGACAATGTGATAAGATCCCTTTCTTACGGCCACGCCAATCGCTACAAATTCCAGATGAGGCACAAAAACAGCAGGTGCTTCAACGGATATCAAGTGCTCCTTTAAGTGGGCTCTCCTCCACATCAACTTCAACATCACAAATACTCCAGTCCTCAAAGGTGTCACCCCAATCGCACTTGCTTCCTCACAGCTCCCAAATCTCCAGCTGCCCGTCTGAGTATGAGGTAGAACAGATGGTTGAGTCTGCAGAGCTGTTTACTCATACTATAGCCTGGGAATCAGAAGTCGACTCCAGCGCTTCTGTGAATCCAGACGAGGAAATGATCTGCACTGATGCCCAGAATCTTTATGAGTCGGATCCAGGACCAGACGCAGAAGGTTCTGACCATAATGTAGACCCTCATTCCCAAACTGTAACTCCTGTTGGTGGAGACAATGAGGAAGACGATGATAAGACTCAAATACCTGATTGGAGCGACAACTTTAGTTTTTTGTCAGGGCAGGAACAGGTTGGCTCTGAGGACGACGGGTGTGATAACGCACAGGGTGATGATGATGAGGTTGGAGATCCCACTTACTGTCAACCCACAGTCAGCCAAGAGATGAGGTCAGCAGAGGAGGTGGAGGAAGATGCTAGTGACGACGAGGTCAGGTTGCGCCTTCCTGGACAGAGACGTAGTACTGGAAGCACGTCAACAACTGCATCCTCAAACACAACTCTGCCTCTCACCACAAGTCGTGGTGGCTCTTCAGGTCGCATGGGTGCTAAGCCTTGCATAGCCTGGGCATTTTTTCAGATCGATAAAGATGACCCAACTCGTGTTATCTGTAACATTTGTCAGCAAAAGCTAAGCAGAGGCCAAAAAATACATAGTTTGAGTACTTCATGCATGAACCGGCACATGGACATGAAGCAAAAGTTGCAGTGGGAAGCTCAGTGTGCTACAATGCGGCCTAGCCGGCCGGGCCAACCACCGTCTGCCATATCTTGTGCATCCGCGGCCTCTTCATCCTCTGTGACTGGGGGGACAGCAGTCACACCTGTTTTGGGGCGCAGACCTGCCACCTCTTTACCCGCAACAGCCAGCGTGATTGGCAGGTCATCATTTTCTTTGGAGGTGGTAACACCAGCTGGTGTTGAGCGCTGTCCAACATCGATAGCACCACCTTTGGATCAAGGCAACCTAACATGTCCGCCTGCATCTTCCTCACAGACCGGCAGTTTGCCGGGGACACCCTTATCAACCCCGTCTAAGCACAATAGCCAGCCCTCGGTCCCTCAGATGTGGACAAGTAAAAGACCATTTCCTCCTAGCCATGAGAAAGCTAAGAGGTTGAATTTCACCATCTGCAAGCTCTTGGCTACAGAAATGCTGCCTTTCCGCCTGGTGGACACAGAGGATTTTCGAGACCTTATGTCCGTCGCAGTGCCCCAGTACCAGATGCCCAGTCGGCACTACTTCTCAAAGAAAGGTGTGCCTTTGACGCGCCCCTGGGCCTGTGCTGAGTAGCGTTGTGCACGCGGGAGCCTACCCGGAGCCGGATCTGATAGGGGTAGTAGTCTCGTGGCGGTGACCCGGTCCGTGCCCAGGGAGTCAAGCTGAGTGGCAGTCTTTAGCAGAAGATGGTACGGTGTTCGACTACGCCACCCGTTGAATGCGGCTATGAAGCCGCCGCTGCAGGGCAGACCGCTGAGGCCGGTGGTAAGGTCGTGCAGCGTAGCTGGTAGAACCCCCAACGGGAGGGGTATGGCCTCAGGGCAACCGACGTGTTTGAAGTGGGTAGCAGGAACCACTCAGAGACGGTGCGGTGTAGTTCTGGGTCTTTACTGGTGACAAAGTAGACCCTCCCGGAGTACTGGCTAGCGATCGGGGCCTGGTCAGTCCGTGAGCTGATGGGATCTCCCCTGGCCAGGCGGAGTTGTAGGCCTCCCCAACTAATCGTACTCTTCTGGCTACCTTGCTAGAGGCTGATAAAAGTAGCCCACGTCCCTGAGTGTACCGTGTGGTGCTCACCCGTATGGCCGGTGACTCGGGGCCTTTTGGTAGCTTCCGCTCCACGTCGCGGTGCTGGTCCCTTGCGTGTGACCGTGCCTTCGGGTTTCTTGGCCAGAGGACCTGAAATCCCCTGCCGGGCGGTTTCTGCTGCTGGGTAAGGATTAGTCCCCACAGCCTCGGACTCCGGGTCCGGTAAGAACTCTTCAATCAGGGCGAGCTCTACAGCTTCCAGCCCCTGACCTCTTTTAGTACAGCTCCCACAGAGCTCCTGATCTTTCTTTCCCTATAGCTGCTCCACTACAGACCAGACTGTGTCTCTGTCTGTGTTCTCTGCTCTTTCTCTACTCCCTAACCCTGCCTCAGCCCCAGCTTTATATAGGGGAAGTTCTTCCCCTCCCAGGACTGGGCAGGAGGTGTGGCATGCATAGGATGTCTGACCAGGAAACCTCCCACCTGCTCACAGACGTAATATTGCTATTACTGTGGGAACCAGACCCCTGGGGTGCCACATTCCCCCCTAGTGAAATTTAGTACTCCGGGACTAAACATACTTTTGTAAAACATAACAAGTAAAAACAGAAACAGTATAACAAAGAAAAACACATTATGATGGTCACGGCGTGTCCGCAACCGGGTGCAGTCTTTGAAGAAAACAAAGGTGTCCATTTCACCAAGAGACCGGGAGCCGTAACCAGGTAGGGGTCTGCCCTACCCCGAGTCTTTAACAGTCTTAGTCCTTTCCTGGGTTACGCTCCAAACATATGTACAAAGGATTCCGGATAATCCTTAAACGACACCTATAAAATAACTAAAAATACACAATTATTTACAAGTAACAGAAAACAGGTAAATACAAATAAACAGTCTAAACACTTAGATCCTCCAACGTACGGGTAACTGGCCTCCAGTGGCTCTAGTGGACCTACGGAGCTGACTGACTGGTCCTGAGCTACGGGGTGTAGGAGCTGTCAAAGATAAACTGGGCAGCTGTCTACGGGCTCTTTGGCTCACTAGGGGTACGGCAGGCTCACTATAAGCAGAGGGTTGATCCTCCTGGTCTGCTTGTGTGGGGTCTCCTGCCTCCTGGACCGGCTGCTCTTCCAGCTCTACCTGTTTCTCCGTAGGTACTTGAGATGCTGGTTGGAGGAAGGTGAGGACGGGTACCACAACTGCGCCATTGACTTGAGTCCAAGACCGAGGGAAGTCTCCGAGCACAGTACTAACCATATCTTCCCTTTCCTCTGCGGGTCGAGGGTCTTCTTGTTCTTCTTCAGGGCTTCGTAGCTGTTCGGGACACTTCTTCAGGTGATCTCGGGATACAATGGCTGTGGTTTCTCCTCCATCCTTACTGATTATGCAGACTTTCGGGTTCTCATGGCTTGAGGGCAGTATGGTGTACGGGTCCTTCTCCCACTGGTCGTCCAACTTGTGGAGGCGTCTCTTCCTCTTCAAGACCTGCTCTCCAGGTACCAGGGGAACAGCGGGAGCATACTGGTTGTAAGTCTTCTCCTGTCTTTCTCTAGCTTGACAGAGACTTCGCTCCACGCTCTCCTGTACTTTCCGGTACTGCTGCTGCCTTTCTGTGTCCCAGTCTGCTTCTGGTGAAGTGTCCTCGGGTGTCAGGACTCCCATCTCCAGATCAACAGGAAGCTTACCAGGTCTTGCTCTCATTAGGTAAGCCGGGGTACAGTTGGTAGAACCTACCGGGATGTGGTTGTATAGGTCCACCAGATCAGGCAGTTTCTCAGGCCACAGACTGCGTTCCTCCAGGGGCAATGTTTTCAGAAGATCTATCACCACCTGGTTCATTTTCTCGCAGAGCCCATTGGTTTGCGGATGATAGGGTGTTGTTCTTATCTTCCGGCAGCCATACAGAGTACAGAACTCCTGGAAGACTTCCGCTTCAAAGGCAGGTCCCTGGTCCGTCAGCACCTGCTCCGGGTATCCGTGTGGACGGCAGAAGTGCTGCTGGAAGGCTCTAGCTGCTGTTTGAGCCGTTAAGTCCTTGACCGGGACCACCACCAGGAACCGGGAGTAATGATCTACGATTGTGAGGGCGTAGACATACCCAGATCTGCTTGGAGCCAGTTTCACATGGTCCAGGGCTACCAGTTCCAGTGGCTGTCGGGTGATGATGGGCTGCAAGGGAGTCTTCTGGCTGGCACGGTCCTTCCTTCTTAGGTGGCACGGTCCACAGTCTCTGCACCACCTCTCGATGGTTCCCCTCATGCCTACCCAGTGGAACCGCCCACGCAGCAGGAACTCCAGCTTCTTCCACCCGAATTGCCCAGCTCCGTCGTGGTATGCCTCCAGTACCATAGCCGCGTCTCTTCTTGGCACCACTACTTGCCAGATCAGTTCATGCGTCCGGGAGTTAACCATTCTGCGGCACAACTTCCCCTTGTAAAGGAACAGTCGACTCTTCTCAGCCCACAGTTGCTTGGTCTCTTCCGGAGCGTCTGGGTCAAGGCGGGCATCTGGCTGAGTCAGCATCTCCTTCACCAGTCGGACAGCGGGGTCACTGTCTTGCGTTTCCGCCCAGTTGTAATGAGGTAAGGGGTTAAACGTAGCAGATTGCTTACCCCTTACACGGTGGGAATACTGGATAGTCCCATGCCGGTGGAACGCGGGAAGTTCAACCTCCTCCAGTTCCTCTGGATCTTCCCCCACGTCCGGTAGGTTTGGCATTCTGGACAAGGCATCCGCGTTGGTATTGGAGCGTCCTGCCCGGTATTTGATTGTGAACTCAAAGTTGGACAGGCGGGCCATCCATCTCTGCTCCAGGGCACCGAGTCTTGCTGTGTCCAGGTGTGTCAACGGGTTGTTATCCGTGTACACGGTGAACCGGGAAGAGGCGAGGTAGTGCTTAAAGCGTTCGGTGACTGCCCACACCACTGCCAGGAACTCTAGCTTGAATGAGCTGTAATTCTCAGGATTTCTTTCGGTGGGTCGCAGTTTTCGGCTGGCGTAAGCAATTACTCGTTCTTTCCCCTGCTGGATCTGGGACAGTACGGCTCCTAGCCCGATGTTACTTGCGTCGGTGTAGAGGATAAAGGGCTGGCTGTAATCAGGGTACGCCAGGATTTCATCCCCCGTGAGGGCCATCTTCAGCTGGCGGAAGGACTCTTCTTCCAGCTTCTCCCATCTGAAGGGTGGCTTCTGGTTCTTGGCCTTCCTGGACTGGCCTACCAGGAGGTCCTGCATAGGAGCTGCCTTTTTGGTGAAACCAGGAATGAATCTTCGGTAGTAGCCTACCAACCCGAGGAACTGCCGCACTTCCTTTACGCTGGAGGGGCTTGGCCATTCCTTAATTGCGGTGATCTTATCAGGGTCGGGAGCCACTCCGTCAGCACTCACCACGTGTCCCAGGTACTGCACCTTTGGTTTCAGGAGGTGACACTTGGAGGGTTTCACCTTTAGGCCGTAGTTTGCCAGGGCTTCGAACACTTCTGCCAGGTGTTTCAGGTGGTCCTCGTAGGTCTTGGAGTAGACGATGACATCGTCCAGGTATAATAGGACCGTCTCGAAGTTTCGGTGTCCCAGACAGCATTCCATCAACCGTTGGAAGGTTCCGGGTGCGTTGCAGAGTCCGAACAGCATGCAGGTAAACTCGCTAAGTCCCATCGGGGTGGTGAATGCGGTCTTCTCCCGGTCCGCCTCTGCTACAGGAACCTGCCAGTACCCACTAGTGAGATCCAAAGTAGAGAAGAAGTTAGCAGATTTTAAAGCAGCCAAAGACTCCTCTATCCTTGGTAAGGGGTACGCATCTTTGTGTGTGATACGGTTGATTTTCCGGTAATCTACACACATTCTCATAGTGTTGTCTTTCTTTTTAACCAAGACTAGTGGAGCTGCCCAGGGGCTACAGCTATCCCTGATTACCCCAGCCTCCTTCATGTCTCTAAGCATCCCCTTGGCGTGTTGGTAGTGTGCAGGGGGTACGGGTCGGTATCTCTCCTTTATGGGAGGATGGTCTCCCGTGGGGATGTGGTGTTCTACCCCCTTTACTCGCCCGAAGTCTAACGGGTGTTTACTAAACACTCTCTCGTACTCTTGAACCACCCGATAGACTCCCTGTTTCTGGTGTGAGGGAGTGGAGTCAGTACCCAAATGTAGTTGCTGACACCAGTCCTCTATTGTTTTCTTAGAGCCGTTACCTTCCTCTGGTTGAGATGGAGGCAAGGGTTCCACGGACTGTACAGAATTCTGGTTTATGGTGAACAATTTAGCTAGCGTGGCATACCGGGGCAGGTGTACTTCTCTCTTCCCGATGTTTATTATGCGAACGGGCACCCTCCCATGGCGTACATCAACCACCCCCCGTGCTGTCAAAATGGTGGGCCTACTGTCTGAGTAGACGGGTTCTACCATTGCTTGGTAGTCTCTACCTCTTAGACCAATAGCTGCCCGGCACCAAATCATCATTTCACTTTTTGGGGGCATGGCAATAGGGAAAGGGTCACACATTCTCACGCTTCCAATCTCACCACCGGAGAGTTCCACCTGTTGCCGTCGCATCAGTGCCCGGATCTCTTTTTGGAGCACTCGCTGCTGGCCGGAGCTGGCGTTCTTGGCAACCTGCTGTAAAATGAAAATCACCTCTGCAAGACAATTTTCAATCACATTAGTTCCTAGCGTTATCTTTGGGTGACTCTCGCGCTTGTCAATGTCTACAATGATCAGTCCCTGTGCTGCCAGTTCGACTCTACCGATTTTAATGGTCACCTCTTTGAATCCGATCTGTGGCACGGGTTGACCATTGCTGGCGATGATACTCAAGTCGTCGTCAGGGTAGCGGGTTATATCCGAGTCATTCCAGTACTGCTTAAAGAGCACGTACGGGATGGTGGTGACCTGTGACCCGGTGTCAAGTAGGGCACTCATAGGAATGCCATCCAGTACCACAGGCAAGACTGGACATCCTCCCACATATTTGTCACGCCAGTTCGATGGGCCTGGTGATCTTATTCCTGGGGGTTGGCCCTCCACCCCAGGTTGTGCCAGTTTAAAGGACAGTACCTTGCCATATGTCCGGGTTGATTGCAGCGGCGGCAGATGGGTTGTCCGTCCTCGTTGTACCGGTCGCTGGGTCTTCCTCTGGCCGGTGGGGTCCTCCTTGGTCGACGCCACGGGATGTCCTCCGGTCCGGATGCCAGCTGGATCTTCCCTGGAGCAGAAACCTGTAACGACTGCACAGTTCGGGTTAGCGCGGCAACGCTTTTAGCTAGCTCTTGGACCTGATGGTGCAGGTCTGGAGCCGGGTCATTGTTCAAAGCCTGCGCATCAGCCCCCACAGGCCCTGCCGACAAGGGCGCTGCCTCCTGGTGGTAAGCGGTAGTAGGGCGCCTGTGGGTCACAACGCCACCCGGTGCCGGTTCTCGGAGCACCCGGATGGCTCTGTCCTTGAACTGTGCAAAGTCCAGATGAGGATCCTGTAAGGCCATTGCCCGCAACTGGGTTCGGTGGGCATTGCAATATAGTCCCTCTATAAATTGTTCGGTCAACAGCCTGTCCTCGTTTCCCACGCCGTCAGGGTCGGTCTGCTTAATGGCTCTCAGGGCCTCTTGTAGGTTTAGTGCATAGTCCCTTATATTCTCATGTGCTCGCTGTTTGCACCCGTAGAATCTAAGCTTAATCTCAGCTGAGGTGCGGGTATCAAAGGTGTCCTTCAGCCGGGTTAATATCCCTGCTACAGTCCTCCTCCCAGGTGGCCAGGACTTTACCTCCCTTTGGGCTGCCCCGGTTAGTTGGGCCACCAGGATGCTCACTTTTTGCTCTTCTTTGAGGGGGTACACCTGGAAGAGGCTATCCAGCTTTTCTCTAAAGTCATTCAGGGTATGTGACTCCCCTGAGTACTGGGGTAGCCAGGCTGCCCCCGGGATATAGGGCATAGTGAAAGGCATGACTGCAGCAGCGGTGGCGCTGGCGGTGGCTGCGGCAGTGAAGCTCTCCTCCGTATCCGACATCCTCCTCCCCCCTAGTGGACCGTGGCCTACCTTGCGATGATCCTCTTCCGTAGGCCGCGGCTCCGCAGTGGATCGTCAGGGTCGAGGACCTTCCGTCGCGCTCCTATGACGTCGGCGTCTGCTGGGCTCCTTCCAGGACCTTACGCAACGTCCGGACGTGAGGCGGGGCTTCAGTTCTCGCGGGCTTTTCGGAGTCCACGCCCCTCTTCTTCCCGCGCGGCGTCTTCAAGATGGCGTCCAACGGCGGGAAAACTCCACGGATGGCGGGAAGAAGGTAGAAGATGGCGTCGGATGGCGGGAATCTTCACCACAGGTAAGTTGAAAAGTCTCTTTTTCAGGCACGCAGTACCCGGTGGTTGCGGGCACGAAATCCTGCCGACTACGCCAAAGTTGACGCGCCCTTGGGCCTGTGCTGAGTAGCGTTGCGCACGCGGGAGCCTACCCGGAGCCGGATCTGATAGGGGTAGTAGTCTCGTGGCGGTGACCCGGTCCGTGCCCAGGGAGTCAAGCTGAGTGGCAGTCTTTAGCAGAAGATGGTACGGTGTTCGACTACGCCACCCGTTGAATGCGGCTATGAAGCCGCCGCTGCAGGGCAGACCGCTGAGGCCGGTGGTAAGGTCGTGCACTGTAGCTGGTAGAACCCCCAACGGGAGGGGTATGGCCTCAGGGCAACCGACGTGTTTGAAGGGGGTAGCAGGAACCACTCAGAGACGGTGCGGTGTAGTTCTGGGTCTTTACTGGTGACAAAGTAGACCCTCCCGGAGTACTGGCTAGCGATCGGGGCCTGGTCAGTCCGTGAGCTGATGGGATCTCCCCTGGCCAGGCGGAGTTGTAGGCCTCCCCAACTAATCGTACTCTTCTGGCTACCTTGCTAGAGGCTGATAAAAGTAGCCCACGTCCCTGAGTGTACCGTGTGGTGCTCACCCGTATGGCCGGTGACTCGGGGCCTTTTGGTAGCTTCCGCTCCACGTCGCGGTGCTGGTCCCTTGCGTGTGACCGTGCCTTCGGGTTTCTTGGCCAGAGGACCTGAAATCCCCTGCCGGGCGGTTTCTGCTGCTGGGTAAGGATTAGTCCCCACAGCCTCGGACTCCGGGTCCGGTAAGAACTCTTCAATCAGGGCGAGCTCTACAGCTTCCAGCCCCTGACCTCTTTTAGTACAGCTCCCACAGAGCTCCTGATCTTTCTTTCCCTATAGCTGCTCCACTACAGACCAGACTGTGTCTCTGTCTGTGTTCTCTGCTCTTTCTCTACTCCCTAACCCTGCCTCAGCCCCAGCTTTATATAGGGGAAGTTCTTCCCCTCCCAGGACTGGGCAGGAGGTGTGGCATGCATAGGATGTCTGACCAGGAAACCTCCCACCTGCTCACAGACGTAATATTGCTATTACTGTGGGAACCAGACCCCTGGGGTGCCACACCTGCGCTCCACCAGCATGTCGCACACAACATCACCGCTTCTTTGAGAAACTCTGTGTGTGACAGGGTGCATTTCACCACAGACACTTGGACGAGTAGGCATGGACAGGGGCGTTACATGTCGCTGACTGGGCACTGGGTAACTATGGTGACAGCAGGACAAGGGGCTGCTGTCCAAGTCCTGCCGTCCCCACGAGTTGTGCGTCAATCCTCTTTATGTCAAAGTTCCTCCACTGCTTCTGCCTCCTCAACCTCCTCTCGGTCTTCCACCTGCACCCAAAGCCTGTCTGGTCATGCCACAAGCTTTCTAACTGCGCAGAAGGGATCCTGCACACCTCCTTACTATGCTGGCAGTTGACTCAACGTCATCAGGCGGTTTTTACATTGAAATGTCTGGGAAATGTGAGTCACACAGCTGAGGAGTTGTGGTCAGCTCTGGAGAACCAATTTCATGAATGGTTGTCTCCACTGGACCTGAAACCAGGGAAGGCCGTGTGCGACAATGCTGCAAACCTGGGTGCGGCCCTTCGCCGGGGCAATGTCACACACGTGCCTTGTATGGCTCACGTGTTGAACCTGGTTGTCCAGCAATTTTTAGCCCACTATCCCAGACTAGATGGCCTTCTGCAGAGGGCACGGTCGCTGTGTGCTCACTTCCGCCGTTCGCATCCCTCAGCTCAGCGACTTACATCTCTACAGAAGTCGTTGGGCCTGCCACTTCACCGGCTAAAATGCGATGTGCCTACCCGGTGGAATTCAACTCTGCACATGTTGCAGCGACTGTGGCAGCACCGACAAGCCCTGGTGCAATACGTTCTGACGTATAGCCTGGGCCAACGAGATCCAAAGGTGGGGCAAATCACGCTGGAGGAGTGGTCTCAGATCAGGGACCTATGCACCCTTCTGCACAGTTTTGAAATGGCGACGAAGATGTTTAGTGCTGACGATGCCATTATCAGCATGACTATTCCGGTGATTTACATGCTGGAGCACATGTTAAACAGAATTCGGAGTCAGGTGGTGGCACAAGAGGAGGTGGAGGAAGTAGAGGAGGAGGAGTTGTATGCGGAAGGGCTAACATCTGCAAGGTCCAGACGGTCGGCAGCACCAAGGCGGCAGGCATGTGAGGGTGGGGGAGATGGTTTTACCAGGGCGCATGGTAGCAGCCAAACTAGTGAGGAAGGTGCAGGAGCCCAGGAAGAAGTGGAGGACGAACTGATGGAAGACTCATCAGATGATGGAGACCTTGATCACATTTCTGTTGTGCGAGGTTGGGGGGAGAGGACAGAGGAAGGAAGCATGATTGTTACCTCGCCACCAACACAACAGGGACTTGGTGCTCCTGGATGCGCAACACACATGAGTGCCTTCTTGCTGCACTACCTGCAACATGACCCTCGAATTGTGAGAATTAGAAATAATCCTGACTACTGGGTTGCCACACTGTTAGATCCCCGGTACAAAAGTAAATTTGCAGAAATTATTCCTGCCATAGAAAGGGATGCACGCATGCAGGAGTATCAGCAGAGACTGTTGCAGAATCTTACATGTGCTTTTCCACAAAATACCAGTGGTGCACGTAGTGAATCTCACAGTTCCAACTTGCCAACCGTGGGACCGTCAAGTGTTCAGCACTCAAACCGTAACAGAACCACAGTATCTGCTGGTAACATCAATTTTGCGGAATCATTTCACCACTTTTTTAGCCCATCCTTTGCAAGGCCACAGGAGACAAGAAGTCTGACACATAGTCAACGCCTAGAGACGATGGTACAGGAGTATCTCCAAGTAAACATTGAAGCCATGACTGTGTCACTGGACCCTTGCTCTTTTTGAGCTTCCAATCTGGATAAATGGCCGGACCTAGCCACTTACGCCTTGGAGATCTTGTCATGCCCCGCAGCCAGCGTTCTGTCTGAACGTGTGTTCAGCGCTGCTGGTGGTGTGCTGACAGATAAGCGCACGCGGCTCTCCACTGATAATGTAGACAGACTCACGTTCATAAAGATGAACAAATCATGGATCCGAAACGGCTTTTCTACCCCTGTGTCATCCTGGGAGAGTAAAAGCTTGATGATTGGTTAAAATCACCCTACCAACCGTTTTAAGCTTTCAAATTACTAATCATGTTTATCTGTATCTTGACTGGAAAATAATTTGGGCTTTGTAGCAGTGTGCAGCACTGATCCTATTAGGCCATCTATACTAAAGCTTCACCAGATTTAAAATTAATTATAATTTTTAGCTGCATCTAGCCCGGAAAATAATTTTGGGGCTCCAAGATGCGCAAGACACATAAGTGCCTTCTTGCTGCACTACCTGCAGCATGACCCTCATATTGTCAGAATTCGAAGTAATCATGACTACTGGGTTGCCACACTCTTAGATCCCCCAAACTTTTCGATCAACCTTTTCATTTTAATAAAGACCAAAAAAATGGTCATTTTTGAAATTATAAGCATTAGCAGGTTGTTAGAAACTGAAATCAAACAGTTTTCAACTCAAAACTTTATTCTAGGTGATGTTACATTTTCACATAGGACCCCTTGTTCGAAAGGAGCTTCTGAACTCTCTCGTCCATTGAATTTGTCAGGTTTTGGATGGTTTCTGCTTCAATTGTTTTGCATGAGGACAGAATACCCTCCCAGAGCTGTTGCTTAGATGTGAACTGCCTCCCGCCATCATAGACACTCCTTTTAATGATGCTCCAAAGGTTCTGAATGGGGTAGAGGTCAGGGGAGCATGGGGGTCACACCATAAGTTTGTCCCCTTTTATGCCCATATCAGCCAGAGATGCAGATGTTTTATGTGCAGCATGAGATGGTGCATTATCATGCAAAAAAATGATCTTGCTGTGAAATACACGGTTCTTCTTCTTGAACCATGGCAGGAAGTGCTGTTTGAGAAAATCCACATACATTATGGAGTTCATCTTTAGCGCCTTCAGGGATCCTAAAGGGGCCGACAATCTCTCTCCCCATGATTCCAGCCCAAAACATTACTCCACCTCCTCCTTGTTGGCGCTGTAGCCGTGTTTGCGTGGGGTGTCCATCAACCAGCCATCCTCCACTCCATCCATCTGGACCATCGAGCGCTGCACGGCACTCATCCGTGAACAAAACAGATTTGAAATCAGTCTTCATGTAATGTTTGGCCCACTGGAGCCGTTTCTGCTTGTGTGAAGTGGATAGAGGAGGTCGACAGGATGGCGTATGCACAGCTGCAAACCTCTGAAGGACCCTGCATCTTGTTGTTCGGGGGACGTTGGAGGCACCAGCAGCTTCAAAAACTTGCCTGCTGCTATGACAAGGCTTTTTTGCCGCTGCTCTTTCAACCTGACGTAATTGCCTGTAGGAAAGAGTCCTCAATTTGCCCTTATCAGCACGCACACGTGTGTACTGTGAATCAGCTACATACTTCTTGATTGCCAAGACACTTCATCCTGATCAACGCACAATGTTGATTGTAGTCATGCCTTGACCTAAACACTCCACAATTTGTTGCTTCTCAGCAGCCGACACATCCTTTTTCTTTCCCATTTTGGCAGAAAATGTAGGCTGCTTAATAATGTGAGACAGCCTTCTTAAGTAGTCTTGCCTTTCATTGGACACACCTGCCAAACTAATTAGCACAGGTGTCTGCAATTGCTTACAGTGATATAAAGAGCCCTGACACACATCACCATCAATGAGTTTAACTGACAAACAAACAAATTCTTCCCTTATCACTCCTAAACACTTTTTGCATAATAATTTGGAACACAGTGTACATGTGCTTTTCCACAAAACACCAGTGGTTCACGTAGTGAATCTTACAGTTCTAACTTGCCAACCGTGGTCTGTATGGAGTTGTTCAATAAAGGGCCCAAAATTAAGATAACATAGATGGGAGAGGTCTCTATGAATAGGAATTCCTAAGTATTTGATACCCTGTGAGGGCCAGGCAAAGGGAAAGTTGGACTGGATGGAATCCTATATGGATTTGGGAAGGGAGACATCGAGGAACTCAGACTTCGCTGCATTGATTTTAAAATTTGACCATGTAACAAAGTGATCTATTTCAGCCATAACAGCATGGATGGATATATGTGATTGAGTGATATATACTAGGACATCATCAGCAAATAGAGAGCACTTGTACTCGGTGCCTCCCACCTCAATCCACCTAATATTGGGGTTATGGCGAATTGATGAGAGCAGGTGCTCCGTCACTAGGATGTATAAGAGAGGGGACAGAGAACATCCCTGCCTTGTCCCATTGGTGATTGTGAAAGGTGATGAAAATGTTCTGATGTGCCGCCTGGGCCTTGGGACACCCGGAGCCGGACCCTTTTTGGTGGATGCTGGTGGTTGTAGTCTCCGTGGCGGCGACCCGGTTCCGTGGCTCAGGGCGGTCAAACCAGTGGCGGAACTATTTATGTGGTTTTGATGTTTAAATGTCCGACTACGCCACCCGTGGATTGCGGTCAGAGTGAACTGCCGCTCCAGGGCAGACCGCTGAGGCTGGTGTTGTGGGTGCAGCAGAGCATAGCATAACTCCCCACGGGAGGAGTATAGCCTCAGGGCAGTGTATGCGGAGGATGGGGGTGATGGTGCAGGGCAGCAGCAGTAACGACACGGAGTCAGTGATGCAGTCCAGGGCCTTTACTCACAGTTCTTATTATCCAGACCACGTCTGCAGGTAACGGCTGCCCACGTCGTACTGTGCTCACCAGGTGAGGGGCTCAGACAACTCCCAGATAACTTTGGAGCGCTTCACAGGACCCCCTTTGTGTGTCCTTTGTCTGGCCTTTCTTACCAACGCTTCTGTCCGGCTGCCTCGGGCCTCCTCTTGGTAAACTTGGCGCCAGTTTCCCTGACCCTATGTGGTGCCTTCCTAGCGGGTGTAGCGAGGGGCTGCGCCACATAAAATGTCACAGCCTCCTGTTTCTAGCTGAGGGTCGTTTCCTGCCTCCACTAGTTTCGGGGACCGGTCTCCCCCTTTGGCCTGACCCCTGAACGCAGGTGGATTCGGGCGTGCGGTGGCGACTCGCCCGTCCGCACCCCTGGGATCCCTTCGTTCCTTGTTCCTGGAGCCTTCTCCGCTCCTCTTCCTTCCTTCTCCCTCTTCCAGGCCTGGGCCTCTGTTACTAGGCCCGCCTCCGGAGCAGAGCTCATGCAGAGCCCCTGCTCCCTGCCACTTCTGCTCAGACTTCTCTGCACTGAACTAAGATGGTGCCCACCTTTTATACTCCCTTCTCAATGCACCCAGGAACTGCTTCCTCCCTGCTCCTGCACTACAGGGTTCCCCTTCCTCAGTGTTCCCTCCCCCCCACTCCAGCCAGGGACAGGGACTGTCGTGCCCATCTCAGGGGCATATTGGTCGCCCTGCCCCACGGCAATGTGGTGTAATGCATGCAGGTGTCGGGTCCTGATCCACACTACATCCTTACCTGAGAGTGAGATATCACACCTCTGGGTGAGGTGCAATACCTCTGTAGCAACCGAGCCCTCAGGGTGCTACAGTTCCATTTATCTTCAGCCTAGGTGACGTATTGCGATACAGGGCCATGATTTTGGCTATAAAAGGGTCCCCTAGACCCCTACCCCAAGCTTTTTAAGAGAATCATATATGGCGTGCCAGGAGACTCTATGGAATGCTTTCTCAGCATCCAACGAGAGTATCTAATTACAAATTTTTAACTGCATCTAGCCCAGGAAATACTTTGTGCCTAGTAGCAGTGTCTGCTAGTCAGCGGATTATCCCGGCTGTTAAGCAAGCTACACCACCTGTAGTTTGGACACTTAATTTTTTCAAAGGAAATGCTTCGGGACCACGGGATACTCAGTGAAGAGCATCAGGAGGCACCCCAAGGCATAGGGGCTGGGACTGGCAGTAGGATGCCTTGCGGTGGACAGCCGAGCTCGATCCTTATAAAAGCTTTTTAACTACAGCAGCTTTAGTGGACGCTACTGGAGCTGGAATTACGCGGCTGCTGGCATGAGACTTGCCCTCCAATAGATCCTTGTAAATGGATTTAAAGTGTATTCATTCAAATTAGAGAGACAATTTAAATTAAAAAGCTTAGAGCTGCCTCCACCACAGGGGGGCTCGCTCGACCCACCAGCGGACAGGCACCAGTATTGGGAGAGGGGGGTTGGCCGTCAGGGTTCACCGCGGCTCTGGCACAAACCCGGCGACGCGGAGGTGGCACGGGCAGGAGCGGACTGAACGTGTCGGCTTCTCACTTTTTGGATTTTAGAAGGGCATGACATGCCTATATCTGTGTCTCCCCCTCCTTTTACTCCTCCACCTCTTTTCTTTTCGCATGACTATATGTACTTGTCACTTTTCCATGTGTTAGTTGTGTCTTCTGAGCAGTTTGTCAGCTTTTGGACACCTTTGAAGGTGTTTTCTATGTGTTTCTATGTGTTTTTGTTTGCCTGCCATTGGTTTTAACGGTGTTCGAAGGTGTTCGACAAACAGTTCGACGAACAGTTCGGCGAACACACGGGTGTTTGACGAACCGAACTCGAACACTACGGGGGTGGCTCAACACTAGTCCTCTGTCCCCTCTCTTATACATCCTAGTGACGGAGCACCTGCTCTCATCAATTCGCCATAACCCCAATATTAGGTGGATTGAGGTGGGAGGCACCGAGTACAAGTGCTCTGCATTTGCTGATGATGTCCTAGTATATATCACTCAATCACATATATTCATCCCTGCTGTTATGGCTGAAATAGATCACTTTGTTACATGGTCAAATTTTAAAATCAATGCAGCGAAGTCTGAGGCCCTCGATGTCTCCCTCCCCAAATCCATACAGGATTCCATCCAGTCCAACTTTCCCTTTGCCTGGCCCTCGCAGGGTATCAAATACTTAGGAATTCGTATTCATAGAGACCTCTCCCGTCTATGTTATCTTAATTTTGGGCCCTTTATTGAACAACTCCATACAGACCACGGTTGGCAAGTTAGAACTGTAAGATTCACTACGTGAACCACTGGTGTTTTGTGGAAAAGCACATGTACACTGTGTTCCAAATTATTATGCAAAAAGTGTTTAGGAGTGATAAGGGAAGAATTTGTTTGTTTGTCAGTTAAACTCATTGATAGTGATGTGTGTCAGGGCTCTTTATATCACTGTAAGCAATTGCAGACACCTGTGCTAATTAGTTTGGCAGGTGTGTCCAATGAAAGGCAAGACTACTTAAGAATGCTGTCCCACATTATTAAGCAGCCTACATTTTCTGCCAAAATGTGAAAGAAAAAGGATGTGTCGGCTGCTGAGAAGCAACAAATTGTGGAGTGTTTAGGTCAAGGCATGACTACAATCAACATTGCCAAGACACTTCATCCTGATCATCGCACAATCAAGAAGTATGTATCTGATTCACAGTACACAGGTGTGCGTGCTGATAAGGTAAAATTGAGGACTCTTTCCTACAGGCAATTACGTCAGATTAAAAGAGCAGCGGTAAAAAAGCCCTGTCATAGCAGCAGACAAGTTTTTGAAGCTGCTAGTGCCTCCAACGTCCCCTGAAGAACAAGATGCAGAGTCCTTCAGAGGTTTGCAGCTGTGCGTAAGCCATCCTGTCGACCTCCTCTATCCACTGCACACAAGCAGAAACGGCTCCAGTGGGCCAAACAATACATGAAGACTGACTTCAAAACTGTTTTGTTCACCGATGAGTGCCGTGCAACGCTCGATGGTCCAGATGGATGGAGTGGAGGATGGCTGGTTGATGGACACCCCACGCAAACACGGCTACAGCACCATCAAGGAGGAGGTGGAGTAATGTTTTGGGCTGGAATCATGGGGAGAGAGATTGTCGGCCCCTTTAGGATCCCTGAAGGGGTAAAGATGAACTCCATAATGTATGTGGAGTTTCTCAAACAGCACTTCCTGCCATGGTTCAAGAAGAAAAACCGTGTATTAGACAGCAAGATCATTTTCATGCATGATAATGCACCGTCTCATGCTGCACATAACACATCTGCATCTCTGGCTGATATGGGCATAAAAGGGGATAAACTTATGGTGTGACCACCATGCTCCCCTGACCTCAACCCCATTCAGAACCTCTGGAGCATCATCAAAAGGAGTGTCTATGATGGCGGGAGGCAGTTCACATCTAAGCAACAGCTCTGGGAGGGTATTCTGTCCTCATGCAAAACAATTGAAGCAGAAACCATCCAAAACCTGACAAATTCAATGGACGAGAGAGTTCAGAAGCTCCTTTCGAACAAGGGGTCCTATGTGCAAATGTAACATCACCTAGAATAAAGTTTTGAGTTGAAAACTGTTTGATTTCAGTTTCTAATATCCTGCTAATGCTTATAATTTCAAAAATGACCATTTTTTTTGTTTTTTATTAAAATGAAAAGGTTGATCGAAGAGTGTGGGGGATCTAAGAGTGTGGCAACCCAGTAGTCAGGATTACTTTGAATTCTGACAATCTGAGGGTCATGTGTCTTGCGCATCTAGGAGACCCAAAATTATTTTCCGGGCTAGATGCAGCTAAAAATTATTATTAATTTGAAAGCTGGTGGAGCTTAGTAGAGATGGCCTAATAGAATCAGTACTGCACACTGCTACAAAGCCCAAATTATTTTCCAGCCAAGATACAGATAAACATGATTAGTAATTTTAAATCTCGTGGAGCTTAGTATACATGGCCTAATAGAATCAGTACTGCACACTGCTGCAAAGCCCAAATTATTTTCCAGCCAAGATACAGGTAAACATGATTGGTAATTTAAAATCTGGTGGAGCTTAGTATAGATGGCCTAAAAGAATCAGTACTGCACACTGCTACAAAGCCCAAATTATTTTCCAGCCAAGATACAGATAAACATGATTAGTAATTTTAAATCTGGTGGAGCTTAGTATAGATGGCCTAATAGAATCAGTACTGCACACTGCTACAAAGCCCAAATTATTTTCCAGCCAAGATACAGATAAACATGATTAGTAATTTTAAAGATTAAAACGGTTGGTGAGGTGATTTTAACAAATCATCAATCTTTTACTCTCCCCAGGATGACACAGGGGTAGAAAAGTCGTTTCGGATCCATGATTTGTTCATCTTTATGAACATGAGTCTGTCTACATTATCATTGGAGAGCCGCGTGCGCTTATCTGTCAGCACACCACCAGCAGCGCTGAACACACGTTCAGACAGAACGCTGGCTGCAGGGCAAGACAAGATCTCCAAGGCGTAAGTGGCGAGCTCCGGCCATTTATCCAGATTGGAAGCCTAAAAAGAGCAAGGGTCTAGTGACACAGTCATGGCTTCAATGTTTACTTGGAGATACTCCTGTACCATCGTCTCTAGGCGTTGACTATGTGTTAGACTTCTTGTCTCCTGTGGCCTTGCAAAGGATGGGCTAAAAAAGTGGTGAAATGATTCCGCAAAATTGATGTTACCAGCAGATACTGTGTTTCTGTTACGGTTTGAGTGCTGAACACTCGACGGTCCCACGGTTGGCAAGTTGGAACTGTGAGATTCACTACGTGCACCACTGGTGTTTTGTGGAAAAGCACATGTAAGATTCTGCAACAGTCTCTGCTGATACTCCTGCATGCGTGCATCCCTTTCTATGGCAGGAATAATTTCTGCAAATTTACTTTTGTACCGGGGATCTAACAGTGTGGCAACCCAGTAGTCAGGATTATTTCTAATTCTCACAATTCGAGGGTCATGTTGCAGGTAGTGCAGCAAGAAGGCACTCATGTGTCTTGCTCATCCAGGAGCACCAAGTACCTGTTGTGTTGGTGGCGAGGTAACAATCATGCTTCCTTCCTCTGTCCTCTCCCCCCAACCTCGCACAACAGAAATGTGATCAAGGTCTCCCTCATCTGATGAGTCTTCCATCAGTTCGTCCTCCACTTCTTCCTGGGCTCCTGCACCTTCCTCACTAGTTTGGCTGCTACCATGCGCCCTGGTAAAACCATCTCCCCCACCCTCACATGCCTGCCGCCTTGGTGCTGCCGACCGTCTGGAACTTGCAGATGTTAGCCCTTCCGCATACAACTCCTCCTCCTCTACTTCCTCCACCTCCTCTTGTGCCACCACCTGACTCCGAATTCTGTTTAACATGTGCTCCAGCATGTAAATCACCGGAATAGTCATGCTGATAATGGCATCGTCAGCACTAAACATCTTCGTCGCCATTTCAAAACTGTGCAGAAGGGTGCATAGGTCCCTGATCTGAGACCACTCCTCCAGCGTGATTTGCCCCACCTCTGGATCTCATTGGCCCAGGCTATACGTCAGAACGTATTGCACCAGGGCTTGTCGGTGCTGCCACAGTCGCTGCAACATGTGCAGAGTTGAATTCCACTGCGTAGGCACATCGCATTTTAGCCAGTGAAGTGGCAGGCCCAATGACTTCTGTAGAGATGTAAGTCACTGAGCTGCGGGATGCGAACGGCGGAAGTGAGCACACAGCGACCGTGCCCTCTGCAGAAGGCCATTTAGTCCGGGATAGTGGGCTAAAAATTGCTGGACAACCAGGTTCAACACGTGAGCCATACAAGGCACGTGTGTGACATTGCCTAGGAGAAGGGCCGCACCCAGGTTTGCAGCATTGTCGCACACGGCCTTCCCTGGTTTCAGGTCCAGTGGAGACAACCATTCATGAAATTGGTTCTCCAGAGCTGACCACAACTCCTCAGCTGTGTGACTCACATTTCCCAGACATTTCAAAGTAAAAACTGCCTGATGACGTTGAGCCCTGCTGCCAGCATAGTAAGGAGGTGTGCAGGATCCCTTCTGCGCAGTTAGAAAGCTTGTGGCATGACCAGACAGGCTTTGGATGCAGGTGGAGGACCGAGAGGAGGTTGAGGAGGCAGAAGCAGTGGAGGAACTTTGAGATAAAGAGGACTGACGCACAACTCGTGGGGACGGCAAGACTTGGACAGCAGCCCCTTGTCCTGCTGTCACCATAGTTACCCAGTGCCCAGTCAGCGACATGTAACGCCCCTGTCCATGCCTACTCGTCCAAGTGTCTGTGGTGAAATGCACCCTGTCACACACAGAGCTTCTCAAAGAAGCAGTGATGTTGTGTGCGACATGCTGGTGGAGTGCAGGCACACCTTTCTTTGAGAAGTAGTGCCGACTGGGCATCTGGTACTGGGGCACTGCGACAGACATAAGGTCTCGAAAATCCTCTGTGTCCACCAGGCGGAAAGGAAGCATTTCTGTAGCCAAGAGCTTGCAGATGGTGAAATTCAACCTCTTAGCTTTCTCATGGCTAGGAGGAAATGGTCTTTTACTTGTCCACATCTGAGGGACTGAGGGCTGGCTGTTGTGCTTAGACGGGGTTGAGAAGGGTGTCCCCGGCAAACTGCCGGTCTGTGAGGAAGATGCAGGCGGACATGTTAGGTTGCCTTGATCCAAAGGTGGTGCTATTGATGTCGGACAGCGCTCAACACCAGCTGGTGTTACCACCTCCAAAGAAAATGATGACCTGCCAATCACACTGGCTGTTGCGGGTAAAGAGGTGGCAGGTCTGCGTCCCAAAACAGGTGTGACTGCTGTCCCCCCAGTCACAGAGGATGAAGAGGCCGCGGATGCACAAGATGTGGCAGACGGTGGTTGGCCCGGCCGGCTAGGCCGCATTGTAGCACAGTGAGCTTCCCACTGCAACTTATGCTTCATGTCCATGTGCCGTTTCATGTATGAAGTACTCAAACTATGTATTTTTTGGCCTCTACTTAGCTTTTGCTGACAAATGTTACAGATAACACGAGTTGGGTCATCTTTATCGATCTGAAAAAATGCCCAGGCTATGCAAGGCTTAGCACCCATGCGACCTGAAGAGCCACCACGACTTGTGGTCAGAGGGAGAGTTGTGTTTGAGGATGCAGTTGTTGACATGCTTCCAGTACTACGTCTCTGTCCAGGAAGGCGCAACCTGACCTCGTCGTCACTAGCATCCTCATCCACCTCCTCTGCTGACCTCATCTCTTGGCTGACTGTGGGTTGACAGTAAGTGGGATCTCCAACCTCATCATCATCACCCTGTGTGTTATCACACCCGTCGTCCTCAGAGCCAACCTGTTCCTGCCCTGACAAAAAATTAAAGTTGTCGCTCCAATCAGGTATTTGAGCCTCATCATCGTCTTCCTCATTGTCTCCACCAACAAGAGTTACAGTTTGGGAACGAGGGTCTACATTATGGTCAGAACCTTCTGCGTCTGGTCCTGGATCCGACTCATAAAGATTCTGGGCATCAGTGCAGATCCTTTCCTCGTCTGGATTCACAGAAGCTCTCGAGCTGACCTCTGATTCCCAGGCTATAGTATGAGTAAATGTAGCACCCTGAGGATTCGGCTGCTACAGGGGTATTGCACCTCAACCCAGAGGTGTGATATTCCACTCCCGGGTAAGGATGGAGTGTGGATCTGAGCTCGGTAGGCTGCATGCACTACATACATCCCATTTCCGAGGAACAGGCCGACGGTACTCCCACTTAGAAATGTGCAGGTACGACCGAGTCTGTTCCTGGCTGGAGTGGGAGGGGGGTGGTACATCCCAAGTAGTGTAGGGGCAGATAGGGGGAGCAGCCTGGGTAAAGATAGGAGCTCATTGGGTGCTGGTCACCTGAGCTCACACATAGAGGGTGTATATAAGGTGGGCACCAACTAAGAACAGGGTCAGTTGCAGAGAGAAAGTCAGCGAGCGGAGGAGAAGAGAGACCCAGAGTGAGAGAGGAGAAAGAGAGACCCAGAGGGGAAAGCAGAAGAAAGGACTCTAAGACCCCAAATTAAATCCCCGGGTGAAGAGTCGGCATCAGGGTACCGGAACCCAAGCTGGTGGGGGCAAAAACACTCCCCAGCCAGAGACCGGAGACCGTGGGCAGCGTTTGCCACGGTCACCCACCACATCCACCACGAAGGCATACCACGAGGAGGGTCAGGGAACCCAAGGCCAAGGGTCTCCCAACAGAAGGCCCGAGGGAGCTGGACCTGGGTGGATCAATAGTGGGGACGGCCAGAGAAAGGACAGAAGGAGAGCTCAGGGTCACGCTCCGGACTTATTTGGGAGTTGGCTGGATCCAGAACCTGGTGGACGCAGCACGGCTCGGGAGGTCACTCGAAGCTGGAGTGACCAGAACATCAGCAGTGAGTAAACATCCTAAACTGCATAACCCGACTCTGTCTCTGATTGCCGCCTACACTGCATCACCACAACTCCCATCCTCTGCACCTGATCCCCCTGAGGCTATACCCCACCCGTTGGGGGTTATATCACCAAAGCTGCACCTACACCACCAGCCTCAGCGGACCCTGCTGCAGCGGCGGCCACAGTGACCGCAACACAACGGGTGGCGTAGTCGACAATAAAGAACTTATAACATCTGTATGACTGCCACATACAACTCAGTTTGACACCCTGGGCACGGACCGGGTCACAGCCACTCGGAAGACTACAACCCCCATCTGATCCGGCTCCGGATATTCCCCCTAAAAGAATATGGCCCAGGGGGCGCGTCAACTTTGGCGTAGTCGGCAGGATTACGTGCCCGCAACACCCGGGTACTGCGTGCCTGAAGAAAAGTGCGAGTTTACCTCAAAAAGAAGTCTCCTGCCGGTTCCGGAGGGTTCCCCGCCATCGGACCCCATCACCAGTCGATTCCCGCCGGTTGTCCGCCATTAACAGCTTTTTCCCGCCATCTGCAGAGTTTCCCGCCACTGGGAAGCGGTTCCCGCCATTTCCAAAGGTTTCCCGCCTTGTCAGAGCGGACGCCATTATGGGCGTGCCAGAGGATGGCAAGAGGCCACCTCCCATCGTGGGCCAGGACCGAAAATGGCGCCAAAAGTGGAAACCGCCCCCACCAACAGAGACTGTGATGCTAGAGGTGTCTGTCAGCGTGAAAGAACTGCCCCTGGAGCTGACAGTCACCAAGTGGCCCCGGGACCGCCCTCGAAGGGGGAGAAGACGAAAGGAGAGAGCAAAGATGGGTGTCGCTTGGAGCAGTCTGGAGCGAGCGCACCCGGAGGCAAGAAGCCTGGAGAGGAGTAGCGGAGAAGCTCACCCGGAGATGGCCAGAGAGCAGAGCAGCACCGGCCCGCTGGCCAGGAGCCTGCTGGAAGAAGAGCAGAGCAGCACCGACCCGTTGGTCAGGAGCCTGCTGGAAACCACGACCCCACTAGGCCTAGTGGAGGTCCTCGCACAGCTCCCCCGAGACCGGGAGTGTGCACAGACTGCCCTGGAGGGCCTCGCACGGAGGATGGCCCGGGTACAGCGAGAGACATTGGCGGAGTGGAGCCGAGAGATGGCCCAGCAAACCAAGACCCGGAGCACGCCAGCCAAGATGAGGAGACAGACCGCCTCTGAGGATGGCGCGGGAGGACCCAAGGCCGGAGACGGCGCCGAGAAGGGAGCCGAACGCATGGAGGCAGGTAAAGGGGACGTCTATACCCCAAACCAGGACACCGCTTACCTGCCCCAGCTCCCCGTCGCAGAGCCCGAAAGTCCCCCTGCTGTGCCCGAAAACGCCATGTCACCGACGCAGACTAGGCCCCAACCGGAAGCCGCCGCCGCGACCCCTGTGATGCCATGCGCACCGACCCCGAGCGTGGCAAAACAGGAAGTAACACCAGCCTGGTCGCAGGGCCTAGAATTCCCGGGCGTCGCATCACCAACAGCGCCCCCTACCTCCGCGGAGCCTCCGGCCTGACCGCAAGGCCAGGTAGCCCAGGGCGCCGCCGTCCTGACGGTGCCCTTCACCTTTCAGGTGCCCCAGGCCTGGCCGCAAGGCCTGGGCAACCCGGGCGCCACCACCACCGCGCCCGCACCAGTAAAACCAAGGGTGCCGCGTCTGGGAGAGGACTTGTTTGCCCAGCACACGTGGCCGGACGGACAGCCTTTCATCTGGCCCCAGAGATATTATGAACTGGAGCACCAGAGGAGAGTTGGGGCCATGTGTGCACCCCTGATTCCGGCTCCGAAGCCCGTGATAAGGATCTCGCCCCCGCTTGAAGAGACGCAATTTGAGTGGGACCCCACCGGAGAAGACCTAATGGGGTTCACTCAAGAAACCAGGGCAGCTGCAGCGGAGCGTGCTGAGTGCTGCCGACAGCAGCTCGAGGAGTTTGCGAGGGAGCGGAGAGAGAGGCGGGTCCGGGAACAACAGGCCCAAATAAGGAGCGCCGAGCAGAAGAGCCGAACCAGGAGGGACCCCCGTGCAGCGCACAGTCCCCGCACCACCGGGACTGTAATTAAGTTCAACATGCAGCATGGGTGGGGCTTCATCAGAGACCACAACACCCCCGGCGACGTCTTTGTCACGCGCAGAGATGTGGAGTCCCATCTGCCGGAGGGGCACAGAGGTCGTGACCTTTATATCGGGGATGAGGTCACCTTTACCCGGCACAAGTGTGCCAAAGGACCTTACGCCCTCCATGTGCATCGCCTGACAGAGGAGGAGCTGCGATGTGAGGAGGAGGAGCAAGAGGATCCGGACGGGTCTGAAGCTGAGATCCCCAAAGAAGGAGCAGGAGGAAGACGTTGTTGAGTACAGCGGAGTAGGTGCTGTAAATAGTTACCCGATCGGGGTATAAAGAAACTGTTACTGCAAATATAGTCCCCGTTGGGACCAGCTGAGTGAACTGTTTACCCGTTTACCCTTAATCCCACAGGCTGAGGACTGTGAGCAGCCATTCCCTTTCCCTCCTTAACTGGCCGAGGACTGAGAGCGGCCAAATCCTTGTATATAGTTGTGCGTCCTAAAGCGCCCCCTACCGGTTTTATAGGAAAACCATTTTTCTAGAAAGACTGTCGCACTTTGCCCGGTCAACAGTTGCACAGTGACCGGAGGAGAAACAAGAGACGACGAGAATGTTTTATCTGAAAAGTTTTATGCTAATATATGTTTTATATGTTTAAAAAAAAAAAAAAAATTTGTATGTTTTGGTGTTATGTCTTACAGCCCGAGGACGTGCTGTGATTTGCCAGGGGGGAATGTAGCACCCTGAGGATTCGGCTGCTACAGGGGTATTGCACCTCAACCCAGAGGTGTGATATTCCACTCCCGGGTAAGGATGGAGTGTGGATCTGAGCTCGGTAGGCTGCATGCACTACATACATCCCATTTCCGAGGAACAGGCCGACGGTACTCCCACTTAGAAATGTGCAGGTACGACCGAGTCTGTTCCTGGCTGGAGTGGGAGGGGGGTGGTACATCCCAAGTAGTGTAGGGGCAGATAGGGGGAGCAGCCTGGGTAAAGATAGGAGCTCATTGGGTGCTGGTCACCTGAGCTCACACATAGAGGGTGTATATAAGGTGGGCACCAACTAAGAACAGGGTCAGTTGCAGAGAGAAAGTCAGCGAGCGGAGGAGAAGAGAGACCCAGAGTGAGAGAGGAGAAAGAGAGACCCAGAGGGGAAAGCAGAAGAAAGGACTCTAAGACCCCAAATTAAATCCCCGGGTGAAGAGTCGGCATCAGGGTACCGGAACCCAAGCTGGTGGGGGCAAAAACACTCCCCAGCCAGAGACCGGAGACCGTGGGCAGCGTTTGCCACGGTCACCCACCACATCCACCACGAAGGCGTACCACGAGGAGGGTCAGGGAACCCAAGGCCAAGGGTCTCCCAACAGAAGGCCCGAGGGAGCTGGACCTGGGTGGATCAATAGTGGGGACGGCCAGAGAAAGGACAGAAGGAGAGCTCAGGGTCACGCTCCGGACTTATTTGGGAGTTGGCTGGATCCAGAACCTGGTGGACGCAGCACGGCTCGGGAGGTCACTCGAAGCTGGAGTGACCAGAACATCAGCAGTGAGTAAACATCCTAAACTGCATAACCCGACTCTGTCTCTGATTGCCGCCTACACTGCATCACCACAACTCCCATCCTCTGCACCTGATCCCCCTGAGGCTATACCCCACCCGTTGGGGGTTATATCACCAAAGCTGCACCTACACCACCAGCCTCAGCGGACCCTGCTGCAGCGGCGGCCACAGTGACCGCAACACAACGGGTGGCGTAGTCGACAATAAAGAACTTATAACATCTGTATGACTGCCACATACAACTCAGTTTGACACCCTGGGCACGGACCGGGTCACAGCCACTCGGAAGACTACAACCCCCATCTGATCCGGCTCCGGATATTCCCCCTAAAAGAATATGGCCCAGGGGGCGCGTCATAAACAGCTCTGCAGACTCAACCATCTGTTTTACCCCATACTCAGACGGGCAGCTGGAGACTTGGGAGCTGCGAGGAAGCAAGTGCGATTGGGGTGACACCTCTGAGGACTGGAGTATTTGTGATGTTGACGTTGAGGTGGAGGAGAGCCCACTTAAAGGAGCACTTGATATCCGTTGAAGCACCTGCTGTTTTTGTGCCTCATCTGGAATTTGTAGCGATTGGCGTGGCCGTAAGAAAGGGATCTTATCACAGTGTCCGCTAAAAGAAGTAGACATTATAGTTTGGCTGGAAGATGGTCTTTCTTCTGCAGATGTTACTGTTGCTTTAACACTTACCCCACGGACACAACCTCTTTTCCCCTTCACAACACGCCTATTCCCCTTTCCACCAGCAGCAGGCCTTTTTCCACTCATTTTGGTGGTTAACTAATTCACAACTCTGGAGTTGTTTGCACAAAAAAACAATGGATGGGAACCGAGCTGAGCTGAGTGGCCAAACTGTGGTATTAGGCCAAAAGTATTGGCTGGGTTAGATGCAGATAAAAATTATATTGAATTTACAACCTGATGGAGGTTTGTATAGATGGACTAATAGAACAAGTCCCACACACTGCTAGAAGCCGAAATATTGTTTCAGAGCTAGATGCAGAAAAAAGTTATATTGAATTTGCAACCTGATGGAGGTCAGTATAGATGGACTAATAGAACAAGTCCCACACACTGATACAAGCTGAAATATTTTTTCAGAGCTACATGCAGAAAAAAATTATATTGAATTTGCAACCTGATGGAGGTCAGTATAGATGAACTAATAGAACAAGTTCCACACACTGCTACAAGCTGAAATATTTTTTCAGAGCGAGATGCAGAAAAAAATTATATTGAATTTGCAACCTGATGGAGGTCAATATAGATGGACTAAAAGAACAAGTCCCACACACTGCTACAAGCTGAAATATTTTTTCAGAGCGAGATGCAGAAAAAAATTATATTGAATTTGCAACCTGATGGAGGTCAGTATAGATGGACTAATAGAACAAGTCCCACACACTGCTAGAAGCCTAAATATTTTTTCAGAGCTAGATGCAGAAAAAAATTATATTGATTTTGCAACCTGATGGAGGTCAGTTTAGATGGACTAATAGAACAAGTCCCACACACTGCTAGAAGCCTAAATATTTTTTCAGAGCTAGATGCAGAAAAAAATTAGATTGAATTTGCAACCTGATGGAGGTTAGTATAGATGGACTAATAGAACAAGTCCCACACACTGCTAGAAACCTAAATATTTTTTTTCAGAGCACGATGCAGAAAAATATTATATTGAATTTGCAACCTGATGGAGGTCAGTATGGATGGACTAATAGAACAAGTCCCACACACTGCTTCAAGCTGAAATATTTTTTCAGAGCTAGATGCAGAAAAAAATTAGATTGAATTTGCAACCTGATGGAGGTTAGTATAGATGGACTTATAGAACAGGTCCCACACACTCCTAGAAGCCGAAATATTTTTTCAGAGCTAGATGCAGAAAAAAATTATATTGAATTTGCAACCTGATGGAGGTCAGTATAGATGGACTAATAGAACCAGTCCCACACACTGCTACAAGCCTAAATATTTTTTCAGAGCTAGGTGCAGAAAAAAATTATATTGATTTTGCAACCTGATGGAGGTCAGTTTAGATGGACTAATAGAACAAGTCCCACACACTGCTAGAAGCCTAAATATTTTTTCAGGGCTAGATGCAGAAAAAAATTAGATTGAATTTGCAACCTGATGGAGGTTAGTATAGATGGACTAATAGAACAAGTCCCACACACTGCTACACACCTAAATATTTTTTTCAGAGCTAGATGCAGAAAAATATTATATTGAATTTGCAACCTGATAGAGGTCAGTATAGATGGACTTATAGAACAAGTCCCACACACTGCTACAAGCTGAAATATTTTTTCAGAGCTAGATGCAGAAAAATCTTATATTGAATTTGCAACCTGAAGGCGGTCCGTATAGATGGACTAATAGAACAAGTCCCACAGACTGCTACAAGCTGAAATATTTTTTCAGAGCTAGATGCAGAAAAAAATTATATTGAATTTGCAACCTGATGGAGGTCAGTATAGTTGGACTAATAGAACAAGTCCCACACACTGCTACAAGCTGAAATATTTTTTCAGAGCTAGATGCAGAAAAAAATTAGATTGAATTTGCAACCTGATGGAGGTTAGTATAGATGGACTAATAGAACAGGTCCCACATACTGCTAGAAGCCGAAATATTTTTTCAGAGCTAGATGCAGAAAAAAATTTGATTGAATTTGCAACCTGATGGAGGTCAGTATAGATGGACTAATAGAACAAGTCCCACACACTGCTACAAGCTGAAATATTTTTTCAGAGCTAGATGCAGAAAAAAATTATATTGAATTTGCAACCTGATGGAGGTCAGTATAGATGGACTAATAGAACAAGTCCCACACAGTGCTAGAAGCCTAAATGTTTTTTCAGAGCTAGATGCAGAAAAAAATTAGATTGAATTTGCAACCTGATGGAGGTCAGTATAGATGGACTAATGGAACAAGTCCCACAGACTGCTACAAGCTGAAATATTTTTTCAGAGCTAGATGCAGAAAAAAATTACATTGAATTTGCAACCTGATGGAGGTCAGTATAGATGGACTAATAGAACAAGTCCCACACAGTGCTAGAAGCCTAAATATTTTTTCAGAGCTAGATGCAGAAAAAAATTAGATTGAACTTGCAACCTGATGGAGGTTAGTATAGATGGACTAATAGAACAAGTCCCACACACTGCTAGAAGCCTAAATATTTTTTCACAGCTCGATGCAGAAAAATATTATATTGAATTTGCAACCTGATGGAGGTCAGTATAGATGGACTAATAGAACAAGTCCCACAGACTGCTACAAGCTGAAATATTTTTTCAGAGCTAGATGCAGAAAAAAATTAGATTGAATTTGCAACCTGATGGAGGTCAGTATAGATGGACTAATAGAACAAGTCCCACACACTGCTACAAGCTGAAATTTTTTTTCAGAGCTAGATGCAGAAAAAAATTATATTGAATTTGCAACCTGATGGAGGTCAGTATAGATGGACTAATAGAACAAGTCCCACACAGTGCTAGAAGCCTAAATATTTTTTCAGAGCTAGATGCAGAAAAAAATTTGATTGAATTTGCAACCTGATGGAGGTCAGTATAGATGGACTAATAGAACAAGTCCCACACGCTGCTACAAGCTGAAATATTTTTTCAGAGCTAGATGCAGAAAAATATTATATTGAATTTGCAACCTGATGGAGGTCAGTATAGATAGACTAATAGAACAAGTCCACACGCTGCTAGAAGCTGAAATATTTTTTCAGAGCTAGATGCAGAAAAAAATTATATTGAATTTGCAACCTGATGGAGGTCAGTATAGATGGACTAATAGAACAAGTCCCACACACTGCTAGAAGCCTAAATATTTTTTCAGAGCTAGATGCAGAAAAAAATTATATTGATTTTGCAACCTGATGGAGGTCAGTTTAGATGGACTAATAGAACAAGTCCCACACACTGCTAGAAGCCTAAATATTTTTTCAGAGCTAGATGCAGAAAAAAATTAGATTGAATTTGCAACCTGATGGAGGTTAGTATAGATGGACTAATAGAACAAGTCACACACACTGCTACACACCTAAATATTTTTTTCAGAGCTAGATGCAGAAAAATATTATATTGAATTTGCAACCTGATGGAGGTCAGTATGGATGGACTAATAGAACAAGTCCCACACACTGCTTCAAGCTGAAATATTTTTTCAGAGCTAGATGCAGAAAAAAATTAGATTGAATTTGCAACCTGATGGAGGTTAGTATAGATGGACTTATAGAACAGGTCCCACACACTCCTAGAAGCCGAAATATTTTTTCAGAGCTAGATGCAGAAAAAAATTATATTGAATTTGCAACCTGATGGAGGTCAGTATAGATGGACTAATAGAACCAGTCCCACACACTGCTACAAGCCTAAATATTTTTTCAGAGCTAGGTGCAGAAAAAAATTATATTGATTTTGCAACCTGATGGAGGTCAGTTTAGATGGACTAATAGAACAAGTCCCACACACTGCTAGAAGCCTAAATATTTTTTCAGAGCTAGATGCAGAAAAAAATTAGATTGAATTTGCAACCTGATGGAGGTTAGTATAGATGGACTAATAGAACAAGTCACACACACTGCTACACACCTAAATATTTTTTTCAGAGCTAGATGCAGAAAAATATTATATTGAATTTGCAACCTGATAGAGGTCAGTATAGATGGACTTATAGAACAAGTCCCACACACTGCTACAAGCTGAAATATTTTTTCAGAGCTAGATGCAGAAAAATCTTATATTGAATTTGCAACCTGAAGGCGGTCCGTATAGATGGACTAATAGAACAAGTCCCACAGACTGCTACAAGCTGAAATATTTTTTCAGAGCTAGATGCAGAAAAAAATTATATTGAATTTGCAACCTGATGGAGGTCAGTATAGTTGGACTAATAGAACAAGTCCCACACACTGCTACAAGCTGAAATATTTTTTCAGAGCTAGATGCAGAAAAAAATTAGATTGAATTTGCAACCTGATGGAGGTTAGTATAGATGGACTAATAGAACAGGTCCCACATACTGCTAGAAGCCGAAATATTTTTTCAGAGCTAGATGCAGAAAAAAATTTGATTGAATTTGCAACCTGATGGAGGTCAGTATAGATGGACTAATAGAACAAGTCCCACACACTGCTACAAGCTGAAATATTTTTTCAGAGCTAGATGCAGAAAAAAATTATATTGAATTTGCAACCTGATGGAGGTCAGTATAGATGGACTAATAGAACAAGTCCCACACAGTGCTAGAAGCCTAAATGTTTTTTCAGAGCTAGATGCAGAAAAAAATTAGATTGAATTTGCAACCTGATGGAGGTCAGTATAGATGGACTAATGGAACAAGTCCCACAGACTGCTACAAGCTGAAATATTTTTTCAGAGCTAGATGCAGAAAAAAATTACATTGAATTTGCAACCTGATGGAGGTCAGTATAGATGGACTAATAGAACAAGTCCCACACAGTGCTAGAAGCCTAAATATTTTTTCAGAGCTAGATGCAGAAAAAAATTAGATTGAACTTGCAACCTGATGGAGGTTAGTATAGATGGACTAATAGAACAAGTCCCACACACTGCTAGAAGCCTAAATATTTTTTCACAGCTCGATGCAGAAAAATATTATATTGAATTTGCAACCTGATGGAGGTCAGTATAGATGGACTAATAGAACAAGTCCCACAGACTGCTACAAGCTGAAATATTTTTTCAGAGCTAGATGCAGAAAAAAATTAGATTGAATTTGCAACCTGATGGAGGTCAGTATAGATGGACTAATAGAACAAGTCCCACACACTGCTACAAGCTGAAATATTTTTTCAGAGCTAGATGCAGAAAAAAATTAGATTGAATTTGCAACCTGATGGAGGTTAGTATAGGTGGACTAATAGAACAGGTCCCACATACTGCTAGAAGCCGAAATATTTTTTCAGAGCTAGATGCAGAAAAAAATTTGATTGAATTTGCAACCTGATGGAGGTCAGTATAGATGGACTAATAGAACAAGTCCCACACACTGCTACAAGCTGAAATATTTTTTCAGAGCTAGATGCAGAAAAAAATTATATTGAATTTGCAACCTGATGGAGGTCAGTATAGATGGACTAATAGAACAAGTCCCACACAGTGCTAGAAGCCTAAATATTTTTTCAGAGCTAGATGCAGAAAAAAATTTGATTGAATTTGCAACCTGATGGAGGTCAGTATAGATGGACTAATAGAACAAGTCCCACACGCTGCTACAAGCTGAAATATTTTTTCAGAGCTAGATGCAGAAAATATTATATTGAATTTGCAACCTGATGGAGGTCAGTATAGATAGACTAATAGAACAAGTCCACACGCTGCTAGAAGCTGAAATATTTTTTCAGAGCTAGATGCAGAAAAAAATTAGATTGATTTTGCAACCTGATGGAGGTTAGTATAGATAGACTAATAGAACAAGTCCCACACACTGCTAGAAGCCTAAATATTTTTTCAGAGGTAGATGCAGAAAAAAATTATATTGAATTTGCAACCTGATGGAGGTCAGTGTAGATGGACTAATAGAACAAGTCCCACACACTGCTAGAAGCCTAAATATTTTTTCAGAGCTAGATGCAGAAAAAAATTATATTGAATTTGCAACCTGATGGAGGTCAGTATAGATGGACTAATAGAACAAGTCCCACACACTGCTACAAGCTGAAATATTTTTTCAGAGCTAGATGCAGAAAAAAATTAGATTGAATTTGCAACCTGATGGAGGTTAGTATAGATGGACTAATAGAACAGGTCCCACATACTGCTAGAAGCCGAAATATTTTTTCAGAGCTAGATGCAGAAAAAAATTTGATTGAATTTGCAACCTGATGGAGGTCAGTATAGATGGACTAATAGAACAAGCCCCACACACTGCTACAAGCTGAAATATTTTTTCAGAGCTAGATGCAGAAAAAAATGATATTGAATTTGCAACCTGATGGAGGTCAGTATAGGTGGACTAATAGAACAAGTCCCACACAGTGCTAGAAGCCTAAATGTTTTTTCAGAGCTAGATGCAGAAAAAAATTAGATTGAATTTGCAACCTGATGGAGGTCAGTATAGATGGACTAATAGAACAAGTCCCACACAGTGCTAGAAGCCTAAATATTTTTTCAGAGCTAGATGCAGAAAAAAATTAGATTGAACTTGCAACCTGATGGAGGTTAGTATAGATGGACTAATAGAACAAGTCCCACACACTGCTAGAAGCCTAAATATTTTTTCACAGCTCGATGCAGAAAAATATTATATTGAATTTTCAACCTGATGGAGGTCAGTATAGATGGACTAATAGAACAAGTCCCACAGACTGCTACAAGCTGAAATACTTTTTCAGAGCTAGATGCAGAAAAAAATTAGATTGAATTTGCAACCTGATGGAGGTCAGTATAGATGGACTAATAGAACAAGTCCCACACACTGCTACAAGCTGAAATATTTTTTCAGAGCTAGATGCAGAAAAAAATTAGATTGAATTTGCAACCTGATGGAGGTTAGTATAGATGGACTAATAGAACAAGTCCCACACAGTGCTAGAAGCCTAAATATTTTTTCAGAGCTAGATGCAGAAAAAACTAGATTGAATTTGCAACCTGATGGAGGTCAGTATAGATGGACTAATAGAACAAGTCCCACAGACTGCTACAAGCTGAAATATTTTTTCAGAGCTAGATGCAGAAAAAAATTACATTGAATTTGCAACCTGATGGAGGTCAGTATAGATGGACTAATAGAACAAGTCCCACACAGTGCTAGAAGCTGAAATATTTTTTCAGAGCTAGATGCAGAAAAAAATTAGATTGAATTTGCAACCTGATGGAGGTTAGTATAGATGGACTAATAGAACAAGTCCCACACACTGCTAGAAGCCGAAATATTTTTTCAGAGCTAGATGCAGAAAAAAATTATATTGAATTTGCAACCTGATGGAGGTCAGTATAGATGGACTAATATAACAAGTCCCACACACTGCTACAAGCTGAAATATTTTTTCAGAGCTAGATGCAGAAAAAATTTATATGGAATTTGCAACCTGATGGAGGTCAGCATAGATGGACTAATAGAACAAGTCCCACACACTGCTAGAAGCCTAAATATTTTTTCAGAGCTTGATGCAGAAAAAAATTATATTGAATTTGCAACCTGATGGAGGTCAGTATAGATGGACTAATAGAACAAGTCCCACACGCTGCTACAAGCTGAAATATTTTTTCAGAGCTAGATGCAGAAAAATATTATATTGAATTTGCAACCTGATGGAGGTCAGTATAGATGGACTAATAGAACAAGTCCACACGCTGCTAGAAGCTGAAATATTTTTTCAGAGCTACATGCAGAAAAAAATTAGATTGAATTTGCAACCTGATGGAGGTTAGTATAGATAGACTAATAGAACAAGTCCCACACACTGCTAGAAGCCGAAATATTTTTTCAGAGGTAGATGCAGAAAAAAATTATATTGAATTTGCAACCTGATGGAGGTCAGTATAGATGGACTAATAGAACAAGTCCCACACACTGCTAGAAGCCTAAATATTTTTTCAGAGCTAGATGCAGAAAAAAATTATATTGAATTTGCAACCTGATGGAGGTCAGTATAGATAGACTAATAGAACAAGTCCCACACACTGCTAGAAGCCGAAATATTTTTTCAGAGGTAGATGCAGAAAAAAATTATATTGAATTTGCAACCTGATGGAGGTCAGTATAGATGGACTAATAGAACAAGTCCCACACACTGCTAGAAACCTAAATATTTTTTCAGAGCTAGATGCAGAAAAAAATTATATTGAATTTGCAACCTAATGGAGGTCAGTATAGATGGACTAATAGAACAAGTCCCACACACTGCTACAAGCTGAAATATTTTTTCAGAGCTAGATGCAGAAAAAAATTAGATTGAATTTGCAACCTGATGGAGGTTAGTATAGATAGACTAATAGAACACGTCCCACACACTGCTAGAAGCCGAAATATTTTTACAGAGCTAAATGCAGAAAAAAATTATATTGAATTTGCAACCTGATGGAGGTTAGTATAGATAGACTAATAGAACAAGTCCCACACACTGCTAGAAGCCGAAATATTTTTTCAGAGCTAGATGCAGAAAAAAATTATATTGAATTTGCAACCTGGTGGAGGTTGGTATAGATGGACTAATAGAACAAGTCCCACACACTGCTAGAAGCCTAAATATTTTTTCAGAGCTCGATGCAGAAAAATATTATATTAAATTTGCAACCTGGTGGAGGTTAGTATAGATGGACTAATAGAATGATGCTATGCCCAAAAGGTTTTACTTCACTAGGTGCAGTAAAAAAATTTGTATTCTATACACAGGTGGTGTAGCTTGCAACACAGATAGGCTACTCCACTGACTAACACACTCTGCAATAGGCCAAAAAGGATTTGCTTAGCTAGATTTAGCCAAATGCTGTGAAAAAAACTTGCACCGCACTGGCACAGACCTGCCTGACAAAAAGTGATAGGAAATGATGTAACTTAGTCCTGAAAAGGACTGCAATTACAATTAGTCTTTACTCCCAACCTATCTATTTAAGAGCACAGACCTGCCTGATAAGTCATATGAAATGATGTAACCTAGTCCTTAAAAGGACTGCAATCACAACTATTCCCTACTCCCAAGCTATCTGTAGATTTGTGCGAAAATTGGCTTGAAATTAACACTGGAAGTTTAGCGCACACAGCAACAGCGGTGCCGTCTAACACGCAGCTGCAGCAGTGAGAAAATGGTGGCGATGGGGAAAATGGCTGGGTCTTATATTGCAAGGACATGTGACATACACTGCCAATGACACATGCCCTTGCTTGTGTGAAAAAAAGCACTTCGCTCCGTGTGTGCGCTGCTGATAGGCTGACAGATTGCACCTCCCCACTGTAAATGCGGGAAAAATAAAAAAAAATGGAGATCTTCATTATTCCTGCGGTGATCCATCCCCTGCCCCTCCCCCCACCCCGCTGTACACTCAAACTGCATATTAACATTAATTTTCAGCATTACTGAGAAAAAATCCAGTTATGATTTTGGTGCACGAACAGTTATCGAACATAACCTCGAACAGCCGAATTTTTTTCAAATCGTTCGTGTTCACCGAACGGCTCGAACACCGCCCAAAACAGCTCGAATTTGAGATTGGCGAATAGTTCGAGTCGAACACCGCTCATCTCTAGTAAAGACTTGTGTATAAGGTAAAATAAATAACCAAAAACAAAAATACTCCTCCACACCTTGGGCTATGTTCACAAGTAGCATTTTTTATGCGTTTTTGCACTTTTGTATTGCTTTCAACAGTGACAAATGCATTCACCGAGGAAATGTAATTTTAACATTTTACAACCTTATCTGGCCATGTGCTGTGTGACACAAGCATACAGTGCTGAAAAGACATGGGAACAGCATGGGGAAGACCCCTGGAAGCATCTCTGACACCCAGGTCACTGCCTAAAAGTGTGCCATTCAGAAGTGATCCTTGCCGCATCAGAAGATGCAGACTTGCAACTATCCCCGTGCAAGTTCTTGTCCTAGGGCAGTGTTCAATTGTACCTCCCCCATTCCTTGCAATGCAAGCACAAGTATGCAGCCTGCCACTCACCCACCCCCAGGCTGCAAAACCATACTGCTTGCTTACACTTGAAATTGGGCCTTTTAGGCACGTGGAGGCGGAATCTGGCCACCACGTCATGGCTGCGTCAGCGGCCTGGTATCCATACTCAGTCCCCAGCCGCCCGGCGGCTGGGTGTCCACGCTTGGTCCCCAGCCGCCCTGCGGCCGGGTGCCCACACACGGTCCCCAGCCGCCCCGCGGCCGGGTGCCCACACACGGTCCCCAGTCGCCTGGGGGCAGCCGGGTGTCCATAAAAGGTCCCCAGCCGCCCCTATTTGAAGGACAGCCTAACCACAAACACGTGGACAAGTGAATGTGGCCAGGGATGGTCCATCTCACTGACGCCTTCACACTGGGTTAATATTGTGGAAGTCGGGACACAGTTGGACACTGGGATGCAACACGTCCTCCAGACATAGAGGATTGCGGGTCCTGGGTCAATCAGGCTTCAACACAAAGTCCAGAAGGTAGACAGCAGCAGTGGTCGGCCTCCTACACAACAAGTAAATTATTCATGATCATGAGGCCATCCATCTCCTTAGCTTTCTGTTCCTTGGAATGCAAGCGCATGTATGTAGTAGCGGCTAGGCCTGAGGTGGTCAGCGTTTTGGCGCATATCCTACCTCTTCCGAGGATTGCTGGATGTTTTCCTGCTACTATCCCAGTTCTATGACTCCCGTTAAAACAAAGCTTCAGGTGATGAATGATGGATGAGGTGGTGGCAAAGGAGAAAAAGCAGGAGGAACAGGGACCATTCACATCAATATCAGGCCAGTCAGCCACACATATCTTGTAGGATATGTTTCTGTACCAAAAGGAGCGGTTCAGCTACACAGTTATAGGGCATACAGTGAGTGCAATGCCTACCAAAAATTTCGAGGCACTCCAATGCCCCTTGGAAGTGACAGGAAGGTCAGAGGGCCTTAACTAAACCGTTTTTTCCATTTATAGCAACTGGGTCTCCTGTACACTGTTGGCCTAAGCAGTGAATGGAAGGCTTTCCAAAAATTATGAGGAACTGCAATGCCCCTTGAAACAGACGTGGATTACAGCTTTACTAAAAACCTTCTACCCATTATTGGGGAGTGGGTCTCCCTTAGTGTTCGCCTATGCATTGAAAAGCAAAAGCTGACTAAAATTAGGACGGAGGAACTTGCAATGCTGCTAAGCAAGAGCCATGCAGTACAGCATATTAAAAACATTATTCCCATTATTTGGGAGTGGGTCTTCCATAGTCTTTGCTTATGCCTTCCAAGCAAAAGCTGCCAAAAATTAGGACGGAGGAAATTGCAATGCTGCCAAACAAGAGCCATGCTGTACAGCATATTAAAAACATTATTCCCATTATTGGGGAGTGGGTCTCCCATAGTCTTTGCCTATGCCTTCCAAGCAAAAGCTGCCAAAAATTAGGATGGAGGAACTTGCAATGCTGGCAACCCGGACCACGGTCACCCTGGTGGTATAGTGGTGGTGGAGGCTGAGGACAAGGAGAAGAGCAAAATAAAGCCGAAATGAGGAAGCGCATACCCATGTGTGGGTGTGAAGCGGTGCATGGGAATACACCTCCTGAAATAACACAGTGGATTTGACTTTATGTTACTCTGCTGTCATTTGGTGGTGATGAGAAGTCTGGCCCAATCCAGCCCTTGTTCATTTTGATAAGGGTCAGCTTGTCAGCATTGTCAGTTGACAGGCGAGTGCGCTTATCAGTTATAATTCCCCCAGCAGCACTAAAAACACACTCCGATAACACGCTAGCGGCAGGGCAGGCGAGGACCTCCAAGGCGTACAGAGCGAGTTCATTCCAAGTGTCCAGCTTGGATACCCAATAATTAAAAGGCACAGAGGAATCACGGAGGACGCTGGTACGGTCGGCAAGGTACTCCCTCACCATATTTTGAAATTTTCCACTCCTTGTGAGAGTACCCCGCGCCTCAGGGCCTGTAAGCTGGGCGGGTCTCAGAAAACTGTCCCAGAATGTTGACAGTGTTCCCCTGCCTCTGCTGGATTGGAGTTGCGTCTCTCTCGCCTGTACGCCTTGGTTGGTCAACGAACTGTGACCTCTGCCGCTAGCATGTTCAGATGGGAATTTTTTTAACAGTTCTGCAGCAAGGGGCTTGTGGTACTGCCCCATTTTTGTAGACCTCTCCACCTCAGGAATAAGAGAGTGAAAGTTCTCCTTGTAGCGGGGGTCTAAAAGTGTCACCAACCAGTAATGACTGTCACCCAACATTTTGACAACGCGAGGGTCACGGTTAAGGCAGCGTAACATAAAGTCAGCCATGCGTGCCAGACTGGTAACGGGCAAGACTTCCGTGTCCTCACCAAGATGACGACTGAACATGCTCTCCTCCTCCTCCTCCTCCGCCCTGTCCTCATGTCCTCAGGCCACCCACGCTGAACCGACGGTATGACAGTTGTACAGGTACTACCGTCTACAGCGCATGATACCAGCTCCTGTTCTTCCTCCTCCTCCTCCTCCTCCTCTACCTCATTGTCCCCCAATGCATGTTGGGATGAGATGAGGCTGGGCTGTGTGTAATCGCCCATTACGGCTTCTTCATCCATCTCATCATACTCTGGCTGCAATGCCTCCTCTTTAATTCTCTGCAGAGAGCGTTGCAAAAGACAGACATGGGATGCTGACGCTAATGATGGCGTCATCGCCACTCACCATCTTGGTGGACTCCTCAAAGTTTGTCAGGATGGTACATATGTCAGACATCCAGGTCCACTCCTGAGGTCTTATGTTTGGAGTCTGACCTGAATATCGACGGCCTTGTTGCAGCTGGTACTCCACAACTGCTCTCTTCTGCTCACAAATCCTTTGCAACATGTGGAGGGTAGAGTTCCAACATGTGGGGACATCACACACCAGTCAGTGTGCCGGAGGCGGCAAACGCTGCTGCAACACAGCAAGGGCGGCGGAAGCTGTAGCCGACTTCCGAAAATGAGCTGACAGGCGGCGTACTTTGACGAGCAGATCTGGCAACTTGGGGTACGATTTAAGAAACCGCTGAACCACAAGGTTAAGCACATGAGCCAGGCATGGTACGTGTGTGATCTCCCCTCGCCTCAGAGCCGCCACCAGGTTACGGCCATTGTCACACACGACCATGCCGGGATGTAGGTTCAGCGGTCTCAGCCACAGATCTGCTGTTAGAACCTTGCTCTTAGGTTTTTTTCCTTTGCTGGTCACATGACCTTGTTGGCCTATTTAATCCTGCTCCGCCCTTCTGGCTTTGCTGGACTTCATTGTATAACTACTTTCTAGCTAGCCTGTGCTCTGTATCTAACTCTGTTAGTTTGCTTGGTCTACGGACCTCTATGTTCTATATATTTTGTTTGTTCGTCTGTCTGCTACTATTTCTGTTAGGAGGTGTCCCATTTTCCTCCCAGTCCTTAGTACTTGTAGGGATTCCTTCCCCACATCTATAGGTCTCCGTACAGACTAGCTTAGGACTTTAGCAGGTCTGATCGCAGGATCAGGTTCCCTGTTACATCGTAGGGATTCAGCTGAGTTCTATCGTAGGGACAGATCTCCTCTCTTTCCTTAGCTCTGGTAGCAGAACATAACAGTAAGTCCAGCCTGCAAATTCTCTAAGGAAAGATTTTTCTGTTCCATCATGGTGTCGGTTCAGGATTTGGCTCATCGCCTGCAGGGACTCTCTCTGGAGGTGGCCGAGCTCCGTCAGCACGTGAGTAACTGTCGTGGAGCACATTTCTTGGAGCCTAAGGTATGTTTGCCGGATTTATTTTTTGGTGAACACCGAGAATTTTTTTTCATTTAAAAATGCTTGCTTATTGTATTTTCGTTTGAGACCCAAGTCCTCTGGGGATGAATCCCAGCGCATAGGGTTCATAATGTCACTTTTGCGCAAAGAGCCTCAGGAGTGGGCCTTTTCTTTGCAACCTAGTGATATATGCTTCAGATCAGTGGATAGTTTTTTTTCTGCTTTGGGAATATTATATGATGATCCTGACCGTGTCGCATCAGCTGAGACTGAGTTGAGACATTTGAAACAGGGATCAGGTAATGTGGAAAAATATTGTACTCATTTCCGTCGTTGGTCTACTCAAACAGGGTGGAACGATTCTGCTCTGAAAAGTCTATTTCTTGCTGGGCTCAATGAAAGGGTTAAAGACCTGCTAATTGCTTATCCTACACCTGAAGATTTGCAACAGGCTATGCAATTAGCTATACGGGTGGATAGGAGACTGCGTGCAAGGGTTAATGAGAGCAAATCCTCTGCTATGTCAGTTTCTGGTTATGAGAATGTGTGTACTAACAGTGGTGAACCGATGGAGATTGGATCGGTGGCACCTCGCTCTCAAGAAAAAGACCGTAGATTTTTTGAAGGCTTGTGTTTCTATTGCGGAAAATCTGGTCATTTGATTAAAGGCTGTGAGCTTCGTATGAAGAAAGAAAAAAAAATGGTCAGTCATGCCCGTATTGCCTGTTTAAATTCCAAGGGTGTATTTTTAGCTGCTTCCACGATTGCTCAGGAAAAATTAATGGAATTTCGGGTGTTTGTTGATTGTGGGTCTACTCTGAATGTAATTGATGGGGGATTCTTGGAAAGACTCAATTTAAAACCCGAACCTTTATCATCCCCCATTGCTGTGGTTTCTGTGGATGGTTCCCCTTTGAAGAATATTACTCTCAAGGTCTGTGAATTTCCTCTCACTATTAATGGTGTTCACCATGAGAAATTGGATTTGGTAGTTTTGAATAACTTGCCTTCTCCAGTAATATTGGGATTGCCCTGGTTAAAATTTCACAATCCTGTACTGGATTGGTCTACCAGTGAAATTAAATCCTGGAGCCATAAATGTTATGACAAGTGTTGTAATGGGCGTATTGCAGCTTTGGATAGGGGAGAATTGCCTGTTCCTATTCAGGATTTTTGGAGAGTTTTTTCTGAGAAGGAATCGCAGGTTTTGCCTCCCCATAGAGACTATGATTGTTCTATTGAATTTGTCCCTGGAGCGACTCTTCCTAAAAGTCGTTTATTTAACCTTACTATTCCTGAGAGGAAGGCTTTGGAGGAATACATACAGACAAGTTTGGCCGCCGGTCACATTAGGCCCTCTAAGTCTCCTGTGGCGGTTGGATTTTTTTTTGTAAAAAAAAAGGACGGCGGTTTACGTCCTTGTCTGGATTTTCGTGAGATTAACAAAATTACTGTACGCAATCCTTACCCACTGCCATTGATTCCTGATCTGTTTAACCAGTTAATGGGGGCCAAGTGGTTCTCTAAAATTGACCTTAAGGGGGCATACAATCTGTTGCGCATGAAGGAGGGTGACGAATGGAAGACTGCTTTTAACACTCCTATGGGTCATTTTGAGAATCTGGTTATGCCTTTTGGTCTTACTAATGCTCCTGCATTTTTTCAGAATCTTATTAATGACATCCTTAGACCTTTGATCGGCAAAAATGTGGTTGTGTATTTGGATGACATTTTGATTTATTCGCCGGATCTGGAGTCTCATTGGCGGAGCGTACGTGAGGTATTACAGTTATTAATGGACAATTCGCTTTTTGCTAAGCTGGAGAAATGTGAGTTCGCTGTACAGAGAATTAGTTTTTTGGGTTACATTATCTCCAGCGATGGTTTTGAGATGGACCCGGTTAAAGTTCAAGCTGTACAGGAATGGCCTAGGCCTATTGGTTTGAAATCGATACAGAGGTTTTTAGGTTTCGCCAATTATTACAGAAAATTCATAAAAAAATTTTCTAGTATTGTCAAACCTCTGACCGATCTCACCAGGAAAGGTGCTGATGCGGTTCAGTGGTCTTCTGAGGCCATTGAAGCTTTTGTGTATCTCAAGGAGAGGTTCACCTCTGCTCCCATCCTTATGCAGCCTGATGTGACTAAGCCGTTTTTGGTTGAGGTTGATGCTTCCTCTGTGGGGGTTGGCGCAGTATTGTCTCAGGATAACGGGGATGGATTACATCCCTGTGCCTTTTTTTCAAAAAAATTTTCGGAGACTGAACTGAATTACGATATTGGTAATTGGGAATTATTGGCTATTAAACTCGCATTTGAACACTGGCGCGACTTCTTGGAAGGTGCGGAATTTCCCGTTCAGGTTCTTACGGATCATAAAAATCTGATATATCTTGATGCTGCCAAGCGCCTGAATGCCCGTCAGGCTAGGTGGGCACTGTTTTTCTCGCGGTTTAATTTCTCCGTTACTTACATCCCTGGTACTAAGAATGTTAAGGCGGATGCCTTGTCTCGCAGTTTTTCTCCCATAGTCGGTGCTGAGAAAGAGGAGAACATTTTACAAGAAGGTGTTGTGATAGCTGCCTTGGACTCCGTTTTGGAAGATGAGATTCTTAAAGCACAGGAGAATGCCCCATCTAACACTCCTCATGGGAGGTTGTTTGTGCCTGGGACCTTTAGGAGAGATTTGTTTGTTGAGTGTCACGAGTCTCGGTTGGCAGGTCACCCGGAATCTCTGAGACCAAGAGACTGGTGGGTCGCAGTTTTTGGTGGCCTGGATGGCAGAAGGAGGTCATTAAGTGGGTGCGTCAATGTACTATATGTGCTAGATCTAAGTCCTCACATACTCCTGCTGCGGGGTTGCTTTGTCCTTTGGAGGTTCCCAGTGCTCCTTGGACACATTTGGCTATGGACTTTATAACTGACCTTCCCCCCTCTGAGGGTTTTACTGTCATCTGGGTGGTCGTGGACCGTTTTAGCAAGATGTGTCACTTGGTTCCCTTCGTCAAACTGCCCTGCGCTAAAACTCTCGCTAAGGCCTTTGTCAAGGAAATTGTCAGACTTCATGGCGTTCCTACTGACATTGTTTCTGATAGGGGTCCTCAGTTCGTGGCTCGTTTTTGGCGTGCCTTTTGTGACAGGTAGGGAGTTCATTTGTCGTTCTCGTCCGGATATCATCCTGAATCTAATGGCCAGACACAAAGGAAAAACCAGGATGTTGAGCAGTTCTTGCGTTGTTTTGTGGCAGACAATCAAGAGGGGTGGTCTGAGTTTCTGCCACTTGCTGAATTTGCTCTGAACAATCATACATCTTCTTCTGCTGGTTGTTCGCCTTTTTTTTGTTGTTCTGGGAGACATCCGTCGTTTGGGTCGTTCTCCAAGTTGGGATCTGCCGTGCCTGAGGAGGAGAATTTTTCCGGTGATTTGGAGAGAGTTTGGACGGATGTGCGTGGTAATCTTCAGGAGGCCAACAGAAAATCTAAAGACTACTTTGATAGGAAACGACAGGAGGTTTTGTTCGCTGTTGGTGACATGGTTTGGTTGTCCTCTAGGAATCTGCGGTTGAGGATTCCTTCTAAGAAATTGGGTCCCAAGTTTGTAGGGCCCTTTAAGGTGCTTCAGGTTGTCAACCAATCTGCTGTTAGGTTGGAGGTTCCTACCTCCTGGAGAATTAATCCGGTATTTCATGTCTCTCTGTTAAAAAAGCTGTTGTGTCGGATGGTGACGCCTCTGCCTCTGTTCCTCCGGTGGTGGAGGACGGGGAATATGAAATTTCTCGCATCCTTAACTCTAGACGGTATAGAGGTAGTTTGCAGTATCTTGTGGCCTGGAAAGGTTTCGGACCCGAGGATAACTCTTGGGTGAGGTCAGATGATGTTTCCGCGTCCAGACTTATCAGAGCGTTTCACAGGAGATTTCCTGATAAGCCTGGTCCTAGGGGATCCGGAGGATCCTCTTAGAAGGGGGGGTACTGTTAGAACCTTGCTCTTAGGTTTTTTTCCTTTGCTGGTCACATGACCTTGTTGGCCTATTTAATCCTGCTCCGCCCTTCTGGCTTTGCTGGACTTCATTGTATAACTACTTTCTAGCTAGCCTGTGCTCTGTATCTAACTCTGTTAGTTTGCTTGGTCTACGGACCTCTATGTTCTATATATTTTGTTTGTTCGTCTGTCTGCTACTATTTCTGTTAGGAGGTGTCCCATTTTCCTCCCAGTCCTTAGTACTTGTAGGGATTCCTTCCCCACATCTATAGGTCTCCGTACAGACTAGCTTAGGACTTTAGCAGGTCTGATCGCAGGATCAGGTTCCCTGTTACATCGTAGGGATTCAGCTGAGTTCTATCGTAGGGACAGATCTCCTCTCTTTCCTTAGCTCTGGTAGCAGAACATAACATCTGCCTGTTCTTTCATAGCTGTCCACAACTCACAAGCAGTGTGAGGTTTATCACCTAAGCTTATGAGTTTCAGCACAGCCTGTTGCCCCTTGGCTGAGGCAGTACTGCAGTGCTTCCAGCTTGTAACTGATGTGGTGATATCTGAGATGGATGCTGAACATGAGGAGGAGGATGATGCGCAGGAGCTGTACACTGTGGGGGCAACTCTGACTGACATAGGGCCCACAATCCTCGGTGTGGGGAGGATGTGTTCCGTCCCAAGGTCCGACTGAGTCCCGGCTTCCACTATGTTTACCCAGTGTGCCGTCAGGGAGATGTACCGTCCCTGGCTACAAGCACTTGTCCACGTGTCCGTTGTCAGCTGGACTCTCCCAGTAACTGCGTTGTTGAGGGCACGACAGATGTTTTGGGACACGTGCTTGTGTAGTGCGGGGATGGCACACCGGGCAAAATAGTGTCTGATGGGGACCAAGTACCGAGGGACGGCCACCGCCATAAGGTTGCGGAAGGATTCCGTCTCCACCAGTCTAAAAGGCAGCATTTCCAACGAAAGCAGTCGTGAAATGTGCGAATTTAGGACTGTGGCCTGTGGGGCGTTGGCTGTGAATTTGCGCTTTTGTTCAAAGCTCTGGGATATGGACAATTGAACGCTGCGGTGGGACGTGGACGTTGCTGCTGTTTCTTGAGAAACTGCCATAACAAGTGAAGACTGAGAGGAGGGGGCATCATTGCATGCAGTATGGACAGGGGATTGCCTTGCACACACAACAGGGGGTTCTCTTACACGCACAACAGCAGAAGAAGCAGTGGTGACACCCGCTGACACTGGTGGTGGACCCTGGGGTTCGCCCCACAAAGTCAGGTGCTTTGCTGACATGTGCCTGATCATGCTGGTGGTGGTCAGGCTGGTAGTTTTGTCACCCCTGCTGATACTGGCATGGCAGGTGGTACAAATGGCCTTTTTGGGGTTATCAGCAGAGTCTTTAAAAAAAATTCCAGACTCTGGAAGACCTACCGGTTGTACTGGCAACGTCCCTCGTGTTGGTGTTATGGGGAACTGTTGCCCGCCACACTGCTTCTTCCTGCCTGTTGGGGTACTCTGCCTCCCTCCCCCTGTGTGCTGCTGGCCTCGCTCTGCGTGTCCTCCTGCCACGTTGGGTCAGTTACTAGATCATCCACCACCTCCTCCTCTTCCACTTGCGCACCACGATCCTCCTCCTCACTTCGTGGCAATTGTGTCTCGTCATCGTCCACCTCTTGTGACAAATTGCCAGCGTTGACTTCCTCTGGCCGTGGCTGTTCAAATATTTGGGCATCGCTACATGGGATCTCCTCTTTCACCACTTCAAGCGGTGCAGGCGAGGGGCACAAATATGGAAATGGACCAGTGAACAGCTCTTCAGAGTGTCCAAGTGTGGGATCAGTTGCTGTCTGACGACACTCGGCATGGTGGGAGGAAGGAGCATCAGGGTGAGGAGGAGTATGCGGTCGAGACTCACGGCTACTAAAACTTGACCGTGTGGAAGACAGACCGGAGGTGGTGGTGCCCAGGTAACTGGAAGTATTATCTGCTATCCAATTAATAACCTGTTCACACTGATCAGTTCGCAATACTGGTGTTGTAGTGTGCTTCCCTAGTAATTCGGTCAGGAAGTGGGAGCGAGAAGATGTGGCTGTTGGTTGTGGCACATTTTCACCTTGGCCACGGCCCCATCCTCTGCACGCACCATCACCAGAACGTCCAGTTCCACGTCCCTTGCAACGCGCCTTGCCCATTGTAAATGAAGTCAAATAGCTTACACTCGCACTATCAATGGAAAAAGGGTAATAAACAGGAGATTAGAACCGTGTAAGAGGAAAACCACAGTTCTATTTCTCTGGCCTACACCAGAATCTTTTAAACAGATATATTTGTGTCTGAACAGTCAGGGAGACACTATTACTGTTTCTTTTACAGAAAAAATGCCAAAAGCAGGATAATACAAAGATTTGAACCGTGGAACTGCAAAACCACAGTTATAGTTATGTTGCCTTCACCAGAATCTTTTAAACAGATATTTGTGTCTGAACAGTCAGGGAGACACTATTACTGTTTTTTATTACGGAAAAAATGCCAAAAGCTGGATAATACAGAGAATTGAACCGTGGAACTGCAAAACCACGGTTCTAGTTATCTGGCCTACACCAGAATCTTTTAAACCGATATATTTGTGTCTGAACAGTCAGGGAGACACTATTACTGTTTTTTTTTAGGAAAAAATGCCAAAAGCTGGATAATACAGAGATTTGAACCGTGGAACTGCAAAACCACAGTTCTAGTCATCTGGCCTACACCAGAATCTTTTAAACAGATATATTTGTGTCTGACCAGTCAGGGAGACACTATTACTGTTATTTTTACGGAAAAACGGCCAAAAGTTGGATAATACAGAGATTTGAACCGTGGAACTGCAAAACCAAAGTTCTAGTTATCTGGCCTACACCAGACTCTTTTAAATAGATATATTGGTGTCTGAACAGTCACAGACACACTCAATTTTTTTTTGGTGTCGGGGAAATACCAAAAGGTTAATAAGACGTGTATTTGTACAGTCTGACTGAGGAAAAAAAAAATTCAGGATTTAAATAAAAAAAAAAAAGGATTTTTCCTGGCCACTGAGACCGGGGGATAAGTCTAGCAATTTGACCAGCAGGAGCACACAGGACTGTAATGCAGTGTTTGTTGGTAGAACCACTGCGTTTCCTATACAGCCTGCCTGCCTGATATTTGGGATGGATATTAGTCGTGAGAAGGACTGTTTGTTTGATTTGGCAGGCTTTAGAGACCCTACACTAACTATTTCGCAGAATAAATTTCTCCCTAGTTCAGCAGCACTGACCCTACACTGTCTGATCCGGAGAGACTGTGTCCAAGATGGCGGCGCCCGGTTTTAAATACTCGAGGTGACGATGTGCGGCCAGCCAATCACTGTAATGCCCACAAACAACAAGGCTGCGGCATTACAGTGACTGGCTGGCAATCCCTGCATGTTCATTGGCTCTGTAAAAAGCGCCAAACGTGCAGGGCGGAGACCCGAGCTCCCGCCCGAGTAACCCGGAAATGCTCGGTGCTCGCCGAACATCCCGAGTAGTGAGATGCTCGGGCGAGTACCGAGCAGTGTCGCGCATGCTCGCTTAACACTAGCTTCAATATATAAAAAAATGAATAGCCTGCTGATGCATTTCGGGTGCTACAAGTGTTCTGGGGAGCAGAGGGAATAAAAGTCACCAATGCTCCACACTCTGCTGACCCCATAACTTCCCAACACGTCATATGCAGTGAAAACCAAGGTAAGTTTATTTATTACAGGTGACCACAATGGATAACAGAACAATGCCAAAAAGAAAAAGGAGGACACACTAAAAACAGGGGCGCATGTCCAGGAAGTATGTAGAATTCATGAAGGGAACAGCCAATCTCACAGAAATCTGACAAGATATAAACGTCATGTGTGCTAAAATGGAATATACATATGTATCGTATGCCAAAACCATGTATGTAGAGCAAGTAGAATAAATAGATGATGTACTTGTGTAATGGATGATAGATGATAAATACTGCTGCAATTGGATATATACAAATAAATAAATATAAAATATATAAATATAAGTTTATAAATATTAATACAGATACAAATAGTGCAAAGATGAAACATGTGCAAAAAGAGCTATGTGGAGACAAAAATGCACCAGCAAAATTAGTCAAATAGTCATATTAGTAAAGCAGGCTCAAAAACGAGGTAGGCGCAAAAGGTAATCTTTAAGTGCTAACACACATCATTGTCATGTGACATAGACAATAGTAAAGACAATCAAAATGCTCCCTTTGCCGGGCTGTGTCCACCCCGATGCGCGTTTCGGCAAGCGCCTTCGTCATTAGATAGCTATCTCTTTAAAGTCCACTCTCGGCCAAGTGTTCATCTGTTCTTTATAAGAGAACCTCTACCAGACTGCTCTGCTTATCACTCGAACAAAAGAATTAGCCATCAGAAGTCATCAGAAGCCATCAGAAGTCTTACATGCCAGATCCTTCTTTCCCCTGACATCATATATTGGGGGAGATTGAGGAGACATTCTACCCTTATATATTACACTGTCAGATATTGTTTCCAACTTTGTGGAACAGTTTGGGGATGGCTCTTTTCTGTTCCTCATGTCTGTGTCCCTGTGCACAAGACAAGGTCCATAAAGACATAGTTGGGGAAGTTTGGTGTATGCAAACAAGACCGGCACAGACCCCGGACCTGAATCCAATCCAATAATTTTTGAGATGAACTAGAAACCATGCCCTTAGATAGACCCATAGGTCTAACATCAGTGTCTGACCTCACAAATGCTCTTCTGGATGAACAGGCAAAAATTCCCACAATTGCCTCCAAAATCTTATAGAAATCCTTCCCAGAAGAGCGGGAGCCGTTATATTTTCAAAGGGACCTCTACAGGGATGTGTGGGGGACTTTTGTCCTCATATTGTAAATTTAAGGCACATCATGAAGTTCCCACATGTTCAACCTTCTTTCCAATCTTTACGTTGGTGATGTGTGCAGCTACTGCTAGAAGAAAGGTTGTGAAGCGCGTTGGAGGTATGGATTGTCATATGTGTTTGACCCTGACTAGCATTCGGCAGGATTTCTCTGGTAATGTGATATACATTATGGCACTATCCTGATGTCACAGTCACTTGTGCACTTTGGAGCGATATATTTTTGCAGGATAATGTGAAAGCTTTAGTTATTGTCTGGGATAAGACATTGCAGCGTACTGCTTCCAGCGTTCCTGTGTGAACTCTGCTTAATAGATGTCAGTAAGCTCCTATATACTTGATATCAGGATGTTAGTATTATCTATTAATTACGTGAGTGCTAACGCGCTGCGCCAGTCCTCTTAATCCCATGTATCATGAACACTGCAACCGGCTAATTTAAAGCTCTACAACCAACGTGCGTTAAGCGCAGACAATATTTATTAACTGCGTCAGGAGCAGATCCTAAATCCTTCATAGTCTGTATTAAATATGTCACATTAATGAAATATACATGACACTGACTAAATATTTTACGGCAGTAAATGAATTGCGCCCTGTACAGGACTCGGCCGCGTTTGAAGATCGCTTCATTAAATCTAAGTGGAGTGGAGAGGTGCGGGGAGAAGTCAGACGTCGGCTCCAGACATGATACTCGACAGGAAGGATTTGTATATTCCGCTTGTTCCTGACAAGTATTGCAGAAATTACCAAGTCACTTCAATTCTATTTGAAGTCAATAAAGTTCTCCTGGTAAATGTAAGTGCAGACTACAGGCAGTGTGCGCTGCCGCCATTCATAGTCTCCTTGATCAAATGGAGCGAGCTGCAAGAGGGATTTAAAATAAAGACTGTTTAGCAAAGTTAAAAAGAGTGAGGTAGTCTAAAATGCATCATTTGCCTTATCAGAGTCTTAGACTTGTTCTATCTTTCCCCATGCTTTACACTGCAGCTTTGCTTTTTCATCTTGACAGTGCAAGCCCAGGAGGTCTGTATATGGAGAGATGATTCTCATTACAGTATGGTCAGAAAGATATTAACTTACAAGTAACTAAACCTCCAGTGAGAAAAATAGATCAGGAAACCCCTGCAGATAGCCAAAGGGGAGGGGCCTTTCACGAGTGGGCGGAGCCTCTGGCTTGCAATCATAGCTCACAAGCAAGAGCATTTAGAGACAGGCCTGTGGCTGCAATGATGAGCATGCAGAATCAACCTAACTCATGTTAACCGCATACTCCTTTCTATACAACAAGGGGAACAAGGTCACAATGTTCAAAATTAGGGTCTCTCCATTGCGGAGATATTAGCAATCAAAGTATTTGACACCTAATGAGTTAACTTTTGTTACACTGCATGGGTGTTATCAGATAGTTTTCATTGGGGGCGTGCACTTCTTCTTCCCGTATGATGCTGGCCAATCACAAGCAGGCAGCAGCACAGCAGAAAAAGCATACGCCCCCACCATAGTTTCGGTTTCTCAGTATGTGAAATGTAATGACACAGCCCTGATCTCCTAGTCTCACCTACTGCATGAGTCAGTGTGCGGGGAGGGGCAGAACAGCTGTATCACATTACAAACCCTTCTATCAACTCTCCTCCTCTCATAGCACTGTCAGCTCTGCTGTACTGCCCCTCCACCACACTGCCTGTCTGGAGAGGAGTCATACTTATTTCTGTTGTGCTCAGAGATACTTGTCATCGCTCTGCAATGAGAGCAGATTAGGTGTCATTATATCTCACACTGGAATAGCTTGTTGTGCTATCACTGCAGTGGGATACAAAGATCCTATGAGCACAATAGACATAAGTGTGACTCATCTCTAGACAGGCAGTGAGGGGGGAGGGGCAATACAGCAGAGCTGACCTTGCTATGAGAGGAGGAGAGTTGATAGAAGGGTTTGTAATGTGACACAGCTAAACTCAGCTGTGTTGCCCCTTCCTCCACATGGACCTTATCTAAAAACTGAGAGTAATTTCTCCACTAATCTCCCAGCACTTTCTAATCATGCAGGAGGTGAGACCAAATGATCAGGGCTGTATCATTACATCTCACAGACTGAGGAACCTAAACTATGGTGAGGGCATGTTCTTTATCTACTGTGATGTTACCTGCTTATGATTGGTCAACTCATACAGGGAGAAGTACACGCCCCCCAGTGACAACTGTATGACAACACCCACTTGAATTTAATAAGTATTAACTTAACAAGTATTAACTTATTAGGTGCCAAATACTTTGCTAATTTCTCCACAATGGAGAGGCAATATAAAAAGGGGGTTGTTTAGGGCTTAGAACAGCTTATCTTTATAATCAATATCAGGTCAGTGAGAGTTAGACACCTGTTGCCCCCACTAAGTAGTTCAAGGCAACTATCATGTACACAGCCAAAGCAGCTCAACTCCGCATTCTGTGTAGTGGCCATTTTTGGGTACTGCACCTCAAGCCCAATTGAAGTGAAAAGGAGTGGAGCTGCAGTAGACTAAATTAACTACTACCTGTAGTATTCTAACTCTGTACACTATGTAAATCCCTCTGCATCGGAAGCTGCAAACAGCTGATCAGTGGCGGTCCGACATCTGGCATCCCCTTCCCATGTGATCTTGATGACTTACAGGTGCATCTCACTAAATTAGAATATCATCAAAAAGTTAATTTATTTTAGTTCTTCAATCCAAAAAGTGAAATTCATATATTATATAGAGTCATTACAAACAGAGTGATCTATTTCAAGTGTTTATTTCTGTTAATGTTGATGATTATGGCTTACAGCCAATGAAAACACAAATGTCATTATCTTGGTAAATTAAAATTATTAACAAAAAACACCTGCAAAGGCTTCCTATGCATTTAAAAAGGTCCCTTAGTCTGTTTCAGCAGGCTCCACAATCATGGGGAAGACTGCTGACTTGACAGATGTCCAGAAGGCAGTCAGTCATTGACACACTGCACAAGGTCCCAGAGTCTGGAGGAAGAGTGGAGAGGCCACAATCCAAGCTGCTGGAGGTCTAGTGTGAAGTTTCCACAATCAGTGATGGTTTGGGGAGCCATGTCATCTGCTGGTGTAGGTCCACTATGTTTTATCAAAACCAAAGTCAGCGCAGCCGTCTACCAGGACATTATAGAGCCCTTCATGCTTCCCTCTGCCGACAAGCTTTTTGGAAATGGAAATGTCATTCTCCAGCAGGACTTGGCACCTGTCCACACTGCCAAAAGTACCAATACCTGGTTTACAAACAACAGTATCACTTGATTGGCAGCAAACTCGCCTGACCTTAACCCCACAGAGAATCTATTATAGAGAATCTATGGGGTATTGTCAAGAGGAAGATGAGAGACACCAGACCCAACAATGATCACGAGCTGTAGGCTGCTATCAAAGCCACCTGGGCTTCCATAACACCTCAGCAGTGCCACAGGCTGATCGCCTCCATGCCACGCCGCATTGATGCAGTAATTGATGCAAAAGGAGCCCCGACCAAGTATTGAGTGCATTTACTGAACAGACATTTCAGTAGGCCAACATTTCGGATTTTAAAATCATTTTTCAAACTGTTGTTATGAAGTATTCTAATTTACTGAGATAATGACTTTTGTGTTTTCATTGGCTGTAAGCCATAATCATCAACATTAACAGAAATAAACACTTGAAATAGATCACTCTGTTTGTACTGGCTCTATATAATATATGAATTTCACTTTTTGTATTGAAGAACTGAAATTAATTAACTTTTTGATGATATTCTAATTTAGTGAGATGCACCGGTATATCTAAGTACTGTACAACCCCTTTAAGTTAACAGCTATTTTACTGTTGCATAACTGTACCCTGCACTGGTCCTGCACTACTCTCAACAAACTTACATTTGAGCCACCAGGCTGTCTTGGCATGCTGGGGGTTGTAGTATCACAGCAGCTTGAGAGGTAAAGGTTGCCCCATCCCTTGCCCTATATCATGGTGTCATTCTCCATCTCCGTTTTCAGTGTTAACCGTAATCCACTCTCTGATTATAATCTCCTACAATATTTAGTGACATAATACTTGAAGGGGGTTTTAGTTAAGAACTAGTTATCCCGGCCCCCCGAAAGACAGCTCTCCCATAGATCATAGTGAGAGATTGCATCGATATAACTGAGCCTTTCCCCTCACAGCTTTATAAATTATCCCGCTTACTATTTCCTCACCCGGCACATAATAGAAATAAATTAGATCCCATAAAATTGTCAAAATTTCTTTGACTTCAAATTGGACCCATTCTATTAAGAACAGGAAACTATTTTCCTCTGGGATCAGTATTTATGACCCTGGCAGAGTTGTTACATTGTATCACTATCTCCCTTTTCATCTCACTTTGTCTCATTTGTAGCATGCAGCGGATACACAAGGAAACGGCTTCACTTTGTGCAATAAAACATATGCAGCCTCATAAAATATTGAGTGCGAGCTAAATCAAAAAGTGATAATATTTATTTGCCAAAGCTGCGGAAAAGATTTTTGGGGCAGCGGATTAGTTTTTAGTGAATCCAGGTAATTGCAGTTCGACTGAAGTAATTGCCACACTTTTAGGAAGCATCAACATTTCATGTCTCTGCATAGTTATTAGTTGATTTTCATTAAAATTGGTGCATGACCCATAAAACCATGAAATAGATAGAAAACTGCATCTCATTTACTAGAAAAGCCGAATATTTACTCTGGGACCTGGATTCCTGCCACAGACCTGACGACACGGCGTCTTCATTCATGACCACAGTGTATGACACGGTATGGTGCATTCTGCTCATGTATCCTCTATCTTGGTCTTGTATCATATGATGTGATCATGTTTCGTATATAGTAATATATTATTTAATTTGATAATATATCGTATCTGGTGGTCATAAATGATATATAGTGGTCATGTATCTCCTGTAGTCACGTATCAAATAATAAGTATTACATAATAGGGTCGTGTAACACATAGCAAATATTGTGGTCATGGGTCATATGTCGTGGTGATATAATGTGGCAATTAGAGACGAGCAATTTGATTTGCGCTGCCTTGGTCTGGAGTCCAGTCCGGTCTTCCATGGCAGTCTTCACTTCTGTACCAGGCAAATACATCCCGGCATCATGGGTGCCTCTGGTGCTTACAATGACCCGCAATGTCATTATGGCCATTGCACCATGGCAAATTGAGGTTGCAGGGTCTAGTGGGTGCCAGAGGTGCCCAGTATGTCGGGCTGTGGATGCCTGGTGCAGAAGTGAAGACTGGCTGCCACTAAGGACTAGACCAGGATAGTACGAATCGAAATGCTCATCTCTAGTGGTTGCAAATCATATAATGGAATCATATAATGCGAACATGGATCATATCATGGGATCATTTATCATATAATAAGGTCATGGATCATGTAACAGGATCATGTATCATATAGTGGGATCATGTATCATATGATAGGATCATGAATCATATAATGGGATCATATAATAAGATCATGGATCATATAATGGGATCATATAATAGGATCATGGATCATATAATGGGATCATATAATAGGATCATGGACCATATAATGGGATCATATAATGGGATCATATAATAGAATCATGTATCATATAATGGGATCATATAATAGGATCATGGACCATATAATGGGATCATGTATCATACAGTGGGATCATGCATCATATGATATGATCATGGAAATATATATAATATATAACTGGGCCAGATACCATACAATGGGGTTATTTATCATTATTAGGCTGTCCAGTGATGAACAATAAGAAGACAGGGCAGTATTGCGAAGATTACATTTGGTTTACCCCATCACAACCCTGTGCATTTGGGGCAGGAGGGTTTTGTTCTTTGATTGACCCCAATGTCTGTTCTATGAAACCAGTGTTAGATTCTTGTCACATCTGAGTTTTGTCGTCCATTTACAGTACAGACCAAAAGTTTGGACACACGTTCTCATTTCTAGATTTTTCTGTATTTTCATGACTATGAAAATTGTACATTCACACTGAAGGCATCAAAACTATGAATTAACACATGTGGAATTATATACTTAACAAAAAAATGTGAAACAACTGAAAATATGTCTTATATTCTAGGTTCTTCAAAGTAGCCACCTTTTGCTTTGATGACTGCTTTGCACACTCTTGGCATTCTCTTGATGAGCTTCAAGAGGTAGTCACCGGAAATGGTCTTCCAACAATCTTGAAGGAGTTCCCAGAGATGCTTAGCACTTGTTGGCCCTTTTGCCTTTACCCTTCGGTCCAGCTCACCCCAAACCATCTCGATTGGGTTCAGGTCTGGTGACTGTGGAGGCCAGGTCATCTGGCGTAGCACCCCATCACTCTCCTCCTTGGTCAAATAGCCCTTACACAGCCTGGAGGTGTGTTTGGGGTCATTGTCCTGTTGAAAAATAAATGATGGTCCAACTAAACGCAAACCGGATGGAATAGCATGCCGCTGCAAGATGCTGTGGTAGCCATGCAGGTTCAGTATACCTTCAATTTTGAATAAATCCCCAACAGTGTCACCAGCAAAGCACCCCCACACCATCACACCTCCTCCTCCATGCTTCACGGTGGGAACCAGGCATGTAGAGACCATCTGTTCACCTTTTCTGCGTCGCACAAAGACACGGTGGTTGGAACCAAAGATCTCAAATTTGGACTCATCAGACCAAAGCACAGATTTCCAAAGGTCTAATGTCCATTCCTTGTGTTCTTTAGCCCAAACAAGTCTCTTCTGCTTGTTGCCTGTCCTTAGCAGTGGTTTCCTAGCAGCTATTTTACCATGAAGGCCTGCTGCACAAAGTCTCCTCTTAAGGCTGAGTTCACACGATGCGTTTTTCATGCGTTTCCGCAGCGTTTTTGCAGTTGCGTAAACGCCGCGGAAACGCATGAAAAACGCATGGTAGAAGGGCAGCAATGTTCCCCAATTGAAATCCGCATGTGCTGTGCCCATGATGCGGATTTTTCCGCAGCGTAAACGCTGCGGTCAAAAATCCGCAGCATGTCAATTAATTTTGCGGAAACGCTGCTCTTTTCCCGCCATTAACTTGCATTAGACCGCATGGAATCCGCATCACTGTATATGTTGATGCGCTTTTCATGCGGTCTAATGTGCGGATGGTACCCAGGTGTGGATGAGAGTACTCTCATCCAGACCCAGGTACAATTAAAAAAAAAGAATAAAATAAAAAATACATATATTCTCACCTTCTGACGGCCCGCGCAGCACTCCTGCTTGGTTCCCGGCACTTCGGGGTTGAATGAAGAAGGACCTTCGCTGACGTCAGAGTCATGTGACGGGTCACGTGACGCTGACGTCGGAAGGTCCTAAAGTCTTCACTGCCGGCAGCCGGGACCGATGAAGCAGGACACCGGGGGCCATCAGAGGGTAAAGTATATATTTATTTTTTATTTTTTGACATTCACATACTATATAAATCCATGCCGGTTGCATGGATTTATATAGTGTAAAGTTGACAAGCACTTTCTAAGTGATGCTAAAATCGCTTGGGAAGCGCTTGTCAACCCGCATGCGGAAATGAAAGTGAAGACCGCTTCATTTCCGCATGTCCCTGGCAGGAAACCGCATGTACAATCCGCATGCGTTTTTTCCTGCCAGAGAGATGCAGAAACGCTCAGGAAAAAATCCTGAGCATTTCTGCATCGTGTGCACATACCCTAACAATTGTTGTAGAGATGTGTCTGCTGCTAGAACTCTGTGTGGCATTGACCTGGTCTCTAATCTGAGCTGCTGTTAACCTGCGATTTCTGAGGCTGGTGACTCGGATAAACTTATCCTCAGAAGCAGAGGTGACTCTTGGTCTTCCTTTCCTGGGGCGGTCCTCATGTGAGCCAGTTTCTTTGTAGCGCTAGATGGTTTCTGCAACTGCACTTGGGGACACTTTCAAAGTTTGCCCAATTTTTCCGACTGACTGACCTTCATTTCTTAAAGTAATGATGGCCACTCGTTTTTGTTTACTTAGCGGCTTTTTACTTGCCATAATACAAATTCTAACAGTCTATTCAGTAGGACTATCAGCTGTGTATCCACCAGACTTCTGCACAACACAACTGATGGTCCCAACCCCATTTATAAGGCAAGAAATCTTACTTATTAAACCTGACAGGGCACACCTGTGAAGTGAAAAGCATTTCCGGTGCCTACCTCTTGAAGCTCATCAAGAGAATGCCAAGAGTGTGCAAAGCAGTCATCAAAGCAAAAGGTGGCTACTTTGAAGAACCTAGAATATAAGACATATTTTCAGTTTTCACACTTTTTTGTTAAGTATATAATTCCACATGTGTTAATTCATAGTTTTGATGCCTTCAGTGTGAATGTACAATTTTCAAAGTCATGAAAATACAGAAAAATCTTTAAATGAGAAGGTACGTCCAAACTTTTGGTCTGTACTGTATATTAGGAGTCACTCTTCTCCCAATGTGTGACATACCATTACGGCCCAATACTACTGCTCATGTTCTCCTCGGGGGCCGGCACACAACAGCTACAATTTGTGCTTATGACTGTGACCAGTAAGGAATTAGAAACGTTGTTTCCTTGGGTCACCTTTAGAATTGTGCAGCCTGTGTACAGTCGCTACTAAGGGGGCACCATTGGCCTTGACAACCTGTACAACCCGAGCTTGCAACCTTCATTCCACAATTGTTTCCCAAACCTAAGGAAATGCAACTATATTCATTAGATTATTGACTGGGAAGTGTTATTTAGGAATTTGTCTGGAAGTATTATTTGGGCATTATATGATCCTAGGATTCCCGGACTTTTTAGCTGTATGTTTAAATGTAAGATGTAGAATGAACCAGTTGCAAGCAAAGAATACAGACAGGTAGGTCGTCCTTCATGACACATCATTATCCGGGAGTGTTGACCCCATGTAATTGGCCAAATGCATGTGTGGCACCCCAGGGGTCTGGTTCCCACAGTAATAGCAATATTATGTCTGAGAGCAGGTGGGAGGTCTCCTGGTCAGGAATCCTATGCATGCCACACCTCCTGCCCAGTCCTGGGAGGGGAAGAACTTCCCCTATATAAAGCTGGGGCTGAGGCAGGGTTAGGGAGAAAGAGCAGAGAACACAGACAGAGACACAATCTGGTCTGGAGTGGAGCAGCTTTAGGAAAAAGAAAGATCAGGAGCTCAGTGGGAGCAGTGCTAAAAAGAGATCAGGGCCTGGAAGCTGTAGAGCTCGCCCTGATTGAAGAATTCTTACCGGACCCGGAGTCCGAGGCTGTGGGGACTAATCCTTACCCCGCAGCAGAAACCGCCCGGCAGGGGATTTCAGGTCCTCTGGCCAAGAAACCCGAAGGCACGGTCACACGCAAGGGACCAGCACCGCGACGTGGAGCGGAAGCTACCAAAAGGCCCCGAGTCACCGGCCATACGGGTGAGCACCACACGGTACACTCAGGGACGTGGGCTACTTTTACCAGCCTCTAGCAAGGTAGCCAGAAGAGTACGATTAGTTGGGGAGGCCTACAACTCCGCCTGGCCAGGGGAGATCCCATCTGCTCGCGGACTGACCAGGCCCCGATCGCTAGCCAGTACTCCGGGAGGGTCTACTTTGTCACCAGTAAAGACCCAGAACTACACCGCACCGTCTCTGAGTGGTTCCTGCTACCCCCTTCAAACACGTCGGTTGCCCTGAGGCCATACCCCTCCCGTTGGGGGTTCTACCAGCTACGCTGCACGACCTTACCACCGGCCTCAGCGGTCTGCCCTGCAGCGGCGGCTTCATAGCCGCATTCAACGGGTGGCGTAGTCGAACACCGTACCATCTTCTGCTAAAGACTGCCACTCAGCTTGACTCCCTGGGCACGGACCGGGTCACCGCCACGAGACTACTACCCCTATCAGATCCGGCTCCGGGTAGGCTCCCGCGTGCGCAACGCTACTCAGCACAGGCCCAGGGGCGCGTCACATGTCAGACCCCAAAGATCTCAAATGCAATTTGTAAATCAAATATCTCTTGACTCGTACTGTCCCTTTAACTGTCATGTTCTGCTGATGAGAAGAAGGGTCTAGGGAAAGATGGATGAGAAACTTGAGTTCTAAGCTGTCCAAATGCTGGAATGGTATCAGCCCTGCGCAGGCTGAGCTGTAATTAGTGGTCCTTGGAGCTGACATGTGAAGTTGGTTCAGGATGACATGCAACAACGCCTGGCGCAGCCATAGCTAGCAAGGCACGGGAGCGGAGACGGGAGATTAAAGGCAGCGGTGGACGACAGGAGTAGAGCTGGACAGGAGAAAGCTCATATAATACATGACAGACTCAAAGCAGAAAGTAGATGTAATCCTCCAAATTGGGACCTGCCACCTGAGACCTAAGAAAAGACAGCCGTACCTGTTATTAGGACAACTATCCCTTTATAATAAACCCCTCCACTCACAATCAGTGATGTTACTTCACCTTTAAAGAACTTTTCACCTGAAATCAAACAACAGACCTGGAAATATAAGTGTCATCTGGAGTGAAGTCCTCCAATTATATTTTATTTAGTAGTTTCTTTCTGAAGAAATAAAGATAGAGAATGTAACAACTGATACAAAATAATAGAAAAAGGGAAAACATATTTCAAAATGAAATGCTTTCATCTTTTTTCTTTAAAAGGTCTCTTAATGATAAGCTGAATACAGGCTACTGGGATCAGTTATGAATTATGAGGGTATCCTAAATACCTGATTAATTTTCCTGCAGCGCCCCTGGAGGGAAAATGGAGTAGTACACAATGAAATCAATGTATGGACATTCCCAGTCCAACAGAGAGAGAGTAGCCCTTTGTGAAGACCTGAGGTCTTCCGTGGGCATAATTACTACTCAGACAAAACAGGGTGAGGGTTAACCAGAGTGGCAATAATTTATTCAGCCACAAAACAGACAACTAACACATAGAACAGTCCCAGAAAATACCCAAGATGGTGCAAAATTACACGGTCTCACCGTTCCGCTAGCCCGTAGGCAATAGAACAGCTGCCACTTTTGGACTTCCAGGGCCAACTACCTCAACCAGTGGCCCCCCGCTTTTGGCGGGTCCCCACAGAGAGGAGGTAGCAGCAAGCTTAGGAAGCTGACTGTCCATCGAGGTACAAGGCCAGGAGACCCGAGGGTCCCACCCAGGCTTCTCTGAGAGTTTCCATGGGGCCAAATCACTGGCTGGTCCCAATCTTGTTTCCCTGAACGTCTCAATGGGTTCCAAGCGACTGGAAGATCCCACCTGGTAACCCCAAACAACATATCCATGGGGTCAGGTGACCTCATTGTTCCAACCTGGTTTCCCCAAATGTATCCATGGGTTCTCTGATGGGCAATTGGGCAGATCTGTATCCTTCCAGTCAGTGTCGTGAACTCTTAGACTGGAATCCTGTACAATCCAAATCTGGGTCTATCTGGATGGAGCCATGCTAAAAAACTACTGTCCTGAAGAGTCACTCTGATCTTTGATTCTCTCATTCTGTTTGCAGCAGGATAGAAAACCCCATTTTATATTTACATATGTGACTAAGGTCATCAGTCACAGATCAGTGGGAAAGGTGCAAGGCTTAGGTTTCATTGCTCTTGTAAATCAACAACTAGCTGGCCTAGTACAATATGAAATTACCATATTAACAAACACTATTGTTTCCAGACTAAGAGAAGTCAACATTCAGGTTTATACAAATAATATATCCTTCTTGACCAGCCAAAGAAAAACACATACATTCAAAAGTCAACACAAACACAATAGTGTATTTCTCTAGGCCTAACAAATCTAGACGTCTGGCTGATTAAGATTAGAAGCTGTGTCGTCACCCTCTCTAAAGCCACTTTCTTCTTTAGTTAAAGGGGTTATCTGAGACATAAGGTTTTAGGTTTTTTTTTCCTATTGGGCTATCTGCCTGATTTCTCCCAACTCTCCGGCTTCTTTTAATCTCTTGTCAACAGAGCAGCGCCTTCTCTTTCAGTCTGCTCTGTCGATGGGGCATCACTGCCGACGTCATGCTGATTGACAGTCGACTCCCCACAGAGCTCTGTCAATGTGACGTCACCGGAAGAAGGAAAATCGCCAGCAGTAGCGATCCTTGACTGTTCTGATCTGGACCAGATTGTCGCTCAATAGATATTTACCAACTACCTGCCTATAACTTCTTAGAACAATAGGAACAAAAAACTAAATCCTGGATATTCCCTTTAAATAAAGTCCAAAATGGGGGACCACTTTCTTTTAACCCTTTAATGTTTCTAACTGGTTCTGCGCTAAGAAGAAATTGTTTCTGTTCTTGAGTGATTATTCTTACAAGATCAGCAGTTGGTTGGAATCAAAGTCACATTGCATCATATCTATTTAGCTAGATACATTGTATGTACACACAGCGGCAACTTCTGACGCCTCTATGTACCATCTCAGCGTCCCAACAGGCAGAGGAGTAGCTTGGAGGGGTTTTTCAACACTTTGATATTTAATATCCTTAGGATAGATTATCAATATCAGATTGTGCTGCAACTATTCTGATCAGATTTAACTGGGTCCGGAGGTAGTCGGAGGTATACAGTGTACAAATCCAGAACAGCACAGCGCCGTACACTGTGCAGTGGCCATTCTCAGAAACTGCAGCTCGACAGTGTACCCCTGGGATATGAGTTCAGATCTAAAAAAAAAAATAGGAAACACCTTTTTCTAAGTTCCCCTTTAAATTCAGAAGAAAACGCACAATTTGCTCATTTATGAATTATTGTAAAAATGGCCCTTGGACTGTGCCCACTGACCAGATAATAATTTTCCGCTGGTAATTCGACATGAGATGGTGCGTTCTATTGAGAATCATTCATTTACGGATATTTATGTCCTCTGGTTGTATGAATGGCATCATACATTCTACGGTTCTACTGCAGAAATTGCAATTCTAATCCCCTGCGGTGATATTAAATATATAACTTCAGGACAAGTTAACCAAATTCCCCTATCAGTCGCCACGCTTCCTCATAATTGAATCACTCCTAAAGCCTTTATTAAGTTGCCAATCACTTTTTGTATGTAGTTCTATTCAGTATTCAAGGTGAAATGTTATCAGAGATTTGTATCGCTGCCGTTTATTACGGTGTCCGCTTGTTATGCGCCATTTATGCTAATTCAATGCCCGTTGTGAAAAAAACACTATTATTGATAAGCAGATAAGATCAATCACTGACATCAAATAAGAGAAAGACAATGTATAATAAAGCCCTGCTCAGATTTAAAGGTACAACACCTAATTTATGGTCACTGGGAACAGGTCAAAATCATATTTAAAAAAAAAAATAACCCTTATTGCAAAAGACCCAACTAGTCAAGACAAATTGATCTGGACTTCATTAACTGGGATCTCTTATTCAGGACCCCCTCTATAAACCTGAATGGAGTTTCTCTCCTCACACTCTCTCTTCTACTCTCTTTTCCTCTCTTCTTCTCTCTTCCATTCTCCCATCTTCTCCTCTCTTCTCTCCTCTCTCCTCTCTCTCCATTAAGGAGATCTCTCTCTAGATTGTTATGAAGAGTGATCAGATTAATTCAATAAATCACGAAAACCCCATTTCCTCTGAATTTCATCCCTGCCACAAAATGACCTGCTTGCATTATTTCAGTGATCTCCTCATTAGCTCATGAGAAAGTGTTAACAAGGACAAGGCAGCTGATATCACTCTGTCATGGTGACTGAATTATAAGAGCCAGTTGGTTGCTTTGAAAGGGAGCTGGTGCTTGAAATTATTGTCTTCTTTTATTAACCATGGTTACTTCCAAGGAAACACTTGCAGTCTTTATTGCTTTTCATCTAAAGAGCTTTACAGGTAAGGACATTGCTGCTTGTAAAATTGCCTCTAAATCAACCATTTATTGGATCATCAAGAATTTAGAGAGACAGGTTCAATTGCTGTTAAAAAGACTGCAGGGCACCCAAGAATGTGCAGCGGGTGCCAGGTTCAACACCAGTGCAGAGCTTGCTCCTGAATGGTAGCAGATTGGTATCAGTGTATCTTTTGGAGTCTGACCTGATGTCAAGAAAGGGCAATAAAGAAGTCACCTCTCTCCAATAACAACATCAAGCACAGACTGACATTCACAAGGAAGTACACGGACTTCAAAAAACTGGGGTAAGGTTAATTTCTCTGATGAAGCCCCTACAGACTGTTTGGGACATCTGGAAGAACAATTGCCCGAGAAGAAAAGTTTAACACTACTGCAAGCTGGTGATTTTGCAAGACTTATAACAGCAGCTTGCAGGAGGGGAGAGAAGTGAGCAGCTAACTGTGTATACAAATCATTGGGTTGAAGAGAGCTAACTGGTATGGAGTTAACTTCTCTCCTGGACTGTAGTTACTGTGCACTATCGGCCAGGGTATGAGCAGGCATTAGTTACCGATCTCAATGGAAACCAGCTGTACACTATGTAAGATAAAAGCTCTTACAGCAGGAGAATGACAGTAGGTGGAAAAAGCAAGTAAATTGCAAACTTGCTTATTTTCATGCTTTCTACCTAAGAAAAGCAACTTAATAAATTCATAACATTCCTTTAAGTATTAAAAAGATAATAAATAATAAATGTTTGATTTAAATTTTTTTTTTTAATTCCCCTGGGGCAGCCATATTGGTTACACACCCTTCCAGTATCATCATTATACACAATACAGAGATTGTTATCAATATTATAATGGCAGTGACTCAGCTTTCCTAGAGTACTGATTTACGATGTTATAAAGTATTACATTCATAATTCCTGTATTATTGCAAAGATAGGATGGTCTGCTACAGGAAAAGTTAAGAAATGTTGATACACCACATTGGTCTGTACTAACCTCATCCTTTTTGGGGCCATATTTAATTTGGAGTTTGATACATTGTTACATCATGTGCCACAGTAAAAAATAAACGGATCTTTCCAGATTTCTACCTGGTTGTCCCTGATGATAATCTACCCTATAAGAAGCAATAAATGAGCACAAGACACATTTCACCTGTCATGCAATATTCAATATCGGTTTCTCTCCTGGGAGATATAAATCTTGCAAAAGGCTTTCAAGAGGAAATGCCAATTTCCGAATTTCTGCTATGGATCCTTGAAAATCATCACCCCGGCCACAGGATTCCTCAGGACACAGATGGAAAGAAGTTGATAAGAGCTTATAAATCTGATACTCTTTCAGGATACAATATAAGAAATGATTTCAGGGCAAGAGAGTAGAAAGACTGAATGTGCACAGGTCCCTACTCACAGCGACCCATATAGTGAAAGTGCACAGCCTGTCATAGCCAATGTAATCATATCTCATGACTTATAACACTTATCGCAGTTTAGCATTTTTCTGCTGTATTATGTGTTGCTGACTAGAGATGATAAAATATTTTGAAATTCTAATTTTTTTCCAGTGAATTGCAATGCTGTAAAGCCTCCAACTGCCCTGAAAAGAGAAGTGTAACACTCTACGGTCAACTAGGACTTTGTCCAACTCCTTTCAGTCTCTATCATGCAAACACAGCCTTTGTAATGTCAAAGTGACCTCACCATAGAATTCATGCAAATTGAATCGTAAATTGTTTGAATGCACCAGGACCTGCTAATTTCATTAAATTCGACACAAATTTGGTTTGCATAAAATCATTTTGTTAATCTATTGTGCTTAACAGTGACTGAAACAGCAGAAAAGTGAGTGCAGCTCTGGAGTATAATACAGGATGTGTTACACACACGCCGCTAGGTTCAGATAGGGGCGAGACAGATTACATGAATTCTTTGGAATCCTGGGGAATTGTTACTCAAGGCGACCATAGACCATGTGCTGCAGCTTCTCTCAGGCACACAGGGGTATTGACCCTCAGGCACAGACACGTAGGTTGTTTCACTTGCTGACCAGACACACTTGACAAGAGTCAGTAGCATTTAATAAGAAGCCGCACAGCCAGTGTAAGTTAAGTCTTATGATCAACAGGCTCCAGTGACAAACAGTACAGTTTCCTTAGCAGCACAGCAGTTCACAGTCTTCCCAGTAGTACAGGACAGCACAGTTCTAATGCAAAGGCACATTAATTAACACAGCATTCTTTACAGCACAGTGAGATGGAGGAGGGGGGGTTGCTGAGGGAGATGATCCCTGTGACACCATTTCTTCCAGTCCTTAACTTTCTGCCTGACAATACTGTGCACTGCTAGTTCAGGAACTCTACTTGACCTGTGCTTAGCTTCACTCCTGACTTGAATCCTTTTCACTTGCAGGGGGCTTCTGTGAGATACAGAACACACACACCACCTTTCTCTTCGGCTCCAGACAAACAGTAAACAACTTCCCCACAATCCCCCTGGGGCTCTGCCAAAACACTCCCCTTCTCCTGTGACTGTGTTAACCCCTGTAGTTGCTGGATGATTGTGGAGCACAACACTTCCTGTCTCCTGTGCTTGTGTTACTTCTAATAGTTGCTGAATGCTTTTAAAGCAACAGCACTACTTCTGCATGTCACAGATGTGACGCGCCCCCTGGGCCATGTTTGGGGTGCGGCGCGCGTGCGCGCGGGGAATACCCAGAGCCGGATCCGATAGGGGTAGTAGTCCTCGTGGCGGTGACCCGGTCCGTGCCCAGGGTGTCAAACTAAGTGGCAGTTATTGATATAATGGTATTAGTGTCCGACTACGCCACCCGTTGAATGCGGCTATGAAGCCGCCGCTGCAGGGCAGTCCGCTGAGGCCGGTGGTACGGATGTGCAGCGTGGATGGTATAACCCCCAACGGGAGGGGTATAGCCTCAGGGCAGCTGATGAAGCAGGAAAAGATGATAGTGGTAGTGGTGGTGTGACAAGGAAGCTCAGAGACGTGCAATTGCAGTTTTCACAGCTTTACTCACAGTTCTTTATCAGGTCCCTTGTGTACAGCTAGGACCACCCGAGCCGTGCTGCGTCCACCAGGTGCGGGACTCGGCCAACTCCCAGGCAGTTCCAGAGCGTGGTCCTGAGCTCCCCTCTCTTCCTTTCTACTGGCCGTCCCCACCAGGGATCCACCTTTGTCCAGCTCCCTCGGGCCTTCTGGTGGTGAAACCTTTCCCGGTTTCCCTGACCCTATATGGTATGCCTTCCTGGTAGATATGGCGAGGGGTCGCGCCAAAACTTGTCCACGACCTCCGGTTCCTGGCTAAGGATAATTGGCCTTCACCAGTTTGGGATCCGGCACCCTGTTCTGCCAACCCTTCACCCGTTATTTCGTGGGATCTCAGGGTTCCCTCTCTCTTGCGTCTCTGGGCCTTTCCTGGTGTTTCTGTTCCTTCTTCCTCTGACTTCTCTCTCTCTCCCTCTCTCAGCTTCAGGCCTCCACTCCAGGCCTGACTCTGGAGCTGGGCCCAGGCTGAGCCACAGCTCCCTGTCAGCCCTCTCTGGCTGAGCTCCTCTCTGCACAGAACAGGCCCTGATCTAAGATGGTGCCCACCTTATATACTCCCTTCTGACACCCGAGCCCAGGTGACAAGCAACCAATGGGCTCCTACCTCTGCCCAGAGTCCCTCCCCTGTCTGCTCCTACACCACTAGGATGTTCCTCCCCCCCCCCCCACTCCAGCCAGGGACAGAAGCTGTCGTACCTGCACATCTATCTGGTGGGAGTACCGTTGATCTGTCCCCCGGAAATGGGGTGAGTGTGGTGCATGCAGCTATCTGAGCCCAGTTCCACACTCCATCCTTACCCGGGAGTGGAATACCACACCTCTGGTCTGAGGTGCAATACCCCTGTAGCAGCCGAGTCCTCGGGGTGCTACAGATGTAACTCAGGATCAGTAATGTAATGTATGTACACAGTGACTGCACCAGCAGAATAGTGAGTGCAGCTCTGGTGTATAATACAGGAGGTAACTCAGGATCAGTACAGGGTAAGTAATGCAACGTATGCATATAGTGATTTCACCAGGAGAATAGTGAGTGCAGCTCTGGAGTATAATACAGGATGTAACTCAGGATCAGTACAGGATCAGTAATGTAATGTATGTACACAGTGACTACACCAGCAGAATAGTGAGTGCAGCTCTGGAGTATAATACAGGATGTAACTCAGAATCAGTACAGGATAAGTAATGTAATGTATGTACACAGTGACTGCACCAGCAGAATAGTGAGTGCAGCTCTGGAGTATAATACAGGATGTAACTCAGGATCAGTACAGGATCAGTAATGTAATGTATGTACACAGTGACTGCACCAGCAGAATAGTGAGTGCAGCTCTGGAGTATAATACAGGATGTAACTCAGGATCAGTACAGGATAAGTAATGTAATGTATGTACACAGTGACTCCACTAGCAGAATAGTGAGTGCAGCTCTGGAGTTTAATACTGGATGTAACTCAGGATCAGTACAGGATCAGTAATGTAATGTATGTACACAGTGACTGCACCAGCAGAATAGTGAATGCAGCTCTGGAGTATAATACAGGATGTAACTTAGGATCAGTTCAGGATCAGTAATGTAATGTATGTACACAGTGACTCCACTAGCAGAATAGTGAGTGCAGCTCTGGAGTATAATACTGGATGTAACTCAGGATCAGTACAGGATCAGTAATGTAATGTATGTACACAGTGACTGCACCAGCAGAATAGGGAGTGCAGCTCTGGAGTATAATACAGGATAAGTAATGTAATGTATGTACACAGTGACTGCACCAGCAGAATAGTGAGTGCAGCTCTCTGGTATGATAAAGAATGCCCTACTCCTCATACACCTCGGTGTCAGTTGCAGAAACATAGGCTTCTTTTGGTTAGACAGCATCCTTAATCTTTCTCTCTCCCTCTGTGCTGCATACATCTTCAATGAAAACGCTGTTTAGACAGATCTGGGGCGTGTGGCCTCTTCTTCCTTGTTTTCAAGTCATTCTTCTTCTACTGTAATGTTCACAAACTTGGTCACCAGAATTCAGAACTTTCATAACTGCTTACTTGGACTTATTAACTTATGGAAAAAATACTAAAAATAAAATGTTTGCAATGTTTAATGTTGTTTATATAAAAAATAAAAGTCCATTTTTAACTAATACGATGAAAAAAAGAGAATGGACAGCACCTCCAAAAACAAACAATGATCTAATGCCTCTCGGCAAAAATATATAAAACTGAGCATGAGGTTCTTAGTTTAGCATTCTGATCAGACTGTATGAAGCCCACTATCACGTCACGGCAAACCATGTAGTGGGTCCTAACGTTTTCACCATCGCGGCGACAATGCACCAGCAGGGAGGGCGGCCTGGTGCCTCACAGCACCCATGCTGCAAGACTGAGTCCATTCTCTTTTTTTCAGCGTATTTTTATCTAATACTTACACCTCAGTTTTTGTTACAATGTATCAAGTTAACTAATTCTTACCTGTAAACAGCAGATTAAAGGCTACGGACATTGCTACGGATCTTATACATATGTTAGTGCTTACCTTCAGTTAATAACATTGCAGTAAGTTTAAGTCTGCAATTGTCATTCCTTAATTTATTTTCAGACCCTTTGGTTTGGAGTTTGTGGTCTGATATAAGTTACGTGTTTTTCTCTTGTGGGAGTAACTCTCCCTGTAATACAGGCTGGATGTGATGTTTGCATATCCAGCACAGCTCCAGTACTCTAGTTTCCCCTCCATATGTCTTCTTCCTTATTTATATAGTGTGCTTTTTCTCCCCAGTCTCTAGTGCAGATCTGTGTACAACCCAAGCTACAGCTATCTCTAACACAGAGAGAAGGGAGGAGGAGAGCAGAGACAAAATTGAGCAGGAGCTGTGACAGATTTGTATCAGTTTTGCAAAATCACTCGGATATACAAAGGGCTTATCGACAAATGTGACATTGTATGTTCCTTGTCTGACAAGTAACTATGATTTTGCCTATAGAGTGGGACAAAAATGGTGCTAAAAATTCCAAAGATCATTCATTTTTCATGCACTCATTGCATTTTAGTTGCAATGAACAAGTTGAACATCTCCAAAAATATAGATTTTTGCAGCATTAAGCTGCCACTAGGGGAACAAATTAAAGACAGATTCATACAGCTCCGATTTAATTCAGTTCAATAATGGCTTGTAAATCTGAATTGGAGAACAATAAATCTTATTTTATCTCTATTCATCTGACCCCTTTTATACCCCCGTGTAAAAATCATGCAGTTTAATCCACTTTTCCACTAATGAGTATTTGGGATTCAGCCACTGCAGTAATTGCCATTATCTGTAGAATTCTCCGTGTTTCTGTTACATGCGTGATTACTAATCAGGAACATTGTTCAGAGTGCGTCCCATTAATGATACAGGAAATTAGATTAATGCAGCACAGAGTAAGGTGTTACAATTATTGAATGTTTAATTCTAATTTTATTAATGTGACTGTAAACATCTCCTTCTGCATTTCCACCCAATTATTCTAAATATGAAATTTTATTTTATTGGCGCACAAGCTGGCACAGGTTTATTTGCTGATTGTAATTTCCGCTTTGTGGCGAATTTATGTCTCTGTTTATGTTTATTAGATAATATAAATAAGATAAAAATACATAATAGTAGTGTTACATCATTTCTGCAGAAACGAGGGTGCAGCAGGGAGGAAACAATGTAACTGTCTGATTCCTAGAGAAAACTACAGAAATGGAAAAACTGGTGGTTTTTAAAACGTCACCTAGATGATGACCCCCTGACCATGAGCTGTAGCGCCTTTCCAGTCAAAGCTGATCTGAACAGTTATATAGTAAACATATTTCAGTTCTTATATTTTCTTTTCATCTCAGTCCTTATATTATATTTTTAGTTCTTAAAGGGTTTTTCTCTGAAGCCTCCATATATCATAAGAATGGATGTACCAATTCCAGTTCCTTCTCAATGTGGTCAGGATTGAATGAAGCAGCATGGTAAGGCATGACCTCTGTCCCTCTATTCATTGTCTAAGGTACTGACAGAGATGGCTGAGCGCTATCTCTGACACTCATATAGGCATGAATAAAGCAATAGCGATCTTGCCTCTCCATTCAATCACGATCACAGTGAGGAAGAATGGTGCATCAGGACAATTATTTTCATGATTTCGTCATCAAACATTTATTTTCTTATGTATGGGTGATAAATGTATTTTTGCGGAAAGGACTCTTTAATGTTACTTTTATCATACCATAGGATTTATATCCCCTATGTACAAACATTTTACTCATTTCATACTGTCTATGTACAGAATATAACAACTATAATACTGCCCCTATATACAAGAATACAACTACTATAATACTGCCCCTATATACAAGAATATAACTACTATAATACTGCCTCCTATGTACAACTACTATAATACTGCCCCCTGCGTACAAGAATATAACTACTATAATACTGCCCCCTATGTACAAGAATATAACTACTATAATACTTCCCCCTGCGTACAAGAATATAACTACTATAATACTGCCCCCTATGTACAAGAATATAACTACTATAATACTGCTCCTATGTACAAGTATATAACTACTATAATACTGCCCCTATGTACAAGAATATAGCTACTATAATACTGCCCCTATGTGCAAGAATATAACTACTATAATATTGCCTCCTATGTACAAGAATATAACTACTATAATACTGCCCCTATGTACAAGTATATAACTACTATAATACTGCATTCTTTGTCTTATGCAGATCACCAATTTTCAAATTCTGAATTTGAGAAGGTTCTTTGCATTGATTTCTGCATTACATTGTACTGTTTTGATAATAATAATAATAATAATAATAATAGAGTTAATAATAATCATTCTAATAAGCATTATAAATTGCCTAGTAGCCCATTACATTAGCCTCCCGACAGATGTAACTTGCTGATACTGTGAATGTATCTGCTCTCCTTCCATACAGTACAGATCACATCTGTACCTTGTTATTACTGCCTGCATTATATACAGATGAACATGTTATTATTATTGCTGATGCTATATATAGGTTAACATGGTATTACTGTGGGTATAAGGTACAGGCGAACACTTCTATATCTGTGCGTTATGATTGACAGCTCATAGGGCCTGGGCCTTACAACCAGAAAACCAAAGGATCCCATAACCGTATCATCACAGTCACTGTCAGCCAGCCCGATATGCCAATTATAATGATGTAAGGAGAAGGGACACATCACTGCAGATTCAAGAGGGAACAGAAAGAAATGTCTGATCTTCACCATCTATGAGTTGTGTTTGGATCATTCTCACTGCAATGAAAAAAAACTTTTAATAAATACCTGTCTCTGGTCATCCCTTCCTCATGAGCCTCATCTGAGAACTATGTAGACTTTTGCAACCAATTTTATTTCTTTAATGGATCCGAAATAAAACAAAACAAAAAAACAGTTATTGATTACAAATCTCCTACCATTGTATATATACAGGTCTCATGCAGACCCATATGCCTCTATATCTTTAGACTAAACCAGATCTACAATCTCGGGCTGATATTAATAGGCTGGGAAGGACCATGGATATTGGCCACTTCCCAGCCTAATAATACCAGCCCTCAGCCATCCCAGAAATAGCTATTGATTACAAATCTCCTACCATTGTAAGCATACAGGTCTCTTGCAGACCGATCTGCCACTGTATTTACAGACTAAGCCAGATCTACAATCTCGGGCTGTTATTAATAGGCAGGGAAGGGCCATGGATATTGGCCCCGTCCCCGCCTAATAAGACCAGCCCTTATCCACCCCAGAATTAGCTATTGATTACTGATCTCCTACCATTGTATGTATACAGGTCTCATGCAGAGCCATGTTCCTCTATATATACAGACTAAGCCAGGTCTCCATTCTCTTCCATGGGCCTCTTCTTCTTTTGTCATAGATTATCATTATCAACAAAAGTGGTCAAAGAAACAGAGTAACACATGAATCTGGAATCAGACTATTCTGGTTTGATTGTAAGGCTGTAACCATAAAGTCACATAGATCTGCTTAGTAGCTGTGGACATAAAACAGTAAGAGGTTTCCTATTTGCAAAGATGCTGCATATTTCATTTTAGATGCAGGAGAATAGCAAAAACATTGGTTTCACGATACATTTGAAATGGAGTTGGCAGCAAAAGATTCACTTTTAATAATTGCCTTGTTTCTCCAATAAGAGACTCCTTTCAATATATTACAGGAGTAGATGTCCACCAATTCTAAACACTGGAGCAAAGAATATTAGGAAAGCACATTATATTGTACTCGTCCTATACAAGTCTGTATGACCAGTTGGACCCCAGTCCTGCTCTACCCAATCTACAGTGAGGTAGTCTGAAACAAGGTAAGGTTTTAATACTACATGTTAGGACCATCCTGAATGTTTACACCTTGTTGCAGTGGGATGGTTTTTACTTTTTTGATCAAAAACAGTCTTTACTAAGTACCCTATGTTATTTACATGTACTATTGTAGCGTCCCGAGGGTTCGGTTGCTACAGAGGTATTGCATCTCACCCAGAGGTGTGATATCTCACTTCAACGTAAGGATGGAGTATGGCTCAGGACCCTAACACCCACATGCACTATACCACATTTCCGGGGGACAGGGCGACAATGCTCCCAAGAGTGAGCACAACTGTCCCTGTCCCTGGCTGGAGTGGGGGGAGGGAATACCTAGAAAGGGGGAACCCGGTAGTGTGTGGGTGGGGAGAGTAGATCCCGGTTGCACTGTATAGGGGAGTATGTATGGTGGGCACCATCTTAGAGTAGGGGAGAAAGGAGAGTTCAATCAGAGAGAGAAGAAGACAGGGAGCAGGGGCTCAGTATGGGCTCTGCTCCGCAGGCAGGCCAAGCCTTAAGGCCTGGGCCTGGAGGAGAAGAACGGAGGAAGCTCTAGGAGAAGACTGAAAGGACCCCAGGGGTGCGGACCAGCCAGCCGCCACCGCACGCCCGCCTCTACCAGAGTAGGGGGGTCAGGCCAAGAAAAGGGAACCGGATCCATCATCTAGTGGAGGAGAGCAACTACCCTCAGCTAGTAACCAGAGGCCGTGGCATTGCACGTGTTACGGCCCCTCACTACACCCGTTAGAAAGGCACCATATAGGACCCAGGGAAACGGAACATATGTTTCCCCGCCAAGGCCCGAGGCAGCTGGACAGAAACGTGGTCAATTGTGGGGTACGACAGGCCAGAGAAAGGACACACGAAGGGGGTCCTGAAAAGCACTCCAAAGGTACCTGGGAGTTGGCCGAGCCCCTCACCTGGTGAGCACAGCACGACGTGGGCAGCCATCATCTGCAGAAGTGGCTTGGAGTGTAAAACTGTGAGTAAAGACCCTGGACTGCATCACTGGACTCAGTCATTACTGTTGCTCCCGCGCACCATCACCCCCACCATCTGCACTCACTGCCCTGAGGCTATACTCCTCCCGTGGGGATTATACTACCCCCTGCTGCACACACAACATCAGCCTCAGCGGTCTGCCCGCAGCGGCGGTTCTCAGTGACCGCAATCCACGGGTGGCGTAGTCGGACATTTAAGCATTACAAAACCCAAATAGACAGATCCGCCACTGGTTTGACCACCCTGAGCCACGGGACCGGGTCGCCGCCACGGAGACTACAATCCCCAGCGTTACACAGAGACTCGGCTCCGGGTATTCCCCAACACACACGGCCCAGGGGGCGCGTCACTATTACGATTTACTTATTATAGGTGATATGCTCATTTTGTGTCTATTTAAGGTTTTGTTTGTTAAATTGCCACAGTGTGAACGTGCTCCTATACATTGCACATATACAAACTCATGCTGCGGCTCTTTTCTGTGGTTTTGCTTTAGTTTTTTTGTACTTTGTACAAACAGAAGCATGGACCACTGTTTCTGAGCCACGGATTTCATCTATATACGTAGCTTCCCGAGGACAGGTGTCTGAACTAGTCGCGCTCCTGACCTGCTCTGCCCTTATTCAAATTGAGGTTGATTGACACATGTTAAGGTTTTAATTCTTGAGACAGGAACGTCCCGACTGGGCACAGCTTGTCACGGTGGGATGGCTTTTACGCTATATAAAATAGTAATAACTATTTATTTATTTATTTTACTCACTTATATAGCGCCATTAATTCCACAGCGCTTTACAGACATTATCATCACTGTCCCCATTGGGGCTCACAATCTAGATTCCCTATCAGTATGTCTTTGGAGTGTGGGAGGAAACCGGAGAACCCGGAGGAAACCCACGCAAACACAGGGAGAACATACAAACTCCTTGCAGATGTTGTCCTTGGTGGGATTTGAATCCAGGACCCCAGAGCTGCAAGGCTGCAGTGCTAACCGCTGAGCCACCGTGCTGCCCTAATATAATAATAACTAAGTGCCCTATGTTATTTACATATACTATTACGATCAGTGGCGTATCACCAATGGCGACAGGCCATGCAACTGCTATGGGGCCTGTGAGCCAGGGGGGCCCAGTGTCAGCGCCCACACTGGGCCTCCCTCCATCCACGAGCAATGATGATGGAGGAGGGAACATCAGCTGACGTTTCCAACCCCATCGTTCTGCCTCAGCATCTGACATGTCAGAGCAGTAGGCGCGATGACGTCATTACATCGCACCCGCTGTTCTGAGATGTGCGGCGCTCCACACCGCACGCTGAGGGGACCAGAGCATCAGGTGGAACGAGAAGAGGTGAATATTGTATTTATTTATTTTTTTAAATCAGTGACTGGTGGCCATAATAGAGTATGGAGGACCATAGGGGTGCGTTATATTGTATGGAGGACCATGGCGAGTGCATTATATTGCATGGAGGACTATGGGAAGTGCATTATATTGTATGGAGGACCATGGCGAGTGCATTATATTATATGGAGGGCCATGGGCGGTGCAAAATATTGTATGGAGGACCATGGGGGGTGCATAATATTGTATTGAGGACCATGGAGAGGGGAGTATATTGTATAGAGGACCATGGGGGAGTGCAATATATTGTGTGGAGGATCATGGGGAGTGCATTATAGTATATGGTGGACCATGGCGAGTGCATTATATTCTATTGAGGACCATGGTGAGTGCATTATATTGCATGGAGGACTAGGGGAAGTGCATTATATTGTATGGAGGAGCTTGGGTGTGCATTATATTATATGGAGGGCCATGGGCGGTGCAAAATATTGTATGGAGGACCATGGGGGATGAATAATATTGTATGGACGACCATGGGGGGGTGCATAATATTGTATTGAGGACCATGGAGAGGGCAGTATATTGTATGGAGGACCATGGGGGGAGTGCATTATATTGTGTGGAGGATCATGGGGAGTGCATTATAGTATATGGAGGACCATGGCGAGTGCATTATATTCTATTGAGGACCATGGTGAGTGCACTATATCATATGGAGGACCATGGCGAGTGCATTATGTTGTATGGCAGATCATGGGGAGTGCATTATATTGTATGGAGGACCACGGGGAGTGCATTATATTCTATGGAGAACCAGAGGCGAGTGCATTATATTGTATGGAGGACCATAGGGAATGCATTATATTGTATGGAGGACCATAGGGGGTCCATTATATTGTATGGAGGACCATGGCGAGTGCATTATATTGTATGGAGGACCATGGGGAGTGCATTATATTATATGGAGGACCATGGGGATTGTATTATATTCTATGGAGGACCAGAGGCGAGTGCATTATATTGTATGGAGGACCATGACGAGTGCATTATATTGTATGGAGGGCCATGGGCGGTGCAAAATATTGTATGGAGGACCATGGGGGGTGCATAATATTATATGGAGGAGCATGGAGAGGGCAGTATATTGTATGGAGGACCATGGGGGGGAGTGCATTATATTGTATGGATGATCATGGGGAGTGCATTATACTATATGGAGGACCATGGCGAGTGCATTATATTCTATGGAGGACCATGGTGAGTGCACTATATCATATGGAGGACCATGGCGAGTGCATTATATTGTATGGCAGATCATGGGGAGTGCATTATATTGTATGGATGACCATGGGGAGTGTATTATATTGTATGGAGGACCATAGGGAGTGCATTATATTGTATGGAGGACCATAGGGAGTGCATTATATTGTATGGAGGATCATGGGAAGTGCATTGTATTCTATGGAGGACCATGGGGAGTGCATTATACTATATGAAATATTATGGGGGGCGCATTATACTATATGGAGGACTATATGGGGCCCATTATATATGGAGGACTATGTGATAGCAATTGTAATATTTGGAGGACTATGTGGGGGGCATTATACTGTATGCAAGCAATTATACAGTGTGAAGATTTGTGTGGGGTCCATTATACTGTGTGGTGGTCTGTATGGGGGCCATTATACTGTTTGAAGGGCTGTTACGGGTCATTATACAGTGTGGAGAAGTGTGGGGTCATTATACTGCATTGAGGGCTGTGTGGGGATCACAGTTGGGGAATCATACTGTGTTGGGGTCACCATACTTCACCTTGGGAGTTGAGGTGGGGTACAGTAGGGTCATTATACTGTCCATGTGGAGGTTAATGTGGAGGAATTCACCATGGGGGTATCATTCTGTGTTTGGAGGGGCACTTTTGTTGGCATCATACTTTATGAGAAAGAGGAATCTAGGACTTCAGCAGGAGGAAAATTACTATGTAAAGGCTGGAAAGTTGTGAGATATTGTCATGCAAGGTGTGTGAAAGACTAAGTGCAACACAAAGGGAAGAAGGAAAGGGAGCCCAGACTCTAGGGAAAGGGGGTAGTGGAGACAGGGTGATATCAGATCAGCCTAGGAGGTCTCCACTCATGTCCCTATATATATGTCCCTCACCAATCGCCACACGTGAACCTAAACCCTGCATTTCCCTAGCGCTTGGCCCTGAATAGGGAGCGGGGGATTTGCACTAGTCGATCCCCAATAACAACTAAAGACAACAAGGGAGACAAACACAAGAGAAAGTAGATTAGCTTTAGCCGATTTCAGAGAGATAACTCTAAGAGTCTTCCTAGAACCACAGAGGAAGATTGCAGTCTGAGAGCTCCAAGCATTCACAAGGAAACATGTGAGTATCACCGGCACCTTCCTGCTGCAAAGTTAACTATTTAAACATCCAGGCCAGGGTGTCAATTAGCAGGAAGGAGGTAGCTGCTGGGTCCTAGAGTGAAACAGCTAAGAAGGTGTCTGTAATGTCAAATGAAGAGATCTTCTGTAACTAACTGCAGGGCGACTGTCTGTCACATCTGACACACCCGTGACAGATATGCTTTTTTGTAACCCCGACAATAATTTAATTTTTTTGGGGGCGGTGGGGCAATTAGAACTTCCGCTATGTGGCCTGATGATTTCTATGTATGCCCCTAATTACTATTTACTTACTACAGGGTATTTGCACATTTTGTTTTCTTGGGTTTTGTCTGTTAAATGGCCACAGTGTGACCATGCTCTTACACTTTGCACGCGTACCAACTCATGGACCGGTTAATTTCTTTGGTTTTGGTACACAGCTACATGTCTAAATTTTTCTTTTTAGGTGTCCATGTATGAAAATTGCTGATACCAAGTGTGCACATGATTGTGTACCTGCAGGGATGCACCACTGAAATAACATACGAGTCCGTTTTCAGCTTTTGATACATTGTTTCCATAGATTTCATTGCACATAAAGCACTTGTTATACACAGGGAATATTTTTTTTTCTCCCTTTAAGCATAAAATATTTTATTGAGCAGCAGCAAGCTCTACTTTATCTGAACATTTGCGAGAAAATTGCCAGTAAAATGTACAAGGGCTGAGAAGGGGGTTAAATGATGCACAGCAGTGAATCAGGATTAAAAGGTGCAGCGTAATGTATTCCCTCCATTACCCTCCCAACACAAGACTGGCAGAGCGCCGGCCGGGCCCAGGAAGCGTCAGCCAGCAGAGAGTTGGAGCCACTTAGCAGACTTGCTGCACATCTCATATCAATTGGCATTTCTGCCATTTCACAATAAACATGATAAATATTTAATGTTCAGCTTTACCGTGAACCGCTGTTAACAACAAAACAGTTTATGATGCAGAGAGGTGATGAGGAGCGCGGGGACCTGCCAAGATTTGCAGTGACATGTTAGCGGAAGACAGAAGAGTCTCTTCCAGGGAAGCTTATCTCGCACAACTTATAATAAACCATCTCGAAGGCGAAACGCGCTGCCTGTTTCCTTATAGGCCTTTGAATTTAAATGTCGTCAATGTAACAACCCTCATTGTTCTCATTGGGCATAAAAGTACAATCCTCCTGTCTCCGGGAGAGAACGAAAGAACATTGTGTAGCAGCCACCAAACTGTATGTAAAAATGTTCACACTCCAATAATGCGCCCAATTTAATAACGTCCTGGTTGTTTAGTATTTTGGGTTTTTTGCAGCCTCGTGGGGAATGCAATTTTCTCTTGCAGTTCACATTTTAAGAAAAGTCAACTAAAAGGCAACTGTTTCTGACTATGAGAAGTGAGGTAACACAATATTTACTCAACTGTGCAGGTGATAAGGTGCTTGAAAAAATGTTTTAGGACCAGAAAAAGTTAAAAGCATCGGAAGCATCACATGAAAAAAATCATAAAAAGTGTGTATCGTACCTTTTACATGTAATGCATCCTTAATATGTACCCATGGCTCATTGTGTGTACAGTGCCTTTAAAGGGGTTATCTGGGACTATTTTATTTTTCTCTTATGGGTCTAACAGCTCAGTCAGATGGTTGCTAATTACTTTCCTGTTGTGCTCGGACCACTCCTGCTGGCAATTCTTTGATTTACAGTGACGTCATGTCGACAGAGCTTCTGCTTCTCTTCTGCTCTGCTCTGCTCTCGGGACATGATTGCCGATGTAATGCTGCATAAGTGCAGGTAGCCGGCTGTCAATCAGCTTGACGTCTGCAATCACACATCATCTACAGAGCTGCCCAGAAGAGAAACAGCTGCTTTGTTCACTTGAAGCAGCAGAGTGATCGCTCTGAGCCGGGCTCAGGCATAACAGGCATCTACCTGCTTATAAATTCTTAGCCCTATGGGAAAAAAATAAAGTAGTCACGGATAACCCCTTTAAGTCTGTTAAATGTATCTCTGTACATCCCCTTAAATGTATCCCTGTACAATGATGTCATCATAGTATATGAATAATGCATACCGTGATGTCATAGTATATGAATAATGCACACAGTGATGTCATAGTATATAAATAATGCACACTGTGATGTCATAGTAGTTATAGTATATGAATAATGCACACAGTGATGTCATAGTATATGAATAATGCACACTGTGATGTCATAATATATGAATAATGTGCACAGTGATGTCATAGTATATGAATAATGCACATAGTGATGTAATAGCAGTCATAGTATATGAATAATGCACACCGTGATGTTATAGTATATGAGTAGTGCACACAGTGATGTCATAGTATATGAATAATGCATATAGTGATATCATAGAATATGAATAATCCGCACAGTGATGTTATAGTATATGACTAACACACACAGTGATGTCATAGTATATGAATAATGCACACAATGATGTCATAGTATATGAATAATGCACAGTGATGTCATAGAATATCAATGATGCACACAGCGATGTCCCAATGTGTGAATAATACACATTGTGATGTCATAGTATATGAATGATGCACACCGTGATGTCATAATATATTAATAATGCACACTGTGATGTCATAGTATATGAATAGTGCGCATAGTGATGTCATAGTATATGAATAATGCACATAGTGATGTCATAGTATATGAATAATGCACACTGTGACGTCATAATATATGAATAATGTGCACAGTGATGTCATAGTATATGAATAATACACATAGTGATGTCATAGTAGTCATAGTATGGACATAATGGACTTTAGTCTGTGTCCATTACCTTAAGTGTGGTCATTAGCTGAAGTGTGAGAAACATGAATTAATCTTGAATAATATGATGCATGCAGACTGTACCTTACCTGCCACCACCGCACTCTAATCAGCATCTCTGTTTATCCATTCCTCTTACAGGTACGTGACCCAACTTTCCCATCCTGACTTCCATGCAGACTTCTCTATACCTCTCTGCTCCTATTTACTAATGGAACGTGACCCAACTTTCCCATCCTGACTTCCATGCAGACTTCTCTATACCTCTCTGCTCCTATTTACTAATGGTACGTGACCCAACTTTCCCATCCTGACTTCCATGCAGACTTCTCTATACCTCTCTGCTCCTATTTACTAATGGTACGTGACCCAACTTTCCCATCCTGACTTCCATGCAGACTTCTCTATACCTCGCTGCTCCTATTTACTAATGGTACGTGACCCAACTTTCCCATCCTGACTTCCATGCAGACTTCTCTATACCTCTCTGCTCCTATTTACTAATGGTATGTTCTTCAAGTTACACCAGCTACCCCCCACTTTCATTTATGACCTTGTTTAAATAGCCTTTGAGTGTCCAGCATCTGGTTCAGCCTTAATCAGCTGATCAAGATGAGCACAGACCACTCCCCTCTGGTTCACAGCTGAATGAATTCTGTTACAAATATATTGTGGGCCAGGAGTCTGTGTCAGACTTTAGTCTCTGTCCATTACCTTAAGTGTGGCCATTAGCTGAAGTGTGAGAAACATGAATTAATCCTGAATTGAACCTGAAGGTAATTGGATACTAAGTCACAGTAAGCAATGTTTGTGTTTGTTTGTGTTTGTTTTCACTCTCACCCCCTTAATCCTTCACCTTTTCCAACCACCCCTAATCCCTACACCTGGTAACGAATTCTTCATCTCTTCCTCCATTCTCTCCACCCATCTCACCTCCTCCTCAGAGCTATTCCTCAACATACAATCCTTTGCCTTCAAACACTGACAGCCACTTCATGCCCTCTCCTGCTCCCACCTACTAACGCTTTCTCTGCTCCTCCTCACTGCCGGCGACATCTCTCCACATCCCGGCCCTCCTCACCACATCCCCACAGTCACTTCCACCTCCTACCCATGATCTATCCCAAACTCTCGTAACCCTTCTAACCTCATACCCATCCGCCCAGCCCCCGCTTCCCCAGTTCCCCTAACAGGAGCTCTATGGAATGCTCACTCTGCCTGCAACAAACTTTCCTACATTCACGATCTCTTCATCACTAACAAGCTTTCCTTCCTCGGCATCACTGAAACCTGGATTACCCCCTCCGACACGGCCTCTCCTGCTGCACTTTCAAACGGCGGATTCCACCTCTCCCATACCCCTCGCCCCTCGCCACTTTATACAACACCACAACAGCTGCAGCTCTCGATTCAGTCGCCCCCCTCACACATACCAAAGCTCGCACAATCAACAGACAACCCTGGCACACCAGCCTAACTAAAGAACTGCGACGGGCTTCCAGGGTTGCTGAGAGTAGATGGAAAAGGTCCCACTCCAATGAGCACTTCATCGCATTCAAACAGTTCCTCACTACCTTCAAGTCCACACTCACTGCAGCAAAACAAACATACTTCTCTTCTCTCATATCCTCCCTGTCTCACAACCCCAAACAACTATTCAACACCTTCAATTCTCTCCTCCGTCCCCCAGTGCCTCCTCCCTCTTCTCTTATTTCAGCCGAAGACTTTGCCTCATTCTTCAAGCAGAAGATTGACATCATCAGACAAAGCTTTAGCCTAACACCCGCATTCAACACTACACTATTCCAGGCCGACTGGAAGCGCATTATGCACTTCTTTTGCTGCCCCGTCCCTGGCTGGAGTGGGGGAAACCAAATGTGAGGGGGAACCAGTAGTGGGTGTGGGTGGAGGATGCAGACCAGGGGAGCACTTGAATAGGAGGTGTATATAAAGGGGAGCCATTTTAGTCAGTCAGTAGTAAGTCAGAGGAGGAGAAGTGAGAGGAGCAGAGGCTCTTCAGGAGCTCTGCTTGGGAGGCAGGCTCGGCTTGTCATGCCGAAGAAGGAGAGAGGAGTGGGAGCTAGGGAGGAAGGCTCCAGTAACTGAAGGGATCCCAGGGGATACGGTGAGTGCAGGACGGCACCCGTACGCCCGAATCTGCCAGGCGTCAGAGGGATCAGGCAGCAAGAAGGGAACCGGTCCCTGGAGTATCCGAGTTACTTCAAGTCTCAGCTAGAAAACCGGAGGCTTCTGCACTTTCAGGGTGCAGTTGCCACATTCGCCGCCGAAAAGGTCACCAAGCCAGGTCCGGGAACTTCAAGTTGCCGAGAGGAATCTCAAGGTACCTAATCGGGACTTTGTGTGGCGAGGCGCAGGGCAGGAGGGAGAGACCCAGCGCGGGAAGTCGGCTAAGAAAGGAACATACAGAAAGGGGTCCCGTTAAGTGCTCTTGAGATACTTGAGGGAGTGCTGAACCCCTGCCTGGTAAACGCAGTGCGACGTGGGAGACGGTCACCTGTAAAGTGCCACCTGAGGAACCTAAATAACTGTGAGAAAACTCGGATGACTGCACCCCACTGTTTCTGTCAGTTATTTCAACCATGCTATCGCTCCTGCACTACAACGCCCAGCATCACCATCTGCACCTACACTGCCCTGGAGCTGTGCTCTGCCTGTGGAGAGCCACACCAACCCAGCTGCCCTAACATCTGCCCCAGAGGTCTGCAGCAGCGCCGGTACCCATTACCGGGAACCACAGGTGGCCTCATGAGTCAAAACTGTTATTCATCCCATCAGGTAACAAACCCCTTTTAAAGAGTGACCCCAGGGTATGGGCCCGGGAGCCGACTGCCGTGACATCCCAAGAAGGTAAAGGCCCGGGTATCGAGTCCCCCATATCCCCCTGGGCGAGTCACCTTCATGCTTCAAACATGCCTCAATCACACCAATCCTCAAAAAGCCCTCCCTTGACCCATCCTCTCTGTCTAGCTATCGCCCCATATCATTTCTCCCCTATGCCTCAAAACTACTGGAACAACACGTCCATTCTGAGCTGTCCTCCCACCTCTCCTCCTGCTCCCTCTTCGACCGCCTACAATCTGGTTTCCGACCGCACCATTCTACTGAAACTGCACTGACTAAAGTCACCAACGACCTACTAACTGCCAAATCTAAGCGAAACTATTCTGTCCTCCTCCTCCTAGACCTGTCATCTGCCTTCGACACAGTGGACCATTCCCTCTTGCTACAAACTCTCTCATCACAGACTTGGCCCTATCCTGGATCTCCTCATACCTAACAGACAAGAAATTCAGTGTCTCTCACTCACAGACCACCTCCTCATCTCGCCCCCTATCTGTCGGTGTCCCCCAAGGTTCAGTTCTAGGACCCCTGCTCTTCTCCATCTACACCTTAGGCCTGGGACAGCTCATAGAGTCTCATGGCTTTCAGTATCACCTCTATGCTGATGACACACAGATCTACCTCTCTGGACCCGATATCACCTCCTTGCTAACCAAAATCCCACAATGTCTGTCTGCTATTTCATCCTTCTTCTATGCTAGATTTCTAAAACTTAACATGGACAAAACAGAATTCATCATATTTCCGCCATCTCATTCAACCCCCCCAACTGACCTATCTATCAACGTCAATGGCTGCCCACTCTAACCAGTCCCTCAGGCTCGCTGCCTTGGGGTAACCCTGGACTCTGAACTCTCCTTCAAACCACATATCCAAGCCCTTTCCACTTCCTGCTGACTCCAACTCAAAAATATCTCCCGGATCCGCACATTCCTCAACCATAAATCTGCAAAAACACTAGTGCACGCCCTCATCATCTCCCGCCTCCTACTGCAACCTCCTGCTCTGTGGCCTCCCTTTCAACACTCTCGCACCCCTCCAATGTATCCTAAACTCTGCTGCCCGACTAATCCACCTGTCCCCCCGCTATTCCCCGGCCTCTCCTCTCTGTCAATCTCTTCACTGGTTCCCCATTGCTCAGAGACTCCAGTTCAAAACCCTAACCATGACATACAAAGCCATTCACAACCTGTCTCCTCCATATATCTCTGACCTAGTCTCCTGGTACATACCTGCACGCAGCCTCCGATCCTCACAAGATCTCCTTCTCTATTTCCCTCTATTCTCCTCCCAAAATCGCATACAAGATTTCTCCCATGCTTCCCCCCTACTCTGGAACTCTCTACCCCAACACATCAGACTCTCGTCGACCGTGGAAACCTTCAAAAAGAGCCTGAAGACCCACCTCTTCCGACAAGCCTACAACCTGCAGCAACCACCACTCCACCAATACCGCTGCACGACCAGCTCTACCCTCATCTACTGTATCCTCACCCATCCCTTGTAGACTGTGAGCCCTCGGGCGCAGGGTCCTCACTCCTCCTGTACCAGTCGCCGTCACATTGTGTTCAAGATTATTGTAATTGTTCTTGTATGTATACCCCTTTTTCACATGTAAAGCGCCATGGAATAAATGGCGCTATAATAATAAATAATAATAATAATAGTATATGACACCGTGATGTCATAATATATGAATAATGCACATAGTGATATCATAGAATATGAATAATCCGCACAGTGATATTATAGTATATGACTAACACACACAGTGATGTCATAGTATATGAATAATGCATACAATGATGTCATAGTATATGAATAATGCACAGTGATGTCATAGCATATCAATAATGCACACAGCGATGTCCTAATGTGTGAATAATACACATCGTGATGTCATAGTATATGAATGATGCACACCGTGATGTCATAATATATGAATAATGCACACTGTGATGTCATAGTATATGAATAGTGTGCATAGTGATGTTATAGTATATGAATAATGCACACAGTGATGTCATAGTATATGAATAATGCACACTGTGATGTCATAGTTTATGAATAGTGTGCATAGTGTTATGTTCTGCTACCAAAGCTAAGGAAAGAGAGGAGATCTGTCCCTACTATAAGACTCAGCTGAATCCCTACGATGTAACAGGGAACCTGATCCTGCGATCAGACCTGCTAAAGTCCTAATCTAGTCTGTACGGAGACCTATAGATGTGAGGAGGGAATCCCTACAAGTACTAAGGACTGAGAGGAATATGGGACACCTCCTAACAGAAATAGTAGCAGACAGACGAACAAACAAAATAGATAGAACATAGAGGTCCGTAGACCAAGCAAACTAACAGAGTTAGATACAGAGCACAGGCTAGCTAGAAAGTAGATATACAATGAAGTCCAGCAAAGCCAGAAGGGCGGAGCAGGATTAAATAGGCCAACAAGGTCATGTGACCAGCAAAGGAAAAAAAACCTAACAGCAAGGTTCTAACAGTACCCCCCCTTCTAAGAGGATCCTCCGGATCCCCTAGGACCAGGCTTATCAGGAAATCTCCTGTGAAACGCTCTGATAAGTCTGGACGCGGAAACATCATCTGACCTCACCCAAGAGTTATCCTCGGGTCCGAAACCTTTCCAGGCCACAAGATACTGCAAACTACCTCTATACCGTCTAGAGTCAAGGATGCGAGAAATTTCATATTCCCCGTCCTCCACCACCGGAGGAACAGAGGCAGAGGCGTCACCATCCGACACAACAGCTTTTTTTAACAGAGAGACATGAAAGACCGGATTAATTCTCCAGGAGGTAGGAACCTCCAACCTAACAGCAGATTGGTTGACAACCTGAAGCACCTTAAAGGGCCCAACAAACTTGGGACCCAATTTCTTAGAAGGAATCCTCAACCGCAGATTCCTAGAGGACAACCAAACCATGTCACCAACAGCGAACAAAACCTCCTGTCGTTTCCTATCAAAGTAGTCTTTAGATTTTCTGTTGGCCTCCTGAAGATTACCACGCACATCCGTCCAAACTCTTTCCAAATCACCGGAAAAATTCTCCTCCTCAGGCACGGCAGATCCCAACTTGGAGAACGACCCAAACGACGGATGTCTCCCAGAACAACAAAAAAAAGGCGAACAACCAGCAGAAGAAGATGTATGATTGTTCAGAGCAAATTCGGCAAGTGGCAGAAACTCAGACCACCCCTCTTGATTGTCTGCCACAAAACAACGCAAGAACTGCTCAACATCCTGGTTTTTCCTTTCTGTCTGGCCATTAGATTCAGGATGATATCCGGACGAAAACGACAAATGAATTCCCAACCTGTCACAAAAGGCACGCCAAAAACGAGCCACGAACTGAGGACCCCTATCAGAAACAATGTCAGTAGAAACGCCATGAAGTCTGACAATTTCCTTGACAAAGGCCTTAGCGAGAGTTTTAGCGCAGGGCAGTTTGACGAAGGGAACCAAGTGACACATCTTGCTAAAACGGTCCACGACCACCCAGATGACAGTAAAACCCTCAGAGGAGGGAAGGTCAGTTATAAAGTCCATAGCCAAATGTGTCCAAGGAGCACTGGGGACCTCCAAAGGACAAAGCAACCCCGCAGCAGGAGTATGTGAGGACTTAGATCTAGCACATATAGTACATTGGCGCACCCACTTAATGACTTCCTTCTGCCATCCAGGCCACCAAAAACTGCGACCCACCAGTCTCTTGGTCTCAGAGATTCCGGGATGACCTGCCAACCGAGATTCGTGACACTCAACAAACAAATCTCTCCTAAAGGTCCCAGGCACAAACAACCTCCCATGAGGAGTGTTAGATGGGGCATTCTCCTGAGCTTTAAGAATCTCATCTTCCAAAACGGAGTCTAAAGCAGCTATCACAACACCTTCTTGTAAAATGTTTTCCTCTTTCTCAGCACCGACTATGGGAGAAAAACTGCGAGACAAGGCATCCGCCTTAACATTCTTAGTACCAGGGATGTAAGTAACGGAGAAATTAAACCGCGAGAAAAACAGTGCCCACCTAGCCTGACGGGCATTCAGGCGCTTGGCAGCATCAAGATATATCAGATTTTTATGATCCGTAAGAACCTGAACGGGAAATTCCGCACCTTCCAAGAAGTGGCGCCAGTGTTCAAATGCGAGTTTAATAGCCAATAATTCCCGATTACCAATATCGTAATTCAGTTCAGTCTCCGAAAATTTTTTTGAAAAAAAGGCACAGGGATGTAATCCATCCCCGTTATCCTGAGACAATACTGCGCCAACCCCCACAGAGGAAGCATCAACCTCAACCAAAAACGGCCTAGTAACATCAGGCTGCATAAGGATGGGAGCAGAGGTGAACCTCTCCTTGAGATACACAAAAGCTTCAATGGCCTCAGAAGACCACTGAACCGCATCAGCACCTTTCCTGGTGAGATCAGTCAGAGGTTTGACAATACTAGAAAAATTTTTTATGAATTTTCTGTAGTAATTGGCGAAACCCAAAAACCTCTGTATCGATTTCAAACCAATAGGCCTAGGCCATTCCTGCACAGCCTGAACCTTAACCGGATCCATCTCAAAACCTTTGCTGGAGATAATGTAGCCCAAAAAACTAATTCTCTGTACAGCGAACTCACATTTCTCCAGCTTAGCAAAAAGCGAATTGTCCATTAATAACTGTAATACCTCACGCACGCTCCGCCAATGAGACTCCAGATCTGGCGAATAAATCAAAATGTCATCCAAATACACAACCACATTTTTACCGATCAAAGGTCTAAGGATGTCATTAATCAGATTCTGAAAAAATGCAGGAGCATTAGTAAGACCAAAAGGCATAACCAGATTCTCAAAATGACCCACAGGAGTGTTAAAAGCAGTCTTCCATTCATCACCCTCCTTCATGCGCAACAGATTGTATGCCCCCTTAAGGTCAATTTTAGAGAACCACTTGGCCCCCAATAACTAGTTAAACAGATCAGGAATCAATGGCAGTGGGTAAGGATTGCGTACAGTAATTTTGTTAATCTCACGAAAATCCAGACAAGGACGTAAACCGCCGTCCTTTTTTTTTACAAAAAAAAATCCAACCGCCACAGGAGACTTAGAGGGCCTAATGTGACCGGCGGCCAAACTTGTCTGTATGTATTCCTCCAAAGCCTTCCTCTCAGGAATGGTAAGGTTAAATAAACGACTTTTAGGAAGAGTCGCTCCAGGGACAAATTCAATAGAACAATCATAGTCTCTATGGGGAGGCAAAACCTGCGATTCCTTCTCAGAAAAAACTCTCCAAAAATCCTGAATAGGAACAGGCAATTCTCCCCTATCCAAAGCTGCAATACGCCCGTTACAACACTTGTCATAACATTTATGGCTCCAGGATTTAATTTCACTGGTAGACCAATCCAGTACAGGATTGTGAAATTTTAACCAGGGTAAACCCAATATTACTGGAGAAGGCAAGTTATTCAACACTACCAAATCCAATTTCTCATGGTGAACACCATTAATAGTGAGAGGAAATTCACTGACCTTGAGAGTAATATTCTTCAAAGGGGAGCCATCCACAGAAACCACAGCAATGGGGGATGATAAAGGTTCAGGTTTTAAATTGAGTTTTTCCACGAATCCCCCATCAATTACATTCAGTGTAGACCCGCAATCAACAAACACCCGAAATTCCATTAATTTTTCCTGAGCAATCGTGGAAGCAGCTAAAAATATACCCTTGGAATTTAAACAGGCAATACGGGCGTGACTGACCATTTTTTTTTCTTTCTTCATACGAAGCTCACAGCCTTTAATCAAATGACCAGATTTTCCGCAATAGAAACACAAGCCTTCTGAAAAACGACGGTCTTTTTCTTGAGAGCGAGGTGCCACCGATCCAATCTCCATCGGTTCACCACTGTTAGTACACACATTATCATAACCAGAAACTGACATAGCAGAGGATTTGCTCTCATTAACCCTAGCACGCAGTCTTCTATCCACCCGTATAGCTAATTGCATAGCCTGTTGCAAATCCTCAGGTGTAGGATAAGCAATTAGCAGGTCTTTAACCCTTTCACTGAGCCCAGCAAGAAATAGACTTTTCAGAGCAGAATCGTTCCACCCTGTTTGAGTGGACCAACGACGAAAATGAGTACAATATTTTTCGACATTACCTGATCCTTGTTTTAAACGTCTCAACTCAGTCTCAGCTGATGCCACACGGTCAGGATCATCATATAATAGTCCTAAAGCAGAAAAAAAACTATCCACTGATCTGAAGCATGTATCACTAGGTTGCAAAGAAAAGGCCCACTCCTGAGGCTCTTTGCGCAAAAGTGACATTATGAACCCTACGCGCTGGGATTCATCCCCAGAGGACTTGGGTCTCAAACGAAAATACAATAAGCAAGCATTTTTAAATGAAAAAAATTCTCGATGTTCACCAAAAAATAAATCCGGCAAACATACCTTAGGCTCCAAGAAATATGCTCCAGGACAGTTACTCACGTGCTGACGGAGCTCGGCCACTTCCAGAGAGAGTCCCTGCAGGTGTTTAGCCAAATCCTGAACCGACACCATGATGGAACAAAAAAAAAAAAAAATCTTTCCTTAGAGAATTTGCAGGCTGGACTTACTGTTATGTTCTGCTACCAAAGCTAAGGAAAGAGAGGAGATCTGTCCCTACTATAAGACTCAGCTGAATCCCTACGATGTAACAGGGAACCTGATCCTGCGATCAGACCTGCTAAAGTCCTAATCTAGTCTGTACGGAGACCTATAGATGTGAGGAGGGAATCCCTACAAGTACTAAGGACTGAGAGGAATATGGGACACCTCCTAACAGAAATAGTAGCAGACAGACGAACAAACAAAATAGATAGAACATAGAGGTCCGTAGACCAAGCAAACTAACAGAGTTAGATACAGAGCACAGGCTAGCTAGAAAGTAGATATACAATGAAGTCCAGCAAAGCCAGAAGGGCGGAGCAGGATTAAATAGGCCAACAAGGTCATGTGACCAGCAAAGGAAAAAAAACCTAACAGCAAGGTTCTAACACATAGTGATGTCATAGTATATGAATAATGCACACAGTGATGTCATTGAATATGAATAATGCGCACAGTGATGTTATAGTATATCAATAATGCACACAGCGATGTCCTAATGTGTGAATAATGCACATCATGATGTCATAGTATATCAATAATGCACCCATGATGTCATAATATATGAATAATGCACACTGTGATGTCATAGTATAGGAATAGTGTGCATAGTGATGTCATTGTATATGAATAATGCATACTGTGATGTCATAGTAGTTATAGTATATGAATAATGCACACAGTGATGTCATAGTATATGAATAATGTGCATAGTGATGTCATAGTATATGAATAATGCACACTGTGATGTCATAGTATATGAATAGTGCGCATAGTGATGTCATTGTATATGAATAATGCACACTGTGATGTCATAGTAGTTATAGTATATGAATAATACACACAGTGATGTCATAGTATATGAATAATGTGCATAGTGATGTCATAGTATAGGAATAATGCACACAGTGATGTCATAGTATATGAATAATGCACACAGTGATGTCATAGTAGTTACAGTATATGAATAATGAGCACAGTGATGTCATAATATATGAATAATGCACACAGAGATATCATAGTATATGAATAATGCAGACAGTGATGTCATAGTATATGAATAATGCACACAGTGATGTCATAGTATTTATAGTATATGAATAATGAGCACAGTGATGTCATAATATATGAATAATGCACACAGAGATATAGTATATGAATAATGCAGACAGTGATGTCACAGAACACTTTTTAACATGCTGTTTTACACCAAGAGTCCCTGAATTCTGCTCATTGGTTTATTGATCGTATGCTTCTGATATCAATTTCTTTATTATCCTTTATCTGCTTTTCTCAATGTTCATTAAGACACAATGAATATAAATTACCAGAGAAAATGTCAGTTCCTTGGCAAGACAACTCAGCTCTTGTTTCAATAGACTCCAATGTAAATGTCACATCCCAGCACCCTCTGCCCTGGATGCTGATTCCTTGATCTTTGGTTTTAACACTTATTATTGTCATGCTCTGGTCTTTATACTTGAAGGAATCATTCACAGTTTGACATTTAAAGGGACAGTACTGACCGCAGTCTCCATGATTTTCCACTTTTGATTCTGTTCGTCCAATATTTCACCTGAAAAATGTGGAGTAAGAAAAAAATAAGTCTCATTGTGTATTCCAGGATGATTCCATATGGCTTCTTTTTCTTACACAGTGCAGGATGACCCAAGGTGTAAGAAAGAAGGAGGAGATTAGAACAAAACTTTCTCTGCTACCATTTTTGCAATGAAGTCTGGGTAAAATAAGCCTCACCCCTTTGCCTAACTACCACCCCTCAGGAGAGGAGCAGGAAGAGATGGATCACTTTTTTGGATGCTCAAGCATTCTGAAATCTACAAACTGCTACTCTGGCTCGCCCCTCATACTTTACACTGCAGTTTTGCTTTCAGATTGTTGATGCCAAATTGAAGCACATGGAGAAATGATGCCCTTGGCATAACACAGCGTATAAGTTTATCATGGAGTGTTCCCAGGGCCGGCTCCAGGTTTTTGTGGGCCCCGGGCGAAAGAGTCTCAGTGGGCCCCTTTAACACATACCACGATTCATGATGCACAGATACCGCGGAGAAATATATATATATAGTACAAGGCCAAAGATTTCACTTCTTACATTACATGACAGATATCTATTGTAAATTCCACAATAGCCCAGAAACCGGCGAATCGCTCCATACAGAATACTGGCCCCCATATAACGCTCCATAGAGGATATTGGCCGCCCTATAACGCTCCATACAGGATACTGGCCCCCATATAATGCTCCATACAGGATACTGGCCCCCATATAACGCTCCATACAGGATACTGGCCCCCATATTACGCTCCATACAGGATACTGGCCCCCATATAACACTCCATACATAATACTGGCCCCTATATAACGCTCCATTCAGGATACTGGTCCCCATATAATGCTCCATACAGGATACTGGCCCCCTTATAACGCTCCATACAGGATACTGGCCCCTTTATAACGCTCCATACAGGATACTGGCCCCCATATAACGCTCCATTCAGGCTGTGCCCCCACATAATGCTCCATGCAGGCTGTTCCCCCCACATAATGCCTCATGCAGGCTGTTCCCCCTTATAATGCCCCACACAGGCTGTTCCCCCCATATAATGTCCCATGCAGGATGTTACCCCCCTTATAATGCCCCATGCAGGATGTCACCACCTTATAATGACCCATGCATTATGTCACCCCCCTTATAATACCCCATGCAGGATGTCACCCCCCCTTACAATGCCCCATGCAGGATGTCACTTCCCCCCCATATAATGCCCCAAGCAGGATGTCACTTCCCCCCCTTTTAATGCCCCATGCAGGATGTCACTCCCCCTTTATAATGCCCCATTCAGGATGTCACCCCTCCTCCCTTATAATGACACATTGAGGATGTCACTCCCCCCCCTTATGATGCCCCATGCAGGATGTCACTCCCCCCTTTATAATGCCCCATGCAGTATGTCACTCCCCCCTCCCTTATAATGCCCCATGCCTCCATACATTAAAAAAAAAAAATAAATCAAATACTCACCTCACTTCTTACCTGCTGCTCAGCTCTGGACTCCAGCGTCGCCGGCATCTTCTCGCTCTGCGCTGTGACGGCTCAGGAGAGAGCGCGGTGTAAAGACGTCACAGTCAGAGGAAGCGGAAGTGACTGGACCTGCTACGGAGGCACGGGGGGAGGTAAGTATTGTTTCGCCGGCTGCCGGGGCCCTGAGCAAGAGGGGGGGGGGGCCGGCACTGACACCGCTCTCCTCCGCTCACGGGTCCCATAACGCGGCGGGGTGCCCAACGGCGAGTGGGCCCCCCCGCCGGCTCAGGGCCCCCGCACTTGCCCGGGTGCACCGGGTGCTGGCGCCGGCCCTGAGTGTTCCTTTAAATTTGACAGATTATTGGTATAAACAATTATAATTATTTGCTTTCATCTTGTCACCAAACTATAAAAAGAAAAGAAGTCATAACTTTATTCCTGCAGGTACCCCCCATGCCCATGCCCCCCGCTCCTCTCTATAGACTGGTGCTCTATATGAGGACTTTGTGCTTTATTCTAATATAAGATTATTCTATGTATAAAATCAGGCACAGCGAGTCTAGACTTCAGAATGTAGGAAAATAATTGCCCCCTTGGGTTATATTTTTTAACCGTGCAGAATAATGTTGAGTCATATTTCTGGAGTGCGAATTGCGCGGCCCCTGCTTAGTATAACAGAGACATAATGCACAATTTTGTGCCGATGACTATTCTGACAGTGATGTCCTGGAAATCAATAAAATCTTTAAGCTGTTTGAGGACCTTGGAATAAAATATGTCAAGGTCTATAATTTGTTTATTTTCAGTGGCGCAGATATTCGCTCTTATGTGACGTATATTCCCATTTATTGCAGGACGCCGGGACGGGATCATTATTTTATCCTCTGCTGGAATGTAAACTTTTTATTTAGTCTAAGTATTGATTGGGGAGGCTGCAGCTGAGGGACCGTAAATATACAAAAATATCGCTGTCTGAGCACAGGCATGGGTGGCATCTCTAGGATATGAGGTCAGGGTTAGATTGGCATCAAGTGACTGCGGACAATTAGTAGAAGTGGCAGTGGCACTCGGGGAAGCGCTGCGCCATTTCTCCTCCTGTTGGCTTTGCCTGGCTTTCTATTGAGGTCACATATGGCAGACATGGAATATAATGGGTCTCGCCTGGGCTGCAGGGTGATACCATATATCAGCCCAGGTAAATTGTAATAAGATATCAAAAGACGATAGCAAAGAAATGATGCATTCTAGACTGGATACAATTGTAACAAATATACTCTAAGGCCTCCTGTGATTTACACAAACCTTAAAGCCCTTTTTTTTTCTTTTTTTTTTAGCTTTCAGAGGTTGCCCAGCTAATATTAAAAAATTAAAGGGAATCTGTCACCAGCTTTTGCTACCTCATCTGAGAGGAGCATGTTGTAGGAAGAGAGACCCTGATTCTAGCGATGAATCACTTACTTTACTGGGTAACACAATCAGAGTTTTTAGATGTTACATGTAGCAGAGCTCATCAAAGCTAATCACCCAAACCACAGCTCTAATGTACATAGTCTATTGACAGTGAGCTGCTATTCAGAGGAAGCGGTATGGTCCGACCAGGGTTCACGTGCACTGTAGTCCAGGCAGTGATATTCTCGGTTTGTAGAAAAAAGAAATAAAGAAGCTCACTATGCCAATATTATTTGAGATACACCAGAAAGTTCATGAATTGGTTCCAATTCCTGCTGGTGAAGCTCAGCTATTGTAGAACTGACGAAGAAAAAGGATTTTTCGGCACTTCCATTCATCAAATTAATCTTTTTATTGAAAATGAATTTAAAAACAGGAGGATCTATCTTGAGGATAAAACCTTATGCATATCTGGCCTACACTACGCCCTTAGTCATAGGAATATGCACAGAGTAATGGGAACTCTGTTTTAAACTATGAATAACCAATGGCAATGCTTATCACAAATACAAATTAATATGCAAGCAAACTGCTGGTCCAGCAGTTAGTGTACACCAAAAACTCATAAGATTTTATATAAGATGGATCCTACTATTTTTAAATGAACTTTCAATAAAAATATTAATTTTATGGATGGAAGTGCCGGAAAATCTTTTTTCTTTGTCTGTTTTGCATTGATAATCTCCTGATGATAAAACATTAATTTTATGGAAACAGCACACAGCCTAGTAAGTGACACATCCCTGAATTCAGTGTCTTAGCCCAAACCTAATGCTGTCCTCAGATTACATAGTAAAAACCTGCTTATAGATTCCCTTTAAATTCATACATAAATAAAATTGGGATAGAAAACAAATAAAAAAAGAGCTGGTACTTACATCAATGATCCCTAACGATTCCCAGGTGCTTAGTGATCATTTACTTTGTGATCCCACTCACTGGTCATAAAGGACGACTGCAGCTCCTAGTGAATGGCTGAGTGAGCAATCATTTCTTCTGGGGACCTTGGAGTCTAGCAAAAACCTGAGCAAGAATGGAATAGGAGCACATGGGATCATTGAGAATTGCTTCTTTTGCTGTTTTTGTTCTTTGTTTTTATGCCATTTTGACTTTTTAAGCCAACACTGTGTGAACGTCCTAAGATTGAAATCTGTCTTGAGAAAGATCCTCAATTTGCAACATTGCACATCAGTGATTAATAAAAGCAACACTTTCATATCACTTCCAGTTCTTTCTCATTCACTCACAGCAAGCAGAGTAACATGTTGACTAGGTATATTAGAAAGTGGTCAAACTCTTCTATATACAGTAATGTGAGACCCTTGTAGAGTGCGGACAAGGGACTTGTTTGCCCCATTCATTTGGATATTGGGTGGTAAGCGCTTTCGTAAACAAGGAGGGGGATTATCCAGGGGGTCGTCAGCTTCATTCAGGATTAGGGACCAGGCCCGGTTTATCATTGGCGCCCACACAGGGGCCCAGGAGGTAAAGAGGTCCCATTTCTACCTCCAAAGCAGCAGAAATTATGCAATGTGATGAGCTCTTGGGCTGCAAAGGGCCCATGTATTGTTCTTTCCCAGGGTCCTCTTCTGTCTGTGTCCGCCTTTGTTAGGGACTTTTATTTGGAATTAACCCAAATTTTCAACAATGTGAGAGAACAATACCGCAACACACTACCTCCTTCTCCTCCATCGTCAGCTGCTTTCCTTATCCCTTATCCATGAATTTTTGCATAGTGTCTGCAATGTTCTTCTTTTTTTGGTGTCATTGACTTTTCAAGGTCACTAGTGGTCCATTTTCAAGGTCGCGCTGCCTTCATATCTACAGCTGATTGCGTTCTACCCATTCACATTTTCAAGGTGCCTCTCTTACCTTCGTAAATGATACTTGGACTGCATTAGATGGAATGAGATCTAAAATTGCCTCAGTCAGAGCTCGTTCAGATACTGACTACACTAACAAATCTTCTCTTAAGATGCTCTGAACGTCTCCCGGACCATGCAGGTGCTTCCACTTCTCTTACATGTGAATGATTAAAGCAGCTTTCAGTGGCTCTATGTTATCTTAGGGGCACAACTTCAGAGAGACATGGAAAACGATCAAATGTAAAGGGTTTGTGTGGTTGAAGTAAATGTTAATGTCACTTATCAAAACTCCAATTTTTTTAAATTAATGTATTTGTACATGTTCAACCTTTTGAGCTGATTGCTTTCTAATATATTTTACAGTAGTCGCTTTTTCTGACATAGAGCTCCAAATCCACACATAATTAAACTGAACAATACTTTCCTAATTGCAGTCACCACTAGAGCGAGCTCAGCGCGTACTGTTTAAATACCGTACTCAATAATAGCACAAAATACAGTGTGCTCCCTCTTGTGGAGGCTGCATGTAGACATCATTCTATGCTGTCTATGCAGAGGATTTGGACCTCTGAAAATAATCAGTATAGAGGACCCAGAAGCCCTCCACACAGCGAGCGTTCCTGTGTAGGGAAGAGTCAGGCAAGATAGCTGCTGGTTAAACGATCGGCCAAACCATTGTTTGGCTGACAACTATCTATAGTGAAAGGGGCACTTAGCTGTATTCAGTCTCCAGCCCACCCAACTTGGCTGACAGCAACAGGCTGTACTAAGCAGTGTGAGATTTCAGCAGCAGCAGCAGCAGGGAGGAGGGACACTGAGGAGCTCTCAGTCAGGTTAGGTGGGTGGAGATTCAACAGCAGCAGCGAGGAGGGACAAGGAGGAGCTGTCAATCAGTATGGGCAGAGGTTTAATTTAAACTTTAAAAAGGATTATATAGCCATTTTTACACTGATCTTTAAAGTAAGTTTACCAGCCTCATCAGGTCTAAGACAACTATTTAATAATGTACTGTGAAACCTAGGGACAGATCCACGTTCCCATTTTAAGACTTCTGCCTGCTGTCAGTAAAAAGAACATTCTTGATGATGTGAGAAGCTTATAGAAAGTTGATACTTTTATCGCCCGATTGCAACTCGCTTTCCTGCTCTGAGGGTTTTGCTACAATAAGAGACATCAATCAACACAATAATAGAGCTCCAAATAGTGTCTCCATTAAAATGAGGCATAAATAAATTGTTAAAAATATTATTTTATTAGAAATAAATATAAAATGTACATAAAATTAAGCAAAGGTATCCAAATGTAGCAATCAAATAGCAAGGCATATGACCAATTACATTTTTAATATATATTTTCTATTCATCCCTCAATGCGTTTAAATGCCAATAAATATGAATGACTAAGATAAGAAAATTTGTTACAAAGTGCTTGTGCCTAGATATCAGTACTCAAAAAATATAAAAGCAGCAAAATTAAACAAGGTGCAAAGTGCTATAGTGTATCAAAAAAAAAAAATAAAAAAAAATGAAAAGGCGCCCCTTTTGAAAAAGCCAGGGCGAAACAGCATCGTCGGGGTGGTGGCCGGATAGCAAGGCTCCTTAACTGCAATATGTAAGTGGCACTATGCTTAACTTTTGATAAACTTATTTACTCTCTCTTTCCCTATGTGCAATATCTTGACTAGCTGATAGTATGTATTTAATATAAATGAAATACAGGCACTTGCATCTTATTTATTTATTTTTTGATACACTATAGCACTTTGCACATTGTTTAATTTTGTTGCTTTTATATTTTTTGAGTACTGATATCTAGGCACAAGCACTTTGTAACAAATTTTCTTATCTTAGTCATTCATATTTATTGGCATTTAAACGCATTGAGGGATGAATAGAAAATATTATATATTAAAATTTTATTGGTCATATGCCTTGCTATTTGATTGCTACATTTGGATACCTTTGCTTAATTTTATGTACATTTTATATTTATTTCTAATGAAATCATATTTTTGACAATTTATTTATGCCTCATTTTAATGGAGACACTATTTGGAGCTCTATTGTTGTGTTGATCGATTATTGTTATAGAGGCTATTCCTTTTGATGACACTGTGTATTAATTAATAAGAGACATCAGTTTGGAGTTTGGATTATTCAGTTTGTAAAGGATTATTTAGACCGGATACAATTGTGGCAAACTCTCAGCTGGTAGAAGTACGACATCTGAAGGGTATGTTTTTATGGATAAGGTCAGATACTGTATTTTACATTAAGAATATTTTCAATCACTGACAGCAAGCAGAGGTATTCAAGATAAAGAGAAATATAAAATATCCTATTTATAAAAACACTCCAATTCTCCCTAATGCTCCTTACTCCTTTTCTATTTTCTAAGATTTCAACATTTGACAATGAGTCAATGAAGAATGTGAATTAGGATTGGGTTTTTTTGTTGTGGGGGAGAAAGGAGGGTAATGGATTCCATGTCTTGAATTTTCAATATAATACACAGAAATATAATATATAGGACATGAAGTCCTCAGTGAAGAACATCTGTAGGAGAGTTTGGACTGTGTCCCATCCTGTCTCCTCCTCCAGTAATCTGCATTGTGTACACTCCCTCTGTCCTGCAATGGTTCACCAGGAATGAATCACAGTGAATGAGATGACGTTTCCTTCTACACAGATTTCTAAAATATTTCAATTTTTTATATAAACTGTGATTTATCTTCCAGCCACATTTAAAGCTGCATTCAGAATCCCTTCATTTCTTGTGGAGTCTGGTTGCGGTTTTTGGTCTGGAAATTGAATCTAGATAACTGTGGTCTGTTTTCAAGCAGAACCTGCAACTTGCAGAAGGCAGCTCTGGATGTGACTGCAGTAGAAGACACAATTCAACTAAACAGATAGTGCAAAGATTGATGGAATATGTTGTTACTAGTGATGAGCGAGCATGCTCGCTACTGCTCGGTGCTCGCCCGAGCATCTCACTGCTCGACATGCTCGGCGCTCGTCGAGTATTTCCGGGTTGCTCGGGCGGGAACTCGGGTCCCCTCCCTGCATGTTTGGCGCTCTTTAGAGAGCCAATGAACATGCAGGGATTGCCTGCCATGCACTGTAATGCCGTAGCCATGTTGGTTGTGGGCATTACAGTGATTGGCTGGCCGCACAGCGTCATCAGCTCTATATCAGACCTGGCGCCGCCATACTCGTCACAGTCACTCGGGATCAGACAGTGTAGGGAGAGCAGCTGCTGCGTTAGGGAGAGATTTGATTGTGTATTAGGTAGTGTAGGGAGAAAAACCGTACATTACACATATCCATCTTAACAAACAGTCCTTCTGAGGACTAATCCATCCACAGAGATATCAGGCAGGCAGGGTGTATAGGCAGGCAGTGTATATAGCAGACTGCAGTGCATATAGCACAAGAGGCTCCATTCCAATTCTGCCTTCTGCTGCTGTTAGATATTTCTATACAAAGGCCCAGGTCTCAGGGGCCAGGAATACTTTTCTTTGGATTTTAATCCTCATTATTTGCTTAAAAAGCAATCCAGAGAACACCGTTTTTCTGCGCCATTTGCTTGTTGGCACTGCAGAATACAGCCAGGTCCTTTCCATATTACAGCGCTAGAAATCCAGCTATTTAAAACTCTGTTATCTCTGTCATACGGATCACATATACGTTGTCAGAAAATACTGCCATTTCTCGCCTCCATTAAAAATTTCCTTTAGTGTGTCAGTGAAGCAATTCACAGCAGTTTGCTGTTCAAACTACTTACCTACAGGCCAGGTATTTAAAACTGTGTTTTCTCCGTCACACGGATCAAATATAAGTTCGCTCCAAACTCAGTCATTTGTAGCGAGCGTGGAAGATACTGTCCTGCATTTAAAATGGGCAAGGCACGTGGCAAGGGATGGGGAACTGAACGTGATGGTAATGGTGCATGCAGAAGCCGAGGACAAGGCCGTGGGCAAGCCAAAATTGTGCCACAACAAACACCCACATCTTCTCGCCTGACCTTCCTGTCTCAATTTCTAGGGGACCGCAGCACACCACTATTGAACCCAGAGCAGTGTCAAAAGGTTGTTGGTTGGATAGCGGATAATGCTTCCAGTCACTTTGCCACCACCCTGTCTTCCACACGGTCAAGTCTCAGTAACCGTGAGTCTGGACCGCATATTCCTCAACCTGATCCTCCTTCCTCCCACCATGCCGAGTGCCCAGAGACAACTGATCCCACACTTGGACACTCTGAAGAGCTGTTCACTTTTCCATTTATAGATTCGGGCCTCTCGCACGGTCCAAGAAGCCGGGCAAGAGGAGATTGCGTGTAGCGATGCCCAAATATTTGAGCAGCCACGGTCACACGAAGGCGACGGTGGGAAAGTGTCACAAGAGATGGACGATGATGAGACACAATTGCCAGAAAGTCAGGAGGAGGACCAGGGTGCGGGAGTGGAAGACGAGGTGGTGGATGATATAGTAACTGACCCGCCCTGGCAGGAGGACATGCAGAGCGAGGACAGCAGCACACAGGGGGAGGGAGGCAGAGCACCCCAACAGGCAGGAAGAAGCAGTGTTGTGGCCGCAGACAGAAGGCAGGCAACCGTTCCCCGTAACACCAACACGAAGGAAGTTGCCAGTACAACTGTTAGGTCTTCCCGAGTCTGGTTGTTTTTTAAAGACTCTGCCGATAATCCCAAAAAGGCCATTTGCACCACCTGCCAGGCCAGCATCAGCAGGGGTGGCAAAACGACCAGCCTGACCACCACCAGCATGATCAGGCTCATGGCAGCAAAGCACCCGACTTTGTGGGCCGAACCCCAGGGCCCAGGAACACTGTCTGCAGGTGGCACCATTGCTTCTTCCGCTGTTGTGCATGCAAGCCAATCCCCTGTCCATGGTGCATGCGAAGATGCCTCCTGCCCTGCACCTGTCGTTGCACACTCTCAAGTAGCAGCATCAGGAAGCACGTCCATGTCCTTGTCCCAGCGCAGCGTTCAGTTGTCCATACCCCAGTCCTTGGAACGCAAGCACAAATATGCAGTCAACGCCCCACAGGCCACACTACTAAATTCTCGCATTTCATGACTGCTTGCGCTCGAAATGTTGCCTTTTAGGCTTGTGGAGACGGAAGGATTCCGCAACCTGATGGCAGCGGCCGTCCCTCGGTATTCGGTCCCCAGCCGCCACTATTTCTCCAGGTGTGCCGTCCCCGCATTACACAAGCACGTGTCCCAAAACATTAGCCGTGATCTCAACAACTCAGTTACCGGTAAAGTCCACCTAACCACGGACATGTGGACAAGTGCTTGTGGGCAGGGACGGTACATCTCGCTGACGGCACACTGGGTTAACATAGTGGAAGCCGGGACCAAGTCGGACCTTGGGACGGAACACGCCCTCCCGACGCCAAGGATTGGGGGCCCTAGGTCAATCAGGGTTGCCCCCATGATCTACAGCACCTGCACCTCATCCTCCTCAGCCTCCTCCTCCTCTTCAGCCTCCACCTCCAAAATGACCACATCAGTCACAAGCTGGAAGCACTGCAGCACTGCCTCGGCAAAGCAGCAACAGGCTGTGCTGAAGCTAATATGCTTAGGTGACAAACCGCACAATGCTGAAGAGTTGTGGACAGCTCTGAAAGAGCAGGAAGATCTGTAGCTCACACCGCTGAACCTACAGCCAGGCATGGTCGTGTGTGACAATTGCCGGAACCTGGTGGCGGCTCTGAGGAGAGGCGAGCTCACACACGTACCATGCCTGCCCCATGTGCTTAACCTCATGGTTCAGCGGTTTCTCAAATCATACCCGGAGCTGCCGGATCTGCTTGTTAAAGTACGCCGCCTGTGTGTCCATTTTAGAAAGTCACCTACAGCTCCCGCCACCCTTGCAGTGTTTCAGCAGCGTTTGCAGCTTCCGGCTCACAGACTGGTGTGTGATGTCCCCACGCGTTGGAACTCTACACTGCAGATGTTGGGAAGGATTTGTGAGCAGAAGAGGGTAGTTGTTGAGTACCAGCATCAACAAGGCCGTCGGTATTCAGTTCAGACTCCACACATAAGACCTCAGGAGTGAACATGGATGTCAGACATATGTACCATCCTCCAAAACTTTGAGGACTCCACCAAGATGGTGAGCGGCGATGACGCCATAATTAGCGTCACCATCCCGCTTTTCTGTCTGTTCTGAAACGCTCTCTGCTCACAATCAAAGAGGATGCATTGCAGGCGGAGCACGATGAGATGGAGCAAGGAACCATGCAGGGTGATTACACACAGCCAAGCCTCATCTCATCCCAACGTGGATTGGGTGACAATGAGGAAGAGGAGGAGTAGGAAGAAGGACAGGAGCTAGTTTCATGCACTATAGACGGTACTACCAACACAGCTGTCATACCGTCTGTTCAACGTGGATGGCCAAAGGACAGAGAGGAGGAGGAGGAGGAGGACAAGGAGAGCATGGTCAATCATCCTCTTGGTGAGGACACGAAAGTCTTGCCTGTTAGTTGTCTGGCACGCATGGCTGAATTTATGTTACGCTGCCTTTCCCATGACCCTCGCGTTCTCAAAATTTTGGGTGACAGTCATTATTGGTTGGTGACACTTCTAGACCCACGCTACAAGGAGAACTTTATATCTCTTATTCTGAGGCGGACAGGTCTACAAAAATGGGGCTGTACCAGAAGGCCCCTGTTGCGGAACTGTTAAAAAAAATTCCCATCTGAAAACGCTGGCGGCAGAGGGCACACATCGTTGGACAACCAAGGAGTACAGGCGAGAGAGACACAACTTCAATCCAGCAGAGGCAGGGGAACACTGTCAAAGTTCTGGGAGAGTTTTCTCAGACCCTCCCATTGCACAGGCCCTGAGGCGCGGGGTACTCTCACAAGCAGTGCAAAGTGTGGGAAGATGCTGTGGGAGTACCTTGCTGACTGTACCAACGTCCTCCGTGATTCCGCTGTGCCTTATAATTATTGGGTATCCAAGCTGGATATGTGGAATGAACAGGCTCTGTATGCCTTGGAGGTCCTGGCCTGCCCTGCCGCCAGCGTTTTATCAGAGCGGGTTTTTAGTCCCGCTGGTGGAATTTTAACTGATAAGTGCATCCCGCCTGTCAAATGAAAATGCTGACAAGCTGACTCTTATAAAAATGAACAAGGGCTGGATTGGGCCAGACTTCTCAACACCACCGAATGATAGCAGTGTAACATAAACTCAAATCCAGTGTCTTTTCTTGGGAGGTGTATTCCCATGCACCTTTTCACACCCACACATGGGTATACGCTTCCTGATTTTGGCTATTTGCTCTTGTCCTCCTCCTTCTCCTCATCCTCCACCACCATATCACCAGGGTGACCGTGGTCTGTGATGCAACACCCACATAATTTTTTTAAAGGGTGCTTATGATGCCCGTAAAAAAATGTTTTTATACAGTATGTTCATGTATATCCCCCAGGGGTAAATGTTTTTCAGCCCATACACTTAGTGCATGGGCATTACAAGTATAGGAGGCTCGCTCCTTTCTAATGGGAACATTTTTTATGAGGCCCTCCTCCACGTCTCTTCCAAGGGGCATTGAAGTGCCTCCAAATTTTTGGCAGCCCTTGTGTTCACTGCATAGGCCAACACTATGGGAGACTCTCTCCTTTCTAATGGGAATTTGTCCTTACTGTGGGCCTGCTCTATGTGTCTTTAAATTCTTAGTGGGGTTTTTCCTAAAATTAGTCAGCCGTTGGACTCACTGCATACCCTATAACTGTATAGCAGACCCTCTCCTTTCTAATGGGAACATGTCGTACTCGTTACTGTGGCCCTGCTCTGTGTGTCTTTAAATTCTTAGTGGGGTTTTTCCTAAAATTGGTCAGCCGTTGGACTCACTGCATACCCTATAACTGTATAGCAGACTCTCTCCTTTCTAATTTGTCGTTACTGTGGCCCTGCTCTATGTGTCTTTAAATTCTAAGTGGGGTTTTTCCCAAATTTTGGCAGCCCTTGCAGTCACAGCATGGGCATTACCACTATATGGAGACCCGCTCCTTTATAATGGGAACATTTTTTTTACTGAGACCCTCCTCTATGTCTCTTCAAAGGGGTATTGGGTGGCGCCCAAATTTTTGGCAGCTCTTGCAGTTACTGGATACCCACTTGTTAATAATGGGAACAACAAAGCATAGCCGGCTGATGGCTCTCTAACAATAGCGAGGGCCGACTGCTGGCCTTTTAAGAATAGTAAGGGCCATCTGATGTCCCTATAAAAATAGGCTTTATGACTTTCAGAGTCCCTCCATCATAAATAAAACAGGATGTGTCTGATGATGTGTCACACACCACATTGCCAGATAAGGTTGTAAAATGTTAACATGACATTTCCCGGTGAATGCATTTGTCTTAAAAAATAACGTTAAAAAAACAAAACAATAGGATCTTTCTTTAGTATAAAACACAGCGTCACCAATTTAACCCCAATGTAATCACATTGTTCAGCTCATGCACCTCCTCCTCCATCTCCGAAATGACCACATCAGTCACAAGCTGACAGCACTGCAGCACTGCCTTGGCCAAAGGGCAACAGGCTGTGCTGAAGATAACATGCTTAATACTTAATTGACAAACCGTCCAGCGCTGCAGAGTTGTTGAAAGCTGTAACACAGCAGCCTGATCTGTGGCTCTCACCGCTGAACATACAGCCAGGCATGGTCATGTGTGACAATGGGCGGAACCTGGTGACGAAGAAATGACAGCCGGAGTAGATACGGTTTCCCTCTATGCCAGTACTTTCACCGAGCTAAATACAACTCTCAGCATAAAAAGTTGTGGACTGGCTCCGTACCGTCCCTGGCCACATTCACCTGTCCACGTGCTTGTGGAAGGCGGAGGCGACACCGGGAGAAACAGTGGCGACTGGGGACCAAGTATGGACACCCGTCCGCCGCCGGCATGAGGTTATGAAAAGCTTCTGCCTCCATGAGCCTAAAAGGTCACATTTCAAGTGCAAGCAGCTGTCAAAAATTTGGAAGTATAGTATTGCAGCCTGTGGGTGGGTGGGTGGCTGGCTGCATACTTGCGCTTGCATTCCAAGGAATGGGGTGGGGACAACTGAATGCTGCACTGGGACAAGGACGTAGACGGTGATGGCGGGAGGCATCTTCACATGCGCCAAGGATCACTTATGATGGGCACACTTTTCGGCAGTGACCTGGGAGTCAGAGATGCTTCCAGAGGTCTTCCCCATGCTGTTCCCATGTCTTTTCAGCACTGTTTGCTTGTGTCTGGTGATGTGTCACACACCACATGGCCAGATAAGGTTGTAAAATGTTAAAATTACATTTCCCAGTGAATGCGTTTGTCTTTGTTGAAAGCAATGCAAAAGTGCAAAAACGCATCAAAAACGCTACGTGTGAACATAGCCCAAGGTGTGGAGGAGTATTTTTGTTTTTTTTGGTTATTTATTTTGCTTTATATACAGTACAGACCAAACGTTTGGACACACCTTCTCATTTAAAGATTTTTCTGTATTTTCATGACTATGAAAATTGTACATTCACACTGAAGGCATCAAAGCTATGAATTAACACATGTGGAATTATATACTTAACAAAAAAGTGTCAAACAACTGAAAATATGTCTTATATTCTAGGTTCTTCAAAGTAGCCACCTTTTGCTTTGATGACTGCTTTGCACACTCTTGGCATTCTCTTGATGAGCTTCAAGAGGTAGTCATCGGAAATGGTTTTCACTTCACAGGTGTGCCCTGTCAGGTTTAATAAGTGGGATTTATTGCCTTATAAATGGGGTTGGGACCATCAGTTGTGTTGTGCAGAAGTCTGGTGGATACACAGCTGATAGTCCTACTGAATAGACTGTTAGAATTTGTATTATGGCAAGAAAAAAGCAGCTAAGTAAAGAAAAATGAGTGGCCATCATTACTTTAAGAAATGAAGGTCAGTCAGTGCGAAAAAATGGGAAAACTTTGAAAGTGTCCCCAAGTGCAGGTTCAAAAACCATCAAGCGCTACAAAGAAACTGGTTCACATGAGGACCGCCCCAGGAAAGGAAGACCAAGGAAGACCTAGAATCACCTCTGCTTCTGAGGATGTTTATCCGAGTCACCAGCCTCAGAAATCGCAGGTTAACAGCTGCTCAGATTAGAGTCCAGGTCAATGCCACACAGAGTTCTAGTAGCAGACACATCTCTACAACAACTGTTAAGAGGAGACTTTGTGCAGCAGGTCTTCATGGTAAAATAGCTGCTAGGAAACCACTGCTAAGGACAAGCAGCAAGCAGAAGAGACTTGTTTGGGCTAAAGAACACAAGGAATGGACATTAGACCAGTGGAAATCTGTGCTTTGGTCTGATGAGTCCAAATTTGAGATCTCTGGTTCCAACCACCGTGCCTTTGTGCGACGCAGAAAAGGTGAACGGATGGACTCTACATGCCTGGTTCCCACCGTGAAGCATGGAGGAGGAGGTGTGATGGTGTGGGGGTGTTTTGCTGGTGACACTGTTGTGGATTTATTCAAAATTGAAGGCATACTGAACCAGCATGGCTACCACAGCATCTTGCAGCGGCATGCTATTCCATCCGGTTTGCGTTTAGTTGGACCATCATTTATTTTTCAACAGGACAATGACCCCAAACACACCTCCAGGCTGTGTAAGGGCTATTTGACCAAGAGGGAGAGTGATGGGGTGCTACGCCAGATGACCTGGCCTCCACAGTCACCAGACCTGAATCCAATTGAGATGGTTTGGGGTGAGCTGGACCGCAGAGTGAAGGCAAAAGGGCCAACAAGTGCTAAGCATCTCTGGGAACTCCTTGAAGATTGTTGGAAGACCATTTCCGGTGACTACCTCTTGAATCTCATCAAGAGAATGCCAAGAGTGTGCAAAGCAGTCATCACAGCAAAATGTGGCTACTTTGAAGAACCTAGAATATAAGACATATTTTCAGTTGTTTCACACTTTTTTGTTAGGTATATAATTCCACATGTGTTAATTCATAGTTTTGATGCCTTCAGTGTGAATGTACAATTTTCATAGTCAAGAAAATACAGAAAAATCTTTAAATGAGGTGTGTCCAAACTTTTGGTCTGTACTGTACATTGTACATGTCATGGAAAGGATGTTCCTTAACATATTTCCAAGGAAAATCCATTTTGTTTTCGTTTTGGTATGTTTTATTGTGAGTCCGTAAAAGTGGCGTAATACCTGTGACAACGTTGTTGACAGCAGTGACCTGGGAGTCAGAAATGCTTCCAGGGGTCTTCCCCATGCTGTTTCCAATTCATTTGAGCACTGTTCCCATCGATTTGGGCAATTTTTAGGCCCTCTGCAGACCGCCGGGGGGGAGCCGCCAGAAAAATGCTTGAGTTTCCCATAGACTTACATTGGGCTCATTGCTCGGGTCGGGCACCCGAGTATTCCAATTTGCTCGACCCGTGCAATGAGTACCCAAGCAATTTAGTGCTCGCTCATCACTAGTTGTTACCAATGCATCCTCAAAAGGGGTTTCTGGCGAAGACAAATGGTCGTACTCGAAACTTATTGTTCTCTTAGTGTTCGACTGCTGAGACCCGCACTGATTGGTAGAAAGGGGGATTATGATCCTCAATATGGCCCTTCTATTCCCATTACAATGGAACTGCAGTATGACCGCCTGTTCGCCACTGCATTTATTTTTTATGAAGCTGTAGTAAAAATTCAAGCACAGCGCTCAGCAGCCCCATAGGGAACGTTTGGCGCAGCAATTGAGTATGTGCAATATCACTCCATTGTAACAGGGATAAAAGTGCCCCATCGGGGATCAAAATTCCACTTTTTGCCAATCAATGTAGGCACCAGACTCCTCAGGACTCCTATGTGTCCTCCAGACTTCTCTGTATCACCCAGACTCCTCTGGGTCCTCCACACTCCTATGTGTCCTCCCCACTTCTATGTGTCCTCCACACACCTCTGGGTCCTCCACACTCTTCTGGGTCCTCCACACTCCTCTGGGTCCTCCACACACCTCTGGGTCCTCCACACTCCTCTGGGTCCTCCACACACCTCTGGGTCCTCCACACTCCTCTGGATCCTCCACACACCTCTGGGTCCTCTACACACCTCTCTGTCCTCCACACTACTCTCTGTCCTCCACATTCCTCTGCGTCATCCATCATTCCTTTAGGTCCCCTGGAATCCTTCGCACCCCAGGAACTCCTCTGTGTCCTCTAGACTCCTCTGTATCACCCAGACTCCTCCATTTCCTCCAGTCTCCTGTGTCCTCCACGTTCCTCTGTTTCGTCCAGACTTCTCTCCGTCCTCCAGATTCCTCTGCGTCTTCAGGACTCCTCTGTGTCATACACACTCCTCTGCGTCCTCCAGACTCCTCTCTTTCCTCCAGACTTCTCTCCGTCCTCCAGATTCCTCTGCGTCTTCAGGACTCCTCTGTGTCATCCACACTCCTCTGTGTCCTCCAGACTCTTCTCTTTCCTCCAGACTTCTCTCCGTCCTCCAGATTCCTCTGCATCTTCAGGACTCATCTGTGTCCTCCACACCATCTATTTCCCTAAGAACAAAAGGATCAGCTGTTGGAAATCCAATATGCTGGATCACGCAGATGATGTCGGGGGAGAGCGGGATGGTCCCCATACATGTTAGACTGTCGGCCATCTGTGGGTTCGTCTGACTTTCGTCTAATGTGTATGGGTCTCTATAGTATAGAACAGTCTTGAGTGCAGATGAATGAAAGGATTTAGCTGTGAATGTTATGAAAGGAGACTCAACACTGAGCTCATGAAGATTCACAGAGGGAAGGAGGAACTCAAAGGAAAAGTCAGCGAACAATGAGCAAGCAAAGCTGCAGGGTAAAGCAAGGGGGGACTATTTTACCCCAATTAGCATACTCAGAGAAATAAATAGTAAATATTAATTTTACACATTAGTTTCAAAGTCATTTCTTTTTTTTAAAGACTCTTCCTCATGTAGCAGGATTTTAGGATACCGTCTCTCCTGGACTCTTGAAGAGCTTCCCTGCCTAAATATATATACAGTATACCTCTGCAAATGGGGATATGACCAATCCATCAACAAGTACAAAGGGGTATATATACCACTGCAGAACTTATCAAATGTATTGTCCAGGAGCCTGGGAAAGCTGTATGTCAGTCCGATAATTGCACCAACTTTTCTCAGAGTAGGATGAAATTGTCCGTAAAACATGCATTGCCTCATTGTTCTGGCGCAGAATATCGTGTAAGAAGAAATACAAGAATTAGACAGAGAAATGTACAGTGTCCAGTTTATGTTCCTGCAGACATTCGATTTTCCGCAGATCCCATCATTTCTACACCAGTTGGGGTGAAAAGACCCTGGAGTCACAGATCCTGCCTCTTCCTATAAGTACGCCCGGGTTACATCATTGACGCCATCGCTGACGATCTCTGTTACAAGATTACAAGTTTGATTAACCCATTTCCTTGATTGACATGACAGTAAGCAGAATACTGAAGAAATAATTGCCGTGCGCCGGAGCGCTTACTATGATATACGGAGCTCATCGCTTTTGTGACGGCGCAGTTTGGGTTTTTTACGGTTTCCACAATTAACTATTTACTGGCTCTCTGTGAAATGACAATGGCTTGTGTATTATCGCTTCCAAACGATGCAAAAAGGAAAAAAAAATGTCAGCATTGCGTGTGCGGCGCGGCAGTGATTAGGCGGTTATTTTATCTAGATTTTTTTATGCTTGTATTATATGAGTTTTATCATGACACTTTACTACCCGGCCCTTACTTCATTACGCTTTTCTTCGGCTTTCTCATTATGGCCGCTTTGTTGTTTGGCCGGAGCTTCATCCCGTCAGAAGCCATTTTCCTGTGGTTTAACGTGCGCTATTTCAATTTATTGCATCTAGTAAAATTGCTCTCTCACTCGGTGCCCGGCTCCCGCCTGTACTTGTATATATGAGCTCCTCACCTTCTATACGCCTGTGGTTTTACTCTCAATTTAGCCAGTTTTAATGATAGGTGAAGGTTCCTCTTAAAGCAACGCTAATGTACGATGGGAAGCGCCGATGTTAACATGCCAGTGACTGGCAGCAGGGGTGACGCGAGGGAAATACTTAAGACTCTTACTCCGCGGTGGTCCTGCTGCTACGTGCTACAGAGAAAACACTAATTGTTTTATACAGAGATAAAATATTCTCCAAAATGACTTTGAAGTGCAATGTGACAAAATGTCATTCTTATTGTTGTTACTCTGGAACAAAAATCCATCCAATGATCGTCATATTGCCACAAAGTAAACAAAATAAAGACTAAATTGTTATTTCACCTCCACTGAATTATAATCTACTGTATCATTTATTGTGTTACTATGGGCTAAGGGGTAACGTTTCTCCTTGTGGAGAGTGACATACATATCTCTGGCATGCCAGTGTAGGGAGGCTTATTCACCGTGCAATGCTCCTCTGCAAATGAAATATGCAAATTGCAAATGTTACCCCTTAGACCTCAGTCCAGAGCCTCTCACCTAGCCAAATTAGATCTCATACTTTGCACTGACGAGGGGCAATACCCCAAAACACCGTATCTGCAAATTGCGATTCTGGTTTGGCTTTTATCCTAAGTCAAATTGCAAGACTCATTAAAGGGTCAATATTGACTTATAGGATCGCTGCTTCCAATGTAAGGTGCCCAAGCGAAGTATTCATGGGCGAGCTGTAGTCCATGCTCGTTTTGGCACCTTACAGACAAAGTGTGTCCTCCCTCTGATGTGCTGCTGTGTATGTGGTATCTCCCACCAACTTCTGGCCAGCCGGCCTCTTCTGACTCCAGGAATTCCTCTTCTGGAACCAGGGCAGCAATCAATTCAGAGGACACAGAGTTCATAACAACAACTAGAACTTTACTTGGTAACTGGCAGTATTTACAGTATTTACAGGCATGTATAAAGGATAAGGCCCAATGAGTTGTCATCTTTCCCACAGGTATCGGAAACAACTTCAGCCCTGGTTACCGATTTGGGTGAAGCATCTCTGTTGTCTTCTTCTCTAGCCCGAGAGACTCATCCTCACCAATAATAGTATATCTGAATCCCAATTCCCTCTACCTCCTAGAGCTTGAGTCCTGACTTCTTATGCAGCCTTGCACACAGAATGTGCCACCAGGCCCCTGACGACTTTCTCGAGGTTCCCAGACCGGCTAAAGGGGACTCTTGTGGGGGGATTCTCTGGCGATCCACTGCCTGGGATACTAGGCCCACGTCTACCCTAGCAGCCATTATAGAGCCTGTCACCTCTCTGAAGTACTGCACACTACTGACAGAACTCAGTTCCTGCTTCTGGAAACTACCCAGAGATTCCTAAAATGCCCACCCACTATGGGCTGTCCTCCCACATAGTTAACTCTCAAACTGTCTCTATGCAGGCTGTGTTACCGGGAAAACTTCACCTTTCACCTACATTCTAGACAGTGACATCTTGTGGCCGTTTGTTAATACTACAGCCTGCAAGGAAATATATCAGGAACAAAACATTATTCACATTCTATGAATTCAGGGGGAACGTAGCAGCTGGTCATCTCCTTACACCAACAGGTGGCGCTATAGAGTTCTCTGAAGAGACAATTTGCATATTGTGTTACTATGAAACAGCAAACGATCAGAACAAAGAGATTTGTGCTGCTGTACAGAGGAACATCTACAATGAATCCAACAGTTACAAATCTTCATCTATGAGAAACACCGGGTCTGTCTGAGTATTACAAAAATGACCCCTGCTCCAAAGGCGAAGACCTCGATAACCAAGTCTGCGACGATCAAGGCCCCAGAAACCAAGGCCCAAACGACCAAGGCCAAAGCGGAAAAGATGTAAGTGACCAAGCCGACAGCAGTGGTCCCAAAAGTCCCAAAGTCCAAGGACAAGAAAAAAGATGATGGTAAGAGAACTGTTGCCCCAGTCTGGATGCCCCCCCATCACCTCAATCCAAACCCTCCCCACCCCGGCCACACCTATTGAGGATTCCACTTCCACCTCATTTCCCTACTCCCCAGCAGCCACTCTACCCCCTAGACCATGGTTGTGGTGGATCTAACCTTTTCTCCAGCCATCTCAACCACCTACAAGTAAAATTTTCCCCCTCTTGACTCTCTAGGTCCAACCCGGGGAAAGAGGAATGTGGAGGACAGCCCCGCCACTGAAGCTTCCAAAAAGAAAATCATCGGTTACGAGGGTGGGGAGGAGGACATTTTTCCCGAGCCACAGGAGATGGAGCACATGGACGAATCCCTGGTAGCAGAACCAGAGGAGGAGGAACTGGTGGTCACCGAGATTGAGCAGCGTGGCCTCTATCATATGGAAGAGGAGGGCCTGCTGGAGATCCCTTTACTGGCAGAGGCCAGAGAAGAGGACCCACCCGACCAGAGTTGTAACTAAGGCTTATCGCCTGCACAAACTTTTTGCTTTTTCCATAAATGATGGCTAATATTAACTTATTTTCCATTAATGTGAGGAGCATCAAGGACAAGTTCAGATGTCAGACCGTTTATGCTTTTCTTACAGCTCAGTTGTGTGATGTCTATGTGTTACAGGAATGCTCTCTTCCCTCCTCTAGGTTCTTCAAACCTCTGACCAGGGAGTGATCCCACGGTCCATCATACTGGTCTGGAGGGGGTGACTGCAAGTCTGCAGCAGTCATCATTCTGACCAGGGGAGGGGGCACTTTTATGCTTGAGTCCGTCCAGGAGCTCGTCTGCGGCAGGCTTCTTGTCATAGACGGCAACTGGGAGGAAGAACCTGTCAGGTTCATCAACGTGTATGTGTCCCCTCTGAAGAATGAGTGCTTGGAGCTTTTCCACACCCTGCGGCTTCAGCTTGCTACCACCAAGATCTTAGTGATGACCGGGGATTTCAACTGCCCCATCGAGGAGGACAGTCTTAGTTCTGGAACGTCTGCCAAGTTGAACGTCATGTCCAAGCTGCTCATCGAGATGGTGACAGAAGCCTCTCTTGAGGAAGTGGTGGGCTCCATGGGGAGAGACTCCGCAAACTATTTGTGGAGTTGACCCCATGGCTCTCTCCGTTCTAGGATTGACTTTATGTTCACCACTCGGGCAGTCAGGCAGAGTAGGCACTCTATGGTTGCCTGCTTCTTCTGTGACCACAGAGCCATTCACTTACAAGGCGTCCTCGGCCATGGTTTTCAGTCTGGCTTCCCGACTCCTGGAAGTTGAATTGTGCCTTGCTGGCTCAGGATGAAGTCGTGGAGGAACTTAGAGCCGCCTACACAACGTGGGGGTCCTACAAAGGTAGCTTCCGAACTGTTTGTGACTGGTGGGAGTATGTTAAACTTGAGTTTTGCTGTTTCTTTCAGGCCAAAAGTCAACAACAGGCATGTGAGAAGAAGAGAGACTTCAGAGGAGGGACTTCAGAAGACTGCAGCGCGAGCTGCGGTCACTGCAGAACCTTCTTCACTGCGGCTGGGACATGAGAGAGGAGCTGGAGGAGACCAAGAGGAGCCTTTAAAGGCACTTTGAGGAGGAGTCCAAGCAAATCATCTTCCGTTCCAAGGCGGAGAACCTGGAGAAGGGTGAGAATGAAACTCGTTCTTTTTCAGGAAACTCCACACCGGTCACACGCCCTTGAACGAATTGCGAAACAGAGTAAAAGCATGCGACGTGGGAAATCAACCTCTACAGCGATCTCTACTCCTAGCAACCTTTACCGCAATCTCTACTTCCACAAGACTACCGACCCTGACACTGCCAATAAGTTCCTGTCAGGTATCACTAACCATCTTTACCCTGCAGGCGCAGCAGCCATGGACAAACCTCTGACAGTGGGAGAATTGCTCTTTGCCGCCAAATCCTTTAAGACCGGCCGGACCCGGGGCAGTGATGAACTTCCAGCAGAGCTCTATGAAGCACTGGGAGACCTCATTTGCCTGGACCTGTTGGCACAAGTGGCCCTGGTCTCCTTGGATCAGGAAAAGACCTTCGACCAGGTTTCCCATGAGTTCATGGGCAGAGCTCATGTTTTGTTCATATCTCCGTCTGATGTATTTTGATATCCACAGCTCGGTGTTGGTGAATGGCTGGAAGACTGACCCCTTTCCTGTTTTCTCTGGGGTCAGACAAGGCGGCCATCTATCTCCTCTTCTTTTTGTTTGTGTGATAAAGCTCTTCGCAGAGGCTATCCGGCAAAATGGAGAGACATGAGGTCAAGTGCTCTCTCTACATGGATGACGTTCATTTCTGCGCTGATTGTGGCTCAGTCAATGCCCTTATTCAGATGTGTGAGATGTTCGGTCAAGCTTCAGGGGCCAAAGTCAACTGCGGAAAGTCAGAAGCCATGCTCTTGGGGGACTGACAAGTGGCCTCCTCTGCCCCCTTCGCCTTCAACATCCGGCCAGATTTCATCAGAGTTCATGGAGTCTGGTTCGGGAAGGAAAGAGCGGCCCTCAAGTCTTGGCAAGAACGCTTGGCCAAGGTTAACCAACGCATCGGTCTCTGGAGCGTCAGTTGCCTCACTTATGAGGGTAAATCGCTTGTCCTGCGTAATGAAGTACTGCTCGTGCTGCAGTACACGGTCCATGCATTGCCCCCCCATGTCACCGTGGGCAGGGCCATTACCAGGATGGTATTTCACTTTGTCTGGAGATTCAAGAGGGACAGAGTCAGGGGGGCTGTCATGTACAAGGAGTCTCGCAAGGATGGGAAGGCCGTGCCAGACATCCTCACCCTCCTGTCGTCCTCCTATGTGTGTGATTGTGTTCGCCAGACTCTACAAGTGAACAGAGGTTCTGTGAGCATGTCCATGTCTCACTTCTTCCTGCTTCCTCTTTGGAGGCGACTCGGCTGGGACAAGTGGGACAGTTCCTGCTCCTACAACTGGACGACGCCATGGTTCTAAGGAGACCTCGTTCAGTTCATGGGGGAACACCAACTGGAGGGACTCAAGCCCGACTTGTGGAAGCCCAAAGCTATCCATTCTGTGTTTTATGGATTCTTTCCTGGGGTTCATACCATTGGAGCCATCCAGGAGGCTTGGTGCCTTATGAACTGTTGTAAGGACACTATTTGGGTCGCCAGGAACCGTCTCATCTTAAGGAGGTAGAGGATGTCCATCTGGAACTGCCACAGGTTGATCCACAGCATGCTCAGAGACTATTCCATCGCCGATGGTCTGGAGGATGTGGATGAGGACGAGGACTAAACCGCTTTTCCTCCCCCTTTCCCCTTATGTGTCTTGTCTCTCAGTAAAGCTTCGGGCCTGTGATTTTCCCTCCCTATCCCCTCTTTCCCACTACCCATCCCCTATCACGGTTCGTCGTACTGTATTGTTTGACCTGCTTTTTCTTTCAGCTTAAGTGCTTTGTGTAGCATAGGAGTTGGATGTACAGTTAGTGCGTTGTATTCTTATGCTATGTATGAATGATGTAGAATTATGTGTGTACTGGGCTGCGGCACAGTACACTGTTTGCTAACTTATTTACGAATGCATGATAATACAGATTTTATTTAGCAAAAGATAGGATTGCTGCTTCCAACAGGTGGTGCCACAGAGTTCTAGTCCTCTTCCTCTCTGAAGAGGCAATTTGCATATTGTGTTACTATGAAACAGCAGACTATCAGGACAAAGAGAGATTTGTGCTGCTGAACAAAGGAAAGTCTACAATGGATCCAACAGTTACAAATCTACATCTATGAGAAACACTGGGCCTGTCTGGGTATTCCAAACTTAAACTTAAAATCATAATTTTTACTGTAAATAGAGAATGTAACTAACTGAAGATCAGTACAGGATAAGTAATGTAATGTATGTACACAGTGACTGCACCAGCAGAATAGTGAGTGCAGCTCTGGAGTATAATACAGGATGTAACTCAGGATCAGTAGTGTATGTACACAGTGACTGCACCAGCAGAATAGTGAGTGCAGCTCTGGAGAATAATACAGGATGTAACTCAGGATCAGTACAGTATGTACACAGTGACTGCACCAGCAGAATAGTGAGTGCAGCTCTGGAGTATAATATAGGATGTAACTCAGGATCAGTACAGGATCAGTAATGTAATGTATGTACACAGTGACTGCACCAGCAGAATAGTGAGTGCAGCTCTGGAGTATAATACAGGATGTAACTCAGGATCAGTACAGGATCAGTAATGTAATGTATGTACACAGTGACTGCACCAGCAGAATAGTGAGTGCAGCACTGGAGTATAATATAGGATGTAACTCAGGATCAGTACAGGATAAGTAATATAATGTATGTACACAGTGACTGCACCAGCAGAATAGTGATTGCAGCTCTGGAGTATAATACAGGATGTTACTCAGGATCAGTACAGGCTCAGTAATGTAATGTATGTACACAGTGACTGCACCAGTGGAATAGTGAGTGCAGCTCTGGAGTATAATACAGGATGTAACTCAGGATCAGTAATGTAATGTATGTACATAGTGACTCCATAGGCAGAATAGTGAGTGCAGCTCTGGAGGATAATACAAGATGTAACTCAGGATCAGTACAGGCTCAGTAATGTAATGTATGTACACAGTGACTGCACCAGCAGAATAGTGAGTGCAGCTCTGGAGTATAATACAGGATGTAACTCAGGATCAGTAATGTAATGTATGTACATAGTGACTCCATAGGCAGAATAGTGAGTGCAGCTCTGGAGTATAATACAGGATGTAACTCAGGATCAGTACAGGCTCAGTAATGTAATGTATGTACACAGTGACTGCACCAGCAGAATAGTGAGTGCAGCTCTGGAGTGTAATACAGGATGTAACTCAGGATCAGTACAGGATCAGTAATATAATGTATATACACAGTGACTACACCAGCAGAATAGTGAGTGCAGCTCTGGAGTATATTACAGGATAAGTAATGTAATGTATGTACACAGTGAGTGCACCAGCAGAATAGTGAGTGCAGCTCTGGAGTATAATACAGGATAAGTAATGTAATGTGTTTACACAGAGACTCCACTAGCAGAATAGTGAGTGCAACTTTGGAGTATAATAGAAGATAAGTACCATATTTTTGAGACTATAAGACGCACTGGACCATACAACGCATCTAGGTTTTAGAAGGGGAAAATAGAAAAAAAAAATTGAAGCAAAACATGTGGTCATGATACACTGTTATGGGGGAGGGAGTCTGCTGCTGACACTATTATAGGTCCCTCCGCTTCGCGCATGCGCCCAGTGGCTCTCGACGTCCTTGTGATGCCGACGCCGCTGTGCGCCTGTGGTGCGGCGGAGTTTCCGCGTCATTTTTGGCCGGGCAGCGGTGGTGTTTATATCCCATGATCATGGGGGTGGCACCTTGGGCTTGATCATGTGAAGCGAGGGGGCGGAACTTGGAGCCACATGACAGGGCTGTTGATGCCTCTCCATGGATACGCAGTGAATGTGGCAGGAAGTTAGTCACATGCAGTGAGTGAGACAGGAAGCCAGTTACTCGGGCTTGATCATGTGAAGTGAGGGGGTGGAACTTGGAGCCACATGATAGGGCTGTTTATGCCTCGCCATGGAGACGTAGTGAATGTGGCAGGAAGTCAGTTACAAGCAGTGAGTGAGACAGGAAGTCAGTTACTTGGGCTTGATCATGTGAAGCGAGGGGGTGGAGCCTGGAGCCACATGACAGGGCTGTTGACGCCTCTCCATGGAGACGCTGTGAGTGAGGCAGGAAGTCAGTTACATGCAGTGAGTGAAACAGGAAGTCAGTTACATGGCACTTCCGCTTCACTGTGCAACATGTGCACGCTGCAGATATGGATGTGGGGGTATAAAAGGTGGATAGTTGGTGTGCAGTATTACCCCTTGAAAAAGGTTTTCCTACCGAAACGTGCGTCGGGGTGATGGTAGCAGAGCCTGTCTGGTGGCCTTACCCAGGTACATAGCTATTTTAGCTTATTTATGACCAATTGGTTGTATTACTTCCATCTGTATAAGGGTTTTAACCCTTTTGTTTCTGGGTATTTTGATTGTGATGGGATATTATTGTTTTGGGGGTACTATTTGTAAAAGGTATTCATGATGGGTGGTATATATTTATTAATACATGTGACCCTGTCGCTGTCCCCCTTATATTTCCACTTGCTATATAGGCTGACCTTTCGGGCGCTGTGTCACAGTTTTTAACATTGTTTTATTCATGTGGATCCAGCACTCTGTGTCTACTCTGTCGTCCGCATTTATCTTTGTAATTTGTGTTTACTACATGTGTTAATAAAGGAATTTTCTTACTTCTTTACAATTTTGAACTTGTGTGGCCATCTTTTTGTTTCTCTGCTTCACAGAGGAACAATCCCCCCTTATCTTTATTGTTACAAGATGATGGCCCGTTCTCTTTATTAGTCCTATATGCAATAACATGGGTCCATTGGGATTAGATTTATCTTCACTGTGTTGTTTGCATCTGAGTTTCTGTCTCTCACTATTATAGGTGTAAGGTCCCAAAATTCTGTACTGATATCCTGGTATATATAGCTTCCCCTTCCTGTTATATGTGGACCCCATCCTGGTATGCATTGCTCCCAATCCCCATCCTGGTATGTATGACACCCCAAACCCTATCCTGGTATGCATGGCACCCCCATCCAGATATTCATGGCACCCCCGTCCTGATATGAATGGCACCCCCAATAACCATCTGGGTATGCATGGCACCCCGAATCCCCATCCTGGTATGCATGGCATCTCTCATCCCCATCCTGGTATGCATGGCACCCCCAATCCCCATCCTAGTATGCATGGCACCCCCAATCCCCATCCTGGTATGCATGGCCCCCTCATCCCCTTCTTGGTGATATGCATGGCACCCCCAATCCCCATCCTGGTATGCATGGCATCCCTCACCCCCATCCTGGTATGCATGGCACCCCCAATCCCCATCCTGGTATGCATGACCCCCTCATCCCCTTCTTGGTGATATGCATGGCACCCCCAATCCCCATTCCTGGTATGCATGGCACCCCCAATCTCCATCCTGGTATGCATGGCCCCCTCATCCCCTTCTTGGAGATATGCATGGCACCCATCACCGCCATCCTGTTATGCATGGCAACCTCATCATGCTGCACACAAAAAATAAACTATTCTACTCACCTTCCTCCCCTCTGCTCCAGCGCTGCGTCCTGATCTGCTGCCAGCAGCTGATCTCACCGTGTGAGCAGCGCATGATATCGCTGCCATGCGCCCTCACGCGCTGAGATGAGCTACCGGAAAAGTCACTGCTCTTCACGGCCCGAACTATAGGGGCGGAGAGTAGTGAGTGACTATTCGTTCTCCTTAATAGTGTGCACAGTTCATACTTTTTAATAGCGGGCGCACATAATAGCCGAGCCACTGCAGGAGCCGGCGGCTGCTGCGGACACTGTGCGCGCTCTTAAGGAGAATAAATATTCAGTGCTCCACACGCCCAATGGTAGAATTGCATTTTTTTTGTAACCGTTTCACTGCACTTGGAATGTTTTTGCTGTTTTTTGATACATTGTATGGTATAATGAATAGTGTCATTCAAAACTACAACTTGTGCTGCAAAATAACATGGACAAATAAAAATATTTATAGCTTTTGGAAGAAGGGAAGGAAAAAAAAAAACAAAGTGCAAGAACAAAAGTTAACCATGGTGGGAAGTGGTTAGGATAACTTAATACTTTTCTATCAAACTCAAGGTTCTTTTTTTTCAGCTTTTGCCAAGTTATATTTGAACTATCTACAGCCAACTAAAACTTTTTATGTTGGAGAACAAAAAACGGTGGCACCATTGCTCATTAGTGACCTCGCCAAGTTATTAAACGTAGTAAGAACTTGGTGAAGTCCTATATTTACCTTGTTTCCCTGTATTCCAGGACATAAAGCAGAATATTCTGCTTCCTTGGTCGGTGTTATCTGTGCAGGACATAATGTTGCGTCTGATTCATGGAACAAATCTATTATTTACAGTGTCCTGAAGATGGGGACAGGTGCTAAAGGTGACTGCACTGCGAAGATTTGTGCGGCTGCTCCATCCGCCTTATGAATTATTTAAGTGTAGAAGTCTCCCGGAAACGAAACACAAGTAAAACTACAAAGAGATATTTATTAGAAGGAAGGATATCGTCCCTAACAATAAGACTGTTACTGTGATTTATCAATCTGCCGATCCGATCCTGAAGCCGCCGCTGTTCTCATTAATCAGCACCTTGTGAGGATCACGGCCATGTAATATAACAAGACGTCAGTGAATATCTCTTACTGCGGACAGAATAGGAAATCGTTTGCAGAGGACATCGCTTCATTAGAAATGATTGGTCAAGTGGGTTGTTCTGTTCTAGAAAAACATGACTGCCTTTTTCCAAAATCAGCCCAACCCCTTTCTAAAAGCGTAGCTCTCCTGCACCATTCATTCCACTGGAACTGAGGTGCAATACCTAAAGATGGGGGAAGAAGAAAGCCATGCTTTTTTATTATTATTATTATTATTATTATTATTATTATTATTATTATTATTATTATCATCATTATTCTGGATAAACACTTAAATATACAAACTGTAAACTGCAATCATGCATGCTAAGGGTTAATGTGATTTAATTATAGGAGGTTGCATTGACATTCATGGGGAAAAAAAAGTGGTTTTGCAAGTAATTAAAGTATAGGCAGATGGACACACCGAAAACAATGACTACAACAGACATGAAAAAAACAAAGGAAGGAAGCTCACCAATGTTGCTAATAGAGATATCCGCTTGAAATAAACCAACACGGTGGGTGCAGTATTCAACTGGCAGTTTGCAGCGATAATAGGCAGTAGAAAAGGAAATTCCGCACATCCATCCATAGGTAATATAAAAAAGTTATTTTTATTGTAGATCCATTAAAAAATGACAAAACAAACATGGGGGGATATAAAAAACTGACGGGTTTCAAGTGGTAAACCGTTCTTAATCATAGCTATGATTAAGAGCGGTTTACCGCTCAAAACGCGTCAATTTATTATATGCCCCTATGTGTGTTTTGTCATTTTTAATGGATCTACAATAAAATAACTTTTATATATTACCTACAGATGGATGTGCGGAATTTCCTCTTCTACTGCCGACTTCAACTGACAGTCTAATGTATATGGGGCACTGAACAATTGATTGATGGAGGAGTTAAGGATCCGGCATGTCCAATTTTGGACTGCCGACCCTTCTGTTCTCTGGACATAAGTCGCCACTGGAAGAGTCTGACAGAGGTTCTCTGAGAGAGGAGCACTCTGTGTATGGGACAGAAAGACGAGAAGCTTCCGGCCGAACGATCGTCCGAACCATCTAATATACAGTTATATGAAAAAGTTTGGGCACCCCTATTAATCTTAAGCTTAATGTTTTATAAAAGTTGGTGTTTTTGCAACCGCTATTTCAGTTTGATATATGTAATAACTGTTGGACACAGTAATGTTTCTGCCTTGAAATGAGGTTTATTGTACTAACAGAAAATGTGCAATCTGCATTCAAACAAAATTTGACAGGTGCATAAGTATGGGCACCCTTATCATTTTATTGTTTTAAATACTCCTACCTACTTTTTACTGACTTACTAAAGCACTTTTTTTGGTTTTGTAACCTCATTGAGCTTTGACCTTCATAGCCAGGTGTATGCAATCATGAGAAAAGCTACTTAAAGTGGCCACTTGCAAGTGGTTCTCCTGTTTGAATCTCCTCTGAAGAGTGGCATCATGGGCTCCTCAAAACAACTGTCAAATGATCTGAAAACAAAGATTATTCAACATAGTTGTTCAGGGGAAGGATACAAAAAGCTGTCTCAGAGATTTAACCTGTCAGTTTCCACTGTGAGGAACATAGTAAGGAAATGGAAGGGACAGTTCTTGTTAAGGCCAGAAGTGGCAGGCCAAGAAAAACATCAGAAAGGCAGAGAAGAAGAATGGTGAGAACAGTTAAGGACAATCCTCAGACCACCTCCAGAGAGCTGCAGCATCAACTTGCTGCAGATGGTGTCACTGTGCATCGGTCAACTATACAACGCACTTTGCACAAGGAGAAGCTGTATGGGAGAGTGATGCGAAAGAAGCCGTTTCTGCAAGCACGCCACAAACAGAGTCGGGGGAGGTATGCAAAAGCACATTTGGAGAAGCCAATTTCTTTTTGGAAGAAGGTCCTGTGGACTGATGAAACCAAGATTGAGTTGCTTGGTCATACAAAAAGGCGTTATGCATGGCAGCAAAAAAACACAGCATTCCAAGAAAAACACTTGCTACCCACAGTAAAATTTGGTGGAGGTTCCATCATGCTTTGGGGCTGTGTGGCCAATGCCGGCACCGGGAATCTTGTTAAAGTTGAGGGACGCATGGATTCCACTCAGTATCAGCAGATTCTTGACAGTAATGTTCAAGAATCAGTGATAAAGTTGAAGTTACGCAGGGGATGGATCTTTCAGCAAGACAATGATCCAAAACACCGCTCCAAATCTACTCAGGCATTCATGCAGAGGAACAATTACAATGTTCTGGAATGGCCATCCCAGTCCCCAGACCTGAATATCATTGAACATCTGCGGGATCATTTGAAGAGGGCTGTCCATGCTCAGCGACCATCAAACTTAACTGAACTGGAATTGTTTTGTAAAGAGGAATGGTCAAAAATACCTTCATCCAGGATCCAGAAACTCATTAAAAGCTACAGGAAGCGACTAGAGGCTGTTATTTTTGCCAAAGGAGGATCTACTAAATATTAATGTCACTTTTCTGGTGAGGTGCCCATACTTATGCACCTGTCAAATTTTGTTTGAATGCAGATTGCACATTTTCTGTTAGAACAATAAACCTCATTTCAAGGCAGAAACATTACTGTGTCCAACAGTTATTACATATATCAAACTGAAATAACTGTTGCAAAAACAACAATTTTTATAAAACAATAAGCTTAAGATTAATAGGGGTGCCCAAACTTTTTCATATAACTGTATATGGCATAAATCCACCAACACCATTTAGGGTGAAGCACCAGTAGCTGAATTCTGGAAGTAATTGAAGTTTAGAGAGGTTCTCAATGAGAATCAGTGGGTGGAAGAGGAAACCAAATGACCAACAATGGACCCCGGGAGCAGTGGGGACCAGGTTAGTTCGTATTTTTTTTCTTTACTAGTTTTATCATTTTATGGTCATCTAAAGATCACCATAAAATGATAAGACTAGTAAAAAAAAAAAGAACTCATCTACCTGCCCCCCACTGCTCCCGGGGTCCATTGTTGATCATTTGGTTTCCTCTTCTACCCACTGATTCCACGTTACACAGTATATGAGGTAACTTGTCCCCTGGGGGTCTGACTGTAGAAACCACCATCGATCCATAAATCATGGCTCTGAAAACCCTATTAGACAAATGCTGTGGCCACTCATTCACGTCACCTCTCCACTCATTGACTATGATATTCCCTGAGTAGAACACACAGCCAGCACTCAGGATCGGTGTGGATACCAAGAAGACGGACCCCCAGTCATCACCAAGTTATTACCTATGGATAGGATATGATGATAGCTGATAGGTTATTCCCAGTTGGGAATAGCCCTTTAAAGCTTGATAAGTCAAGTGATTTTTTTTTTTAAGATGATATTGATCCCCGATTAAAAGAGAATCTGTCAATAGGATCAACTCTTCTAAGCTGTCTATATAAAAGGGGGCGTTACCATTGTGAGATATGTAATAACCGACAAAAAAAGAAAACATAGGGCCCACACACCTTTAGTATTAAATGAATGCACAGGTGCATTAATATGCTGTGTAGCCAATATACGAACATATACATACATGATGCATCAGCACACTGCGACTAATGAATACATGAACGCCAATAGTGCTGCAAACGTTAAAACCGAAGGCACTTACTTAGCGTTTCTTGAGAAAAGAGTGCAATAGCCATAACAATAATATAATAATAATTTTATCTTTATAGCGCCAACATATTTTGCAGCATTTTACATTTTAGGGACTTGTACAGACAATAAAGACATTACAGAATAACACATAATTCAACAGATACCAAAAGGTGTGAGGTCTCTGCTGCTCAGAAGCTACAATCTATGAGGAAATAGGGGAGACACAAAAGGTAAATGATAAAAAGTGCCTGTATTGTACAGTTCAGCTATCAATATAATAAATAGGGTATGCACATAATGCTGCATGATGCGGTCACCAGCCAGTGTGTGTACAGTACAGATACTGAGGGCTATTAAGTGCAGGAGGACATGTAAACAGATGCTACGAGGGTCCTGAATTTTGAAGACAATTTTGTATATGCAAAACGGGGAAAGATACAGTCCTGCTCATCGTTATTGGCAATCATGAAGTTTAAGTACATAATGTGGAATATCTCCTGAAAAAAATGAATTAAGTGAAACAGTTTTTTGAATAGAGACTCGTGTTAAATACAAAAGAGCAAATGATAAACAATAATTTAAAACAAAAAACAATTGGAGGGAAAAATAGAAAAACCTAAAGCTGCTGTGACACTGATATTGGCACCCTTTACATTAACCCCTTACTTACCGGGGACGTATTAGTACGCATATCTGCGTACCGCCGGTTCAGTGAGGGCTCCGGCGCTGAGCCCTCACTGAACCGAGCACATGTCAGCTGATTCTTACAGCTGACATGTGCCCGCAACAGCCGCGGGTGGAATCGCGATCCACCCGCGGCTGTTAACCAGTTAAATGCTGCTGTCAATCTCCGACAGCAGCATTTAACGCGCGCTTCCGGGTAGCGCGTCATAAGCCCCGCCCACCGGCGACCCCGTCACGTGATCGCGGGTCGCCGATGGGCGTGCATGACAACCCAGGGTCTGCAGCAGACGCCTGTGGTTGTCATGATCTTGTCGCTATGAGCGCCACCTAGTGGTCGGCGCTCATAGCACAGGACCATTTCTGCTGCATGCAGGGGATCTGCTGGTCCCCTGTATGTAGCAGAGGCGATCGGACAGTTGCTGCTTCTAGTCTCCTATGGAGACTATAGAAGCATGCAAAAAGTAAAAAAAAAAAAGTTTTTAAAAATATAAAAAAAAATAAAAAAATATAAAAGTTTAAATCACCCCCCTTTCGCCCCATTCAAAATAAAATATATAAAAAAAACCCCCACATGCACATATTTGGTATCGCCGCGTTCAGAATCGCCCGATCTATCAAAATAAAAAAAGAATTATTCCGATCGGTAAACGGCGTAGCGAGAAAAAAATTCTAAACGCCAGAATTACGTTTTTTGGTCGCCGCAAAATTGCAATAAAATGCAATAACGGGCGATCAAAACATCGGATCTACCCCAAATGTTATCAATAAAAACGTCAGCCTGGCACGCAAAAAATAAGCCATCAACCAGCCCCAGATCACGAAAAATGGAGACGCTACGGGTCTTAGAAAATGGCGCTATTTTTTTTTTTTTTTTTTTACCAAATTTTGGAATTTTTTTTCACCACTTAAATATAAAAGAACCTATACATGTTTGGTGTCTATGAACTCGTAATGACCTGTAGAATAAGAAGGGCAGGTCAGTTTTAGCATTCAGTGAACATGGTAAAAAAAATAAATAAAAAACAACTGGGGTATTGCACTTTTTTTGCAATTTTACCGCACTTGGAATTTTTTTCCTGTTTTCCCGTACAGGATATGATAAAACTAGTAATGGCGTTGAAAAGTACAACTCGTCCCGCAAAAAATAAGCCCTCACATGGCCATATTGACCAAAAAATAAAAACGCTATGGCTCTGGGAACAAGGGGAGCAAAAACGAAAATGCAAAAACGAAAAAATGCTCCGGGGCTTAAGGGGTTAATTTAATATGGAAACACATTTTGACTCGCCTGTGGTAAATCACAAAAGAGATTCACCTGTGATTAATTGTTGAAGCCCACGTGACATGAATGCCACATGGTAGGCCCTGTTTCTTTGTCACAATGGTGAAGACCAAGGAACTGTCTGAGGACATCAGAACTGCTATTATTAGCAAACAAAAGCCTTCCAAAGGGTATAAGGCCATCTCCAAAGACTTTGGTATCCAAGTTTCAACAGTGCGCAATGTTATTAAGAAGTTTGCCAAGCATGGAACCGTCAAGAACCTCCCTGGACGTGGGGGAAAGAGGAAAATTGACAAGAGATGTCTTCTAAGGTTGGTGAGAATGGTGGAAAAAGCACCACGTCAAACATCCAAAGACCTGAAGACCAACCGAGAACAGTCTGGGGTCGTGGTTTCAACAAGTACCATGCGACACACACTAAACCAAGCAGAGCTTTAAGGGCGAAGGCCAAGGAAAAAAAACATTGCTGGAGAAAAGACATAAAAAGGAACGGCTGATCTTTACCAAAGAGTACCTTGACAAATCATAATCCTTCTGGGAAAATATTCTGTGGACAGTTGAAACAAAAATAGAGCTTTTGGCAATGCAAAGCAAAAGTTTGTTTACAGACGGCGCAATGAAGCTTATAAAGAAAAGAACACCTTACCAACAGTTAGATATGGTGGAGGATCCATAATTCTTTGGGATTGCTTTGCTGCGTCTAGTACTGGAAGCCTTGAACGTATCACAGGAATCATGAAATCAGAGAATTATCAAGAGATTTCAGAGTGAAATGTTCAACCCAGTGTAAGAAAACTTGGTTTGAGACGAAGATTGTGGGTGCTCCAGCAAGACAATGACCCAAAGCACACATCCAAAAGTACACAGGAGTGGTTGAAAAAGAAAAAATGGACTGTTTTAAAATGTCCAGCAATGAGTTCTGACCTCAATCCCATTGAAAATCTTTGGGGTGAGGTGAAATCTGCCATTGGGAGAAAGAACCCTGCAAACGTCCAAGAGCTTCAACAAGCTACAAAGGAAGAATGGGAGAAAATTCCAGCTGAGAAGTGCAAGAAGCTTGTAGATGGCTGCAAGAAACGTTTGGAGGCTGTCAGCAATGCTAAAGGGTGTGCAACCAAGTACTAATTAGGGGTGCCTATATTCTGTTTTTTCTTTGAAATTGCAACATGAAAGTTGAAAAACAATGTTTTATTGTAGTATTATTTTGGACCACTAATCCTGGGGATATAATTTTGGTACATTTCCATTTATTTCTGAAGATATTGTACAGTCTATGAAAAAAATTAAGAGGCGCCAATAATGGTGAGCAGCACTGAAGATAAGTGAGGTGATAGGCCAGTCTAAAGAAATGTGGTTTTAGGCCATGCTTAAAACTGTGGGTATTGGGAATTAATCGATTTGCCCTGGATAGTGCATTTCAGAGAATTGACGCAGCATGTGAGAAGTCTTGGAGAAGGGAGTGGTGGGTGCGGATTATTGAGAATGTTAGTCTTAGGTCATTAGCAGAACGGAGGACATGGGTAGGGTTTTAGAATGAGATGAGGGAGGAGATGTAGGGTTGTGCTGAACCGTGAAGCTCTTTGTAGGTGAGAATGATCAGTTTATATTGGACTCTGTAGAGGATGGGCAACCAGTACAATAACTGGCACAGGGTAGAAGCATTGGTGTAGTGGTTGGAGAGGAATATGATCTTCAGGACAGATTGGGGAGGGGAGAGTTTAATAAGAGGGAGACCGAATAGTAGAGAGTTGCAATAGTCCAGACGAGAATGATTAAGAGCAACAGTAACAGTTTTTGTCGAGTTAAAGGAAAGAAAAGGTCAAATTCTAGAGATGTTTTTGAGATGTAGGTGACATGAGCGAGCGAGTGATCGGATGTGGGGAGTGAAGGAAAGATCTGAGTCAAATATGACCCCAAGACAGTGGGCATGTTACTGGGGAGTTACAGTGGAGCCATACACGGAAATGGCAATATCAGGCATAGGTAGGTTAGTGGAGGAAGGAAACACAAGGAGTTCAGTTGTTGACAGATTCACTTTTAGATAGAGAGAGGACATGATGTTAGACAGCGGAAAGACAATCACTGGCTATGTGTATAATTGGTTGTCATTATCATAGAGATGGTACTGAAAACCACATCTACTGATGGTTTGTCCAATAGGGGCAGTTTATAAGCATAAGAGGAGGGGGCCTAGGACAGAACATATAACAAAGGCGGTTGATCCAGCACTTCCAATAAAACATGTATTTTTATTCAGAAAATTTCATCCATAAAAAATATATAATTCCATGAGAAATCCACAAAGACATATGGACAAGTGTGTCATCTGAGGAAATAGTCCCAAGGGAGATACATTCAAGGTGTTGGTTGACGCGTTTCGAGGTGATACTTCTTATTCATAACCTACTATGGGAATAAAGCTCAAACAGAATAAAAACTCTCCTAGGTAGCCACATCTCTGCACACATGGAGCAAAGACTAATTAATAAATGCAGCACCTGAGTATCGACAAAAAACACTCAACATCCTCTAAAATACAAACACATGTTAAGTTAAAATATAAGTGATAACGAGGTTATTTTATACCCTTACTAATAATGCAGAATCAAATCTGTTCTTTTATTCAAACTTTCAGGGTAAGAGGTGTTTAACATTAGTATCCAATATGCCTCGAGATTCAGTAAAGCTCTTCTGCGATCTCCCCCTCTAACAGAGCAATTAACCCTTTCCAAACCTAGGACAGAACCTTGAAGAACCCCGACAGTAGGGAGAAGAGGAGCCAGCAAGTGATACAGTGAGGAGCGGTCAGAGAGGTAGGAGGAGAACCAAGAGAAAACAGTATCCTTGAGGCCAATAGAGCGGAGCATAGCAAGGAGGAGCTGGTGATCCAGTGTTGAAGATCCAGCAGAATCTATTCGGAGCAGTGACCATTAGATTTAGCTGTTAGTAGATCATTAGAGATTTTAGTGAAGGCAGTTTCAGTAGAGTATAAGCAGCGGAAACCAGGTTGTAAAGGGTCAAGAAGGGCATTATCTAAGATTGTGGATTAGATGGGAGTGGACCAAGCCATAGGTACGTGACGTGAATTTACAGCTATGATACAAGTCATGACAATGGTACAATCAATTGCATTTTTTTCAACCTGTTGCATCTTGCTGCATGCACCCGATATCACGTCTAGCACTTGTGGAAATGTCAGAGATTCACTGAGCCTCATAAATTGTCTATTCCTTAGGTGCTAATGTCAAGCAACAGTCACGTATGGCAATGACATGCATCACATGTACCCGAGCCTAATAGGCAGCCATGAATCTGACGAGATTTGCAGACGGTAAATAACATCCAAAGAGGCAAAACGCAGATATTTTCTATTGCACCTGCAGAAATTCATTATTGTTACAAAGCCCATTGATATGATCTGCGCCTAACCGGTCGGCATGACACAAAATGACTCTAATAAAACAGTATTACAGGATATTGCACAAATAGACATTGCATCTCGACAACATTGCATACTTTGTAGCAGAGTCACATCACATAATCATTTATTACATAGACTCCTAACAGACATCACTGTCTGCTGCCCGGGATATTGCATAAATTACTTTGCCTCCTAGTTCAGCACATATTGCCTAATATTTTGTCGTCGCTCTCACAGAATATATTTCCATCCGCTATAATCAGATTTTTGATAGGATTTCGAGGCAGACCAGGTGCTGAATAACACAATACATTCCACCGGAGAGATGTATATTGTTCCAGCCTTATCTCTGTTAACCACTGAAATGTGCAATTCATCAGTTTTCTCTAAAAATGCCTGAACAAAGCTTCCCCTGGAGAATTGCATCTCCACGATGCGCCTATAATACATGTCCTCCGACAATCTGAGTATTAAAATAGGTGTTGGCCAGGGGCGGACACAGACAGAAGAAACCATTGTGCAAGAACAGTATATGGGCCGTTTACAGTCCAATATCTCATCATAATGCACAATTACCCCTGCTTTGGGGTTGGAAACTGGCCCCCTTCCCTTGGGACCCTGTGAGACTAACAAAGTTGTTGCACCAATGGTATGACCGACCCTGCCTCTATCACAATGCTAGTCACAGTACCATAGTAACATAGTTTTTAAGGTTGAAGGAAGACTAAGTCCATCAAGTTCAACCCATAGCCTAACATGTTGATCCAGAGGAAGGCAAAAAAAACCATGTGGCAAACACTAAGCTCCACATTGGGGAAAAAATTCCTTCCCGACTCCATACGACAATCAGACTAGTTCCCTGGATCAACGCCCTATCAAGGAATCTAGAATATATAACCTGTAATATTATACTTTTCAAGAAAGGCCTCTAGGCCCTTCTTAAATTTTAGTAGTGAATCACTCATTACAACATCATGCGGCAGAGAGTTCCATAGTCTCACTGCTCTTACAGTAAAGAATCTCCGTCTGTGATTATGATTAAACCTTCTTTCCTCCAGACGTAGAAGATGCCCCCTTATCCCCGTCTCAGGCCTCAGAGTAAAAAGATTAGTAGAAAGGTCTTTGTACTGTCCCCTCATATACCTGTACATAGTAATAAGGTCACCCTTAAGCCTTCTTTTTTCCAAAGTAAATAACCCCAAGTGTAATAACCTGTCTTGGTATTGCAGACCCCCCCAGTCCCGCTCTATGTCTTTCTTATACACCAGAGACCAGAACTGTACACAGTATTCTAAGTGTGGTTGCAGTGACTTGTATAGAGGTAAAATTATGTTCTCCTCATGAGCATCTATGCCTCTTTTAATGCATCCCATCATATTATTTGCCTTTGCAGCAGCTGCCTGACACTGGCCACTAAACATGAGCTTGTCGTCCACCAATACACCCAGGTCTTTTTCAGTTACAGTTTTGCCCAGTGTTTTATAATTATACACTTTATTTCCTCTGCCCAAGTGCATTACCTTACATTTATCCCCATTAAAGCTCATTTGCCATTTATCAGTCCAAGCTTCTAGTTTACATAGATCCTCCTGTAATCTAAAATTGTCCTCCTCTGTATTGATTACCCTGCAGAGTTTAGTGTCATCTGCAAATATTGAAATATTACTCTGTATGCCCCCTACAAGGTCATTAATAAATATGTTAAAAAGAAGGGGGCCCAATACTGACCCCTGTGGTACCCCACTGTTAACTGAGACCCAGTCTGAGTGTTTTCCATTAATAACCACCCTTTGTTTCCTATCACTGAGCCAATTGTTAACCCACTTACATATATTTTCCCCTATCCCCAATGTTCTCATTTTATGTATCAACCTTTTGTGTGGAACCATATCAAAAGCTTTTCAAAAGTCCATATACACAACATCCACTGCATTTCCTTGGTCCAGTATGGAACTTGCCTCCTCATAAGAACTGATCAAATTAGTTTGACAGGAACGGTCCCTCGTAAACCCATGTTGATATTGGGTCATGAGGTTATTCTTTTTCAGATACCCTCATATTAGTGACAGCCACAGTGCCCGTATTACTGTTCACAGACCCCTATAACATAAATTGTAGCAGTGTCCCTTTAGCAATGATCGCCATATTTCCCCCATGCCAGTAAGTGACCTCATAAAGCTACAATAAGACAATAATGGCGTCTTACACCAGTGCCATGATTTATGCACCATGTCTGTGTGTCATATATGCCAGTGTGAAGTATAGTTTGAGCCTTTTTTCATGTTTTAGCTGGATGGGGTGAGTCACATCAGGAGGACCCCAAGACATGAAGGGACCCAAGAGCACTCTACCACATAAGAGGACATCTACTGTATATAAGGGTCTTCCACAGATCAGTGTTTTTAGTAGTCTATTTTATTCTTATGGACAGATCCCGGACCCATTACAATAATTTCTGGAAACTGTCAACAAGTATTAGACCACGTTCACACGTTCAGTATTTGGTCAGTATTTTACATCAATATTTGTAAGCCAAAACCGGAAGTGGGTGATAAATGCAGAAGTGGTGCCGTGTTTCTGTAGCGTCGGCGTCCCTGCCTCCTGCTAGGCAGGGACGCTGTTCCCCTCACCTCTCCGCTCTGTGCCCGGCGTCTTCCTCCCGCTCTGCTGGCAGCGCGCGCTGCTTCCCGGCCACGGTGCTTAGGGCGCGCGCGCGCTCCCCCTATCTTAAATTGGCCGCGCGCGCCGTCCTAAGGAGTCCCCGGCCAATGGCCGTAGGACTTCACCATATATAAGGCACCTCCTCCAAAATGGAGGTGCCCGAGCAATGTTGTTGCAAAGCCTTCACTCTGCTTCAGCCCTCAGATCCCATTTCCAGTTACCTGCCAGTCACCTGTCAGATTCCTGCCTGTTACCTGCCAGTCACCTGTCAGATTCCTGCTTGATACCTGCCAGATATCCGTTTACCTGCTTGCAAGCCTGCGGTCCGACGGTCTGCCTTCCGACACCTGTCAGTCTGTCTATGGACCAGCCTGCCCGCTCACCTGGGAGCGCCCATCTGCTGCCTGCCTGCTAGCCTACCTGGAGGCTCCGCCGTCACTTGCCGTGACCACCTGCCAGTCCAGAGACTCTTGTCTGCTCACCTGGGAGCGCTCATCTGCTACCTGCCTGCTAGCCTACCTGGAGGCTCCGCCGTCACTTGCCGTGACCACCTGCCTGTCCAGAGACTCGTGTCTGCTCACCTGGGAGCGCTCATCTGCTACCTGCCTGCTAGCCTACCTGGAGGCTACGCCGTCACTTGCCGTGACCACCTGCCTGTCCAGAGACTCTCGCCTGCTCACCTTGGAGCGCTCACCTGCTACCTGCTTGCTAGCCTACCTGGAGGCTCTGCCGTCACTAGCCGTGACCACCTGCCTGTCCAGAGACTGTCCCTGTCACTTGCCGTGAGTACCCGTCCTTCTACCCAGAGACTGTCCCTGTCACTTGCCGTGACTACCTGCCCTGCTACCCAGAGACTGTCCCTGTCACTTGCCGTGACTACCTGCCCTTCTACCCAGAGACTGTCCCTGTCACTTGCCGTGATTACCTGCCCGTCTTCCCTGGGAGCCACCCGCTTCCTTACAAGGACCGCCCCCTTGTATAGTTGCTCAGAGGTTCCGCCTCCCAGACCCATTACAGTTTGCTCGGGCCATGGAATCCGGTGGCACCCAAGCTCCCTCGCTCTCGGACCTATGTCATGAACTATCCCGTCAGAGGTCCCAACAGGAGTCCATCCTGAGTCACCTGCGGAGTGTCAACTCTCGCCTGGACACTCTGTCTGCTCCACCTGCAACCACCGCTAGTGTCATGACTCGCAACCCGGCAGCGCCGCTGCCCACCAATACCATGGTATCCTGTCCCGGACCCCGGCTTTCTGCACCTCCTCGTTTCGGAGGTGACTCCGCTCAAGCTCGGGGCTTCATAAACCAGTGCACACTGCAATTTGAACTCTTGTCCCACCAGTTTATCTCCGACCGGTCCAAAGTAGCCTTTGTAATGCACACGCCCGAACTGACTGGCGTGTGCGTGTTTATGTAGTGATTCCACTGTGCCATGAACCGGAGAGTGCCTGGAGGGGCATAACTAAGTATCTGCCCGATCCGACCAAGGTCGCACGACGGCATACGACGCCAGTGCACCAGGGAGGAACCGAGCAGAGGAACCAGGGTCTACTCCAGGTCAGACTCCGGACACGGCTGTTGACCCACACCGGGGAATACAGGAACAGGCAGACTAGAGCGCAGGCTGGGTAGGGTCCAGTACAGACTGGGAGACAAATTCGAAACCGCAGATGCGGCGGACAGAGCTGAGCAAAGCGAAAACCGCAGATGCGGCGGACAGAGCTGAGCAAAGCGAAAACCGCAGACGCGGCGGACAGAGCTGAGCAAAGCGAAAACCGCAGACGCGGTGGACAGAGCTGAGCAAAGCGAAAACCGCAGACGCGGCGGACAGAGCTGAGCAAAGCGAAAACCGCAGACGCGGCGGACAGAGCTGAGCAAAGCGAAAACCGCAGACGCGGCGGACAGAGCTGAGCAAAGCGAAAACCGCAGACGCGGCGGACAGAGCTGAGCAAAGCGAAAACCGCAGACGCGGCGGACAGAGCTGAGCAAAGCGAAAACCGCAGACGCAGAGGGAACAGGGCTCTGTTCACACGGAACAGACTAAAAGGGAAAGGCAGAACCAGATACCCACAGGGTACTTGCAGAGAAGTAGCGAGTGGACCACAAACTCACAAACGGAAGTACAGTGACAACGAGCAGGAGTTAGGTACGAGTTCAGACTCTGCAGAAAAAGGAATGGAACGGACATAGAGAAAAAACAGGTAAAAGATAGGAGAGAGTTCAGACTGGAACTGAGTGTACGGAGGAGACCGACACTGCAGCGGGATACAGGAGCGGGTCTGGGAATACGGCCCCCAGAGAGGCGGGACGAACAGGCAAGGAGCGTGTTCAGACTGGCCTGGAAATACAGCCTCCAGGAAGGCGGAACAAACAGGCAAGGAACGAGTACAGACTGCAGGTTAAGGTACACAGATAGGACACAGTACAGACATGGGAACAGATACTGCAAGACAGGTAACATAGACAGGACCTGGCATGTCAGAGACAAAAGCCAACTGACAGGGCAAGATGCTCAGGCATGGGTTAATTGGAGCAGCTGTTTTAAATACCAGGTGACAGACAGCAATAGGCTGAGGACGCACAAGGGGTGTGCCTGCAGCAGGTACAAAAAGCAGGAAGTGATCGGGCGCCGCCCTTAAGCAGCAGACACAGAGGCAAACAGACAGCATGGAGGGAAGCCAGAGAGACTTTCTGGACTGGAGATCAAGTGCGCGCTCTTGCACAGTGGGAGATGGACCACTATGCAAGGACGCCGCCAGGTATGTTACAGTACCCCCCCCTTTGCGCCCTCTCTTCTTCAGGCCTGCCAGAATGTTCCGCAGGGAATTCGAGGGCCAATCCTTCACTTCAAGGAGATCACTTCCACTGTCCACTGGAGAAACTGGTCTCATCTGGTTAGCTAGGATGCTACCGCCTATCCAGCCATCCTCAGCAACAGACGAAACGGGTGGAGTACCAGGAACAGCACACAGGGAAGTCTCTCTCCACTTATTATCAGGTAGCACCCCAGAGGGTTCAGGAGACAACTGGAAGTCCTCCGCCGGGTTTGAGGGGTGCAGAGACTCGGGGGTGTTATGCACACGCCCGGACTGACTGGCGTGTGCGGGTGTTGTGGTTCCACTGGACCATGGACCGGAGAGTGCCTGGAGGGGCGTGACTAAGTATCTGGCCGATCCGACCAAGGTGGCACGACGGCATACGACGCCAGTGCACCAGGGAGAAACCGGGCAGAGGGACCAGGTGCTACTCCAGGTCAAACTCCGGACACGGGGGTTGACCGACACTGGGATTACTGGAACAGGCAGGTTAGGCTGGCACAGACTGGTGGATATAAGCAAACACGGCAGGTATGCAGATGGGTGGATACAGGCGAGTATGCAGGCAGGGAGGTACTGGCCGAAAGGACGGGCTGGAGCACAGAAAGGTTAAGACCCAGTACAGACTGGGTCACAGAACCGCAGATGCGGTAGACAACCACAGCAGAGAGGGAACGCCCGAAGCGGTGGGCAAGAACAGAGCAGGACGGGGCTGCAGGAGCAGTGAGCAGAAGCAGGGCAGGACAGGACTGCCGGAGCAGCGGGCAGAAGCAGGGCAGGACAGGACTGCCGGAGCAGCGGGCAGAAGCAGGGCAGGACAGGACTGCCGGAGCAGCGGGCAGAAGCAGGGCAGGACAGGACTGCCGGAGCAGCGGGCAGAAGCAGGGCAGGACAGGACTGCCGGAGCAGCGGGCAGAGGAGTCAGAGCAGGCAAGGCTGAGTAGGGGGGACAGGGCTCTGTTCACACGGAACAGACAGGAAGGGAAAGGCAGAGCCAGACACCCACAGGGTACTTGCAGAGAAGTAGCGAGTGGACCACAAACTCACAAACGGGAGTACAGAGACAACAAGCAGGAGTTAGGTACGAGTTCAGACTCTGCAGAAAAAGGAAGGGAACGGACATAGAGGCAAAACAGGTAAAGGATAGGAGAGAGTTCAGACTGGAACTGAGTGTACGGAAGAGACCGACACTGCAGCGGAATACAGGAGCGGGTCTGGGAATACGGCCCCCAGAGAGGCAGGACGAACAGGCAAGGAGCGTGTTCAGACAGGACAGACAAGATACAGGAGCGGGTCTAGGTAATCGGCCCCTAGAAGGCGGGAGGAACAGGCTAGGAGCGTGTTCAGACAGGTCAGACAAGATACAGGAACGGGTCTAGGTAATCGGCCCCTAGAAGGCAGGAGGAACAGGCTAGGAGCGTGTTCAGACAGGCCTGGAAATACAGCCTCCAGGATAGGCAGACAAGAGAACACAGAACGGGACCTGGCACCTTCAGAGTGCAAGCACACACTGAATGAAAGACTATGCTCAGGCAGGGATAGATGGGAGCAGCTGAGCTATATACCAGGTGACAGACAGCAATAGGCTGAGGACGCACAAGGGGTGTGACCCACAGCAGGTACAAAAAGCAGGAAGTGATCGGGCGCCGCCCTTAAGCAGCAGAAACAGACACAAACAGACAGCATGGAGGGAAGCCAGAGAGACATTCTGGACTGGAGATCAAGTGCGCGCTCTTGCACAGTGGGAGATGGACCACCATGCAAGGACGCCGCCAGGTATGTTACAGTACCCCCCCCCTTACGCCCCCTCTTCTTCAGGCCTGCCAGAATCTTCCGCAGGGAATTCGAGGACCAGTCGTTCACTTCAAGGAGATCACTTCCACTGTCCACAGGAAAAACTGATCTCATCTGGTTAGCTAGGATGCTACCTCCTATCCAGCCATCCTCTGCAACAGACAAAACGGGTGGAGTACCAGGAACAGCACACAAGGAAGTCTCTCTCCACATATTTTCAGGTGGCACCCCAGAGGGTACAGGAGACAACTGGAAGTCCTTCACCGGGTTGGAGGGGGACAGAGACTTGAGGGTAATCTCTGCTTCGAGGTACATCTTGTCAAGCTCACAGGAAGAAATAGACGGGTTATCAGGTACATAATGAGGAAAAGTCACTGTCTCTTTGTTATCTGGTGGTACCCCGGAGGATTCAGGAAACAACTGGAGATCCCCCGCCGGGTCAGAAGTGTGCAGAGGCTCAGAGAAAACATCTGCTTCAGAGTACACTAGGTCGGACTCACTGGACGAAGCAGGCGAGGTATCGGGTACCGAGTATAGGAAAGTCTCTGTCCATTCACCACCAGGTGGCACCCCGAAGGGTTCTGGAGACAACTGGCGGTCCTCCGCCTGGTCAGAGGGGTGTAGAGACTCACGGGTAACCTCTGCTTCAGAGTACACTAGGTCGGACTCACTGGACGAAGCAAGCGAGGAATCAGATCCAGGATATAGGAAAGTCTCTGTCCATTCACCACCAGGTGGCACCCCGAAGGGTTCTGGAGACAACTGGCGGTTCTCCGCCTGGTCAGAGGGGGGTAGAGACTCACGGGTAACCTCTGCTTCGGAGTACACTAGGTTGGACTCACTGGACGAAGCGAGCGAGATATCAGGTACAGAGTATAGGAGAGTCTCTGTCCTTTCGCTACCAGGTAGCACCCCGTAGGGTTCTGGAGACAACTGGAGGTCCTCCGCCTGGTCGGAGGGGTGTTGAGACTCGGGAGTAACCTCTGCTTCGGAGTACACTAGGTTGGACTCACTGGACGAAGCGAGCGAGGTATCAGGTACAGAGTATAGGAGAGTCTCTGTCCTTTCGCTACCAGGTAGCACCCCGAAGGGTTCTGGAGACAACTGGAGGTCCTCCGCCTGGTCGGAGGGGTGTAGAGACTCGGGGGTAACTACCACTTTGGGGTACCCATTGTCAGGCTCACAGGACGAAGCGGACAAAGTATCGAGTACCGAGTGTAGAGAAGTCTCTCTCCATTTGTCATCGAGTGGTATCCCGGAGGATTCAGGAGGCAACAGGGGGTCCTCCGCCAGGTAGTAGAGGTGCACAGACTCAGAGGTAACCACAGCTTTGGAGCATCCTTGGACATGCACACCGGTTAAAGTGGGTGAAGCATCTGATGCCGGGTGCAGGAAGTTCTCCTGTGCTGAGTCTGGATGGGCAGAAGTCTCTTCGGGCAGGAGACCTGGTGCACTACCCACGCACATTACCCGTTGGGGCTTCTCCAGGATACAGGGAGATGAAGCTTCAGTAGGGACTTCAAGGTTGGGGTCAGGAGGTCTCAGGGAGGACAGACCCTGGCGTGACGGCTTGCCTCTACGTCTAGCACGTCTGGACTGCCTCTTGAGGTTGGGAGAAGTATTCCGGAAAGCGTAGTCACCCTGTGAGGATTCTGGGTGGGCAGTAGTCTCATTGGGCTGGAGGACTACTGCGCTACCCACACACATTACCCATCGGGGCTGCTCCGGGATATTGGGAGGTGAAGCTTCAGCAGGAGCCTCCGGGTTAGGATCATCGAAGACCATTAGAAAGGCCACCAGGAAGGCCATTAGGTCCAGGAGGATCGGATCCTGTGTTTCATATAGGGGGTTGATCCATTCCAAGGCATCACCCGCCAGGTAAGACATAATGAATGCCACCTTAACCCGATCGGTGGGAAAACATAGAGGGTAGAACTTGAAGTGTAGCATGCATTGCTCCACAAATGCACGACTTTGTCTTGGATCCCCATAATAACGTAGCGGATCCGCAGGAACGAGAGCAGATAGATCCATCTGGACGGGTGCGTAATTCGCATGGAACTCAGCTAAAGGGAAAAAAAAAAATTATTTATTTATTTTAATGCATGTATTCGCTGGAAAACTTCTCAGAGAGCGAAGGCCGTGGGGCTCAACGGGAACCATGGCCTGAGCATGCTGTTATGCACACGCCCGGACTGACTGGCGTGTGCGGGTGTTGTGGTTCCACTGGACCATGGACCGGAGAGTGCCTGGAGGGGCGTGACTAAGTATCTGGCTGATCCGACCAAGGTGGCACGACGGCATACGACGCCAGTGCACCAGGGAGAAACCGGGCAGAGGGACCAGGTGCTACTCCAGGTCAAACTCCGGACACGGGGGTTGACCCACACTGGGATTACTGGAACAGGCAGGTTAGGCTGGCACAGACTGGTGGATGTAAGCAAACACGGCAGGTATGCAGATGGGTAGATACAGGCGAGTATGCAGGCAGGGAGGTACTGGCCGAAAGGACGGGCTGGAGCACAGAAAGGTTAAGACCCAGTACAGACTGGGTCACAGAACCGCAGATGCGGTAGACAACCACAGCAGAGAGGGAACGCCCGAAGCGGTGGGCAAGAACAGAGCAGGACGGGGCTGCAGGAGCAGCGAGCACAAGCAGGGCAGGACAGGACTGCCGGAGCAGCGGGCAGAAGCAGGGCAGGACAGGACTGCCGGAGCAGCGGGCAGAAGCAGGGCAGGACAGGACTGCCGGAGCAGCGGGCAGAAGCAGGGCAGGACAGGACTGCCGGAGCAGCGGGCAGAAGCAGGGCAGGACAGGACTGCCGGAGCAGCGGGCAGAAGCAGGGCAGGACAGGACTGCCGGAGCAGCGGGCAGAAGCAGGGCAGGACAGGACTGCCGGAGCAGCGGGCAGAAGCAGGGCAGGACAGGACTGCCGGAGCAGCGGGCAGAGGAGTCAGAGCAGGCAAGGCTGAGTAGGGGGGACAGGGCTCTGTTCACACGGAACAGACAGGAAGGGAAAGGCAGAGCCAGACACCCACAGGGTACTTGCAGAGAAGTAGCGAGTGGACCACAAACTCACAAACGGGAGTACAGAGACAACAAGCAGGAGTTAGGTACGAGTTCAGACTCTGCAGAAAAAGGAAGGGAACGGACATAGAGGCAAAACAGGTAAAGGATAGGAGAGAGTTCAGACTGGAACTGAGTGTACGGAAGAGACCGACACTGCAGCGGAATACAGGAGCGGGTCTGGGAATACGGCCCCCAGAGAGGCAGGACGAACAGGCAAGGAGCGTGTTCAGACAGGACAGACAAGATACAGGAGCGGGTCTAGGTAATCGGCCCCTAGAAGGCGGGAGGAACAGGCTAGGAGCGTGTTCAGACAGGTCAGACAAGATACAGGAACGGGTCTAGGTAATCGGCCCTTAGAAGGCAGGAGGAACAGGCTAGGAGCGTGTTCAGACAGGCCTGGAAATACAGCCTCCAGGATAGGCAGACAAGAGAACACAGAACGGGACCTGGCACCTTCAGAGTGCAAGCACACACTGAATGAAAGACTATGCTCAGGCAGGGATAGATGGGAGCAGCTGAGCTATATACCAGGTGACAGACAGCAATAGGCTGAGGACGCACAAGGGGTGTGACCCACAGCAGGTACAAAAAGCAAGAAGTGATCGGGCGCCGCCCTTAAGCAGCAGAAACAGACACAAACAGACAGCATGGAGGGAAGCCAGAGAGACATTCTGGACTGGAGATCAAGTGCGCGCTCTTGCACAGTGGGAGATGGACCACCATGCAAGGACGCCGCCAGGTATGTTACAGGGGGTAACCTCTGCTTCGGGGTACATCTTGTCAAGCTCACAGGATGAAATGGGCGAGGTATCAGGTACAAGGTGTAGAAAAGTCCCTGTTACCTTGTCATCTGGTGGTACCCAGGAGGATTCAGGAAACAACTGGGGGTCCTCCACCGGGTCAGAATAGTGCAGAGACTCGGGGGTAACCTCTGCTTCGGAGTACACTAGGTCGGACTCGCTAGATGAAGCGGGCGAGGTATCAGGTACCGAGTATAGGAAAGTACCTGTCCATTCGTTATCAGGTAGCACCCCGAAGGGTTCAGGAGACAACTGGAGCTCCTCCGCCTGGTTGGAGGGGTGTAGAGACTCAGGGATAACCTCCGCTTCGGAGTACACTAAGTCGGACTCACTGGAAGAAGCGGCCGAGGTAACAGGTACCGAGTATAGGAGAGTCTCAGTCCATTCGCTATCAGGTAGCACTCCGAAGGGTTCAGGAGACAACTGGAGGTCCTCCGCCTGGTCGGAGGGGTGTAGAGACTCGGGGATAACCTCTGCTTCGGAGTACACTAGGTCGGACTCACTGGAAGAAGCGGCCGAGGTAACAGGTACCGAGTATAGGAAAGTCTCAGTCTATTCGCTATCAGGTAGCACCCCGAAGGGTTCAGGAGACAACTGGAGGTCCTCCGCCTGGTCGGAGGGGTGAAGAGACTCGGGGATAACCTCTGCTTCGAGGTACATCTTGTCAAATTCACAGGAAGAAATAGACGGGTTATCAGGTACAGGGTGAGAAAAAGTCACTGTCTCTTTGTTATCTGGTGGTACCCCAGAGGAGTCAGGAAACAACTGGAGGTCCTCTGCCGGGTCAGAAGAGTGCAGAGGCTCGGGGAAAACATCTGCTTCAAAGTACACTAGGTCGGACTCACTGGACGAAGCAAGCGAGGTATCAGATCCAGGATATAGGAAAGTCTCTTTCCATTCACCACCAGGTGGCACGCCGAAGGGTTCTAGAGACAACTGGAGGTCCTCCGCCTGGTCGGAGGGGTGTAGAGACTCGGGAGTAACCTCTGCTTTGGAGTACACTAGGTGGGACTCACTGGACGAAGCGAGCAAGGTATCAGGTACAGAGTATAGGAGAGTCTCTGTCCTTTCGCTACCAGGTAGCACCCCGAAGGGCTCAGGAGACAACTGGAGGTCCTCCGCCAGGTCGGAGGGGTGAAGAGACTCATGGGTAACCTCTGCTTCAGAGTACACTAGGTTGGACTCACTGGATGAAGCAGCCGAGGTATCAGGTACCGAGTATTGGAAAGTCTCTGTCCATTCGCTACCAGGTAGCACCCCGAAGGGTTCAGGAGACAACTGGAGATCCTCCGCCTGATCGGAGGGGTGTAGAGACTCAGGGGTAACCTCTGCTTCGGAGAACACTAGGTCGGACTTACTGGACGGAGCGGGCGAGGTATCAGGTGCAGGGTATAGGGAAGTCTCTCTCCAATTGTCCTCAAGTGGTATCCCGGGGGATTCAGGAGGCAACAAGGGGTCCTCCGGTGTGAATTCTGGGTGGGCAGCAGTCTCTTCGGGCAGGAGAACGGGTGCACTACCCACGCACATTACCCGTTGGGGCTTCTCCGGGATACAGGGAGATGAAGCTTCAGTAGGGACTTCAAGGTTGGGGTCAGGAGGTCTCAGGGAGGACAGACCCTGGCGTGACGGCTTGCCTCTACGTCTAGCACGTCTGGACTGCCTCTTGAGGTTGGGAGAAGTATTCCGGAAAGCGTAGTCACCCTGTGAGGATTCTGGGTGGGCAGTAGTCTCATTGGGCTGGAGGACTACTGCGCTACCCACACACATTACCCATCGGGGCTGCTCCGGGATATTGGGAGGTGAAGCTTCAGCAGGAGCCTCCGGGTTAGGATCATCGAAGACCATTAGAAAGGCCACCAGGAAGGCCATTAGGTCCAGGAGGATCGGATCCTGTGTTTCATATAGGGGGTTGATCCATTCCAAGGCATCACCCGCTAGGTTAGACATAATGAATCCCACCTTAACCCGATCGGTGGGAAAACAAAGAGGGTAGAACTTGAAGTGTAGCATGCATTGCTCCACAAATGCACGACTCTGTCTTGGATCCCCATAGTAACGTGGTGGATCCGCAGGAACGAGAGCTGATAGATCCATCTGGACGGGTGCGTAATTCGCCTGGAACTCAGCTGGAGAAAAAAAAAAAATTTATTTATTTTTAATGCACGTATTCGCTGGAAAAAGTTTCAGAGAGCGAAGGCCGTGGGGCTCAACGGGAACCATGGCCTGAGCATGCTGTAATGCACACGCCCGAACTGACTGGCATGTGCGTGTTTATGTAGTGATTCCACTGTGCCATGAACCGGAGAGTGCCTGGAGGGGCATAACTAAGTATCTGCCCGATCCGACCAAGGTCGCACGACGGCATACGACGCCAGTGCACCAGGGAGGAACCGAGCAGAGGAACCAGGGTCTACTCCAGGTTAGACTCCGGACACGGCTGTTGACCCACACCGGGGAATACAGGAACAGGCAGACTAGAGCGCAGGCTGGGTAGGGTCCAGTACAGACTGGGAGACAAATTCGAAACCGCAGACGCGGCAGACAGAGCAGAGCAAAGCGAAAACCGCAGACGCGGCGGACAGAGCAGAGCAAAGCGAAAACCGCAGACGCGGCGGACAGAGCTGAGCAAAGCGAAAACCGCAGACGCGGCGGACAGAGCTGAGCAAAGCGAAAACCGCAGACGCAGAGGGAACAGGGCTCTGTTCACACGGAACAGACTAAAAGGGAAAGGCAGAACCAGATACCCACAGGGTACTTGCAGAGAAGTAGCGAGTGGACCACAAACTCACAAACGGAAGTACAGTGACAACGAGCAGGAGTTAGGTACGAGTTCAGACTCTGCAGAAAAAGGAAAGGAACGGACATAGAGAAAAAACAGGTAAAAGATAGGAGAGAGTTCAGACTCTGCAGAAAAAGGAAAGGAACGGACATAGAGAAAAAAACGGTAAAAGATAGGAGAGAGTTCAGACTGGAACTGAGTGTACGGAGGAGACCGACACTGCAGCGGGATACAGGAGCGGGTCTGGGAATACGGCCCCCAGAGAGGCGGGACGAACAGGCAAGGAGCGTGTTCAGACTGGCCTGGAAATACAGCCTCCAGGAAGGCGGAACAAACAGGCAAGGAACGAGTACAGACTGCAGGTTAAGGTACACAGATAGGTCACAATACAGACATGGGAACAGATACTGCAAGACAGGTAACATAGACAGGACCTGGCATGTCAGAGACAAAAGCCAACTGACAGGGCAAGATGCTCAGGCATGGGTTAATTGGAGCAGCTGTTTTAAATACCAGGTGACAGACAGCAATAGGCTGAGGACGCACAAGGGGTGTGCCTGCAGCAGGTACAAAAAGCAGGAAGTGATCGGGCGCCGCCCTTAAGCAGCAGACACAGAGACAAACAGACAGCATGGAGGGAAGCCAGAGAGACATTCTGGACTGGAGATCAAGTGCGCGCTCTTGCACAGTGGGAGATGGACCACTATGCAAGGACGCCGCCAGGTATGTTACAGCCTTTATCATGTCCCACCTCACGGGGGAGGCTCTGGCTTGGCTAAATCCTCTGTGGGAGAAAGGAGATCCCCTGGTGTCCGACCTGCCAGCCTTTCTCACGGCTTTCCGGAAAGTCTTCGACGAACCCGGACGGAAAACCTCATCCGCATCGTCTCTGCTACGCCTCCGTCAAGGAGATCTCACCGTGGGCCAATATGCCATACGGTTCCGTACCCTTGCTTCGGAGCTGGCCTGGGATAACGACGCTCTGGTGTCTGTCTTCTGGGAGGGTCTGTCCGGCCATATTAAAGATGAACTCGCCGGTCGGGACATTCCTACCACTCTCGACGACTTAATAACACTTGCCACCCGGATTGACATCCGATTCCAGGAGCGCGCCAAAGAGGTCACCCGTGAGAGGAGGTTTCCACGTCTAGCCCCCACCTTCCAGAAACCCGTCACTCTCTCCGTTACTCCCCAGGCACACTCACCTGAGCCTATGGAGGTCGACCAGACCAAGATGGTCAAAACCCGTCAAGACTTACGCCGTGCCGAGGGGAGCTGCTTCTACTGTGGCAGTAAGGAGCACCGGATCCGTTCCTGCCCAGAGAGGTCGGGAAACGCCTGTGTCTAGGATCGCTCAGAGAGGTCGCCCTAGACAAAAGTAAACCCTCTCCATCTCTGATGCTGTCAGTCTCTATCACCTGCGGAGAGAACCGCTATTTCGAACTGGCTCAACTTGACTCAGGAGCTGCTGGAAATCTCATTTCTCAGTCTCTGGTAGGAAATACCGCATTCCCACCAAACCTCTGGCCGTACCTTTATCTGTCGCCGCCGTGGATGGGGGCCTCTTACCACATCCCATCCAACTCATCACCGAATCCATAACTCTGCAGGTGGGTATGCTGCATTCTGAGAGCATCTCCTTTCATGTTCTGCCTGGACTCTCTCACGCACTCTTGTTAGGCCTACCTTGGCTCCAGAAACATGCACCCGTGCTTGACTGGCAGACCGGAGAAGTCCTTCGCTGGGGACAGGACTGCCATAGGACTTGTCTAGTTCCCGTTCATCCTGCTCGTCCTTCTCCTACCCCAGTCAGTCTACCCGGTCTACCGGTTCCCTATTGGTCTTATGCGGATGTCTTCAATAAAAAAGAAGCAGAGACATTACCCCCTCATAGACCATACGATTGTCCAATCGACCTGATACCCGGCTCTACTCCTCCCCGTGGGCGTATCTACCCTTTGTCCGCAGCGGAGACCCGGTCCATGTCAGAATATATTGAGGAGAATCTGGCCCGGGGATTTATCCGGAAATCTACCTCCCCGGCGGGAGCAGGCTGCTTCTTCGTCAAAAAGAAGGACGGCTCACTCCGTCCCTGTATAGACTATAGAGGCCTTAACCAGATCACGGTGAAGAATAAATACCCCCTTCCGCTCATTCCGGAATTATTTGACCGTCTGAGGGGGGCTAGAATCTTCACCAAGCTGGACCTCCGTGGGGCGTATAACCTGGTACGTATCCGTCAGGGGGATTAGTGGAAGACGGCATTCAACACCCGGGACGGCCACTATGAATACCTGGTAATGCCCTTCGGTCTCTGTAACACTCCTGCCGTCTTTCAAGAGTTGGTCAATGACATCTTCCGTGACCTTCTCTACTCCTACGTGGTGGTGTACTTGGACGACATCTTGGTCTTCTCTCTGGACCTTCCTACTCACCCGTGGGATGTTCGTCAGGTCCTGCTCAGGCTCAGGCAGAACCACCTCTACGCTAAATATGAGAAGTGCATCTTTGAGCAGACCTCTCTTCCATTTCTGGGCTACATAATCTCTCAGACCGGCCTACAAATGGATCCTGAGAAACTGTCTGCCATCCAGAAGTGGCCCCGACCAGAGGTGTTGAAGGCTATTCAGCGGTTCCTGGGCTTCGCCAACTATTACCCCCTCTTCATACCGCACTTCTCTTCCTGGACTGCCCCTATCTCTGCGCTCACCCGTAAGGGTACTAATCCCAGAAGATGGCCGCCCGAAGCTGAGGAGGCCTTTCTTTCCTTAAAACAGGCCTTCTCCTCCGCCCCGGTGCTGCATCGTCCGGACGGCAACAAACAATTCTTCCTAGAAGTTGACGCTTCCTCCTCCGGAGCCGGGGCGGTACTTACCCAAAAGTCATCTTCCGGAAGAATGGTTACCTGCGGTTTTTTCTCCAAACTCTTCTCCTCTTCTGAGCGCAACTATTCTATTGGAGACCGTGAATTGTTAGCCATTAAGCTGGCACTGGAGGAGTGGCGTTACCTGCTCGAGGGGGCTCTTCACCCGGTAATAATTTACACGGACCACAAGAACTTGGCTTACCTTCAGAGCGCCCAGAGACTTAACCCGCGCCAAGCCCGGTGGTCCTTGTTTTTTGCCCGCTTTGATTTTGTTCCTCATTTTCGCCCGGCAGACAAAAACATCAAAGCTGACGCCTTGTCCCGATCCTTCCTGGTATCTGATCTAGAAGAGGAACCTAAGCACATCATTGATCCCGCCAGAGTAATGCAAATGGCTCCCGTGAATCTAAATTGTCTCCCTCCCGGTAAGACGTTTGTAACTGTCCTACACTGGGGTCACTCGTCTAAGCTAGCTGGCCACGCCGGTCAGAAAAAGACCCTCCAGCTCATTACCCGGCATTACTGGTGGCCTACCCTGCACAAGGATGTAATAGACTTTGTTTCTGCCTGTGTGTCCTGCGCCCGCAACAAAGTTCCGAGACACCTGCCAGCCAGGCGCCTTCTTCCTCTTCCTGTACCTGCTGCCCCGTGGCAGCGTATTGCTATGGACTTTATAACGGATCTTCCTGTCTCTGCCGGTTGTACGGTCATTTGGGTGGTCGCTGATCGCTTCTCCAAGATGGCGCACTTCATTCCCCTGCCGGGTCTTCCGTCTGCACCCGAACTGGCTAAAGACTTTATCCGCCACATCTTCCGTCTCCATGGCCTGCCCCTCCACATCGTGTCAGATCGTGGGGTTCAGTTCACCTCACGCTTCTGGAGAGCCATATGTAAGTTGCTTGACATCACTCTGGACTTCTCCTCCGCTTACCATCCACAGTCCAATGGTCAAGTGGAGCGGATCAATCAGAACCTGACCAGTTACCTCCGGCACTTCGTTAATGCCCACCATTCGGACTGGGTGGATCTCCTACCATGGGCCGAGTTCTCTTATAATAATCACGAGAGCGAGTCTTCCTCCAAATCCCCGTTTTTTGTAGTCTTCGGTCAGCATCCTCGGATCCCATTTCCCGTCTCCACCTCGGTGGACAATCCGGCTGCGGAATCTCTCGTTCGCGAATTCTCCTCCGTTTGGGAGCGTACCCGATCCGCACTCCTTCAGTCGTCCGAACGGATGAAAAAACACGCTGACAAGAAACGCCTGGATCCTCCACAATTCCGTCCTGGAGATAAAGTCTGGCTCTCGTCCAAATATGTCCGGCTCAAGATTCCCTCCTACAAGTTAGGGCCTCGGTTTATCGGCCCACTGGAAGTTATCAAACAGATCAACCCCGTGGCCTATAAATTAAAACTTCCGGCCAACTTACGAATCCCTAACTCCTTCCATGTATCTCTCCTCAAACCCGTGGTACTTAACTCTTTTTCCAAGTCTACAGGTACGCCTCCTGCTCCGGTTTCCGCTGAGAACGAGTTTGAAGTAGAGAACATTCTGGCCACCAAAAGGGTAAGAGGAAAAACCTTTTTTCTGGTAGATTGGAAGGGGTTTGGTCCTGAGGAGAGAACGTGGGAGCCCCGGGAGAACATCCATGCCCCTCTCATCCTTGATAAATTTCTCTCTGGCCTAAAGAAGGGGGGGCCTAAAGGGGGGGGTACTGTAGCGACGGTCCCTCGCAAACCCATGTTGATATTGGGTCATGAGGTTATTCTTCTTCAGATACCCTCATATTAGTGACAGCCACAGTGCCCGTATTACTGTTCACAGACCCCTATAACATAAATTGTAACAGTGTCCCTTTAGCAATGATCGCCATATTTCCCCCATGCCAGTAAGTGACCTCATAAAGCTACAATAAGACAATAATGGCGTCCTACACCAGTGCCATGATTTATGCACCATGTCTGTGTGTCATATATGCCAGTGTGAAGTATAGTTTGAGCCTTTTTTCATGTTTTAGCTGGATGGGGTGAGTCACATCAGGAGGACCCCAAGACATGAAGGGACCCAAGAGCACTCTACCACATAAGAGGACATCTACTGTATATAAGGGTCTTCCACAGATCAGTGTTTTTAGTAGTCTATTTTATTCTTATGGACAGATCCCGGACCCATTACAATAATTTCTGGAAACTGTCAACAAGTATTAGACCACGTTCACACGTTCAGTATTTGGTCAGTATTTTACATCAATATTTGTAAGCCAAAACCGGAAGTGGGTGATAAATGCAGAAGTGGTGCCGTGTTTCTGTAGCGTCGGCGTCCCTGCCTCCTGCTAGGCAGGGACGCTGTTCCCCTCACCTCTCCGCTCTGTGCCCGGCGTCTTCCTCCCGCTCTGCTGGCAGCGCGCGCTGCTTCCCGGCCACGGTGCTTAGGGCGCGCGCGCGCTCCCCCTCTCTTAAAGGGGCCGCGCGCGCTGTCCTAAGGAGTCCCCGGCCAATGGCCGTAGGACTTCACCATATATAAGGCACCTCCTCCAAAATGGAGGTGCCCGAGCAATGTTGTTGCAAAGCCTTCACTCTGCTTCAGCCCTCAGGTCCCATTTCCAGTTACCTGCCAGTCACCTGTCAGATTCCTGCCTGTTACCTGCCAGTCACCTGTCAGATTCCTGCTTGATACCTGCCAGATATCCGTTTACCTGCTTGCAAGCCTGCGGTCCGACGGTCTGCCTTCTGTCTATGGACCAGCCTGCCCCCTCACCTGGGAGCGCCCATCTGCTGCCTGCCTGCTAGCCTACCTGGAGGCTCCGCCGTCACTTGCCGTGACCACCTGCCAGTCCAGAGACTCTTGTCTGCTCACCTGGGAGCGCTCATCTGCTACCTGCCTGCTAGCCTACCTGGAGGCTCCGCCGTCACTTGCCGTGACCACCTGCCTGTCCAGAGACTCGTGTCTGCTCACCTGGGAGCGCTCATCTGCTACCTGCCTGCTAGCCTACCTGGAGGCTACGCCGTCACTTGCCGTGACCACCTGCCTGTCCAGAGACTCTCGCCTGCTCACCTTGGAGCGCTCACCTGCTACCTGCTTGCTAGCCTATCTGGAGGCTCTGCCGTCACTAGCCGTGACCACCTGCCTGTCCAGAGACTGTCCCTGTCACTTGCCGTGAGTACCCGTCCTTCTACCCAGAGACTGTCCCTGTCACTTGCCGTGACTACCTGCCCTGCTACCCAGAGACTGTCCCTGTCACTTGCCGTGACTACCTGCCCTTCTACCCAGAGACTGTCCCTGTCACTTGCCGTGACTACCTGCCCTTCTACCCAGAGACTGTCCCTGTCACTTGCCATGATTACCTGCCCGTCTTCCCTGGGAGCCACCTGCTTCCTTACAAGGACCGCCCCCTTGTATAGTTGCTCAGAGGTTCCGCCTCCCAGACCCGTTACAGTTTCTATTATACTTTTTCTCTGATTGTTCCACTATTGGTTTTTGCTTACAAATACCGATGTGAAATATTGACCAAATACTGAACGTGTGAATGTGGCCAAATTGTGCACGAGAAGGTAAGAATTTTTTTTAATGGGAAAAAAACGGATGCAACATGGGTTGTAAAAACTGACACATGGCGCAAAATGGGTCCAGTACATGGAAAAAATACACCGACCGTTTTTCAAGTATGGGAGACAAATGTTGTCTTGAGAAACCGGCCTTAGATTATGTGTCATTTAGACACCAGCGAACCCGCCGTGTTTTCGGAGATGATGCCGCTTAGTTAGTGGCTTTGCTGTCATTCTTGAGGTGTTCCAGCATCTTTTATTCCATATTGTCAAGTATAGAGAGTGACTGGTCACTTCTTTTAACCGTTTCAGGGTTTGTGATCCCTGAAGAGATTAAATGTAATGACATAAGAATGAACATGTGCACAGGAGTATAGTTTGTGCACAGCAGTGTCCTTTGTGTACAGCAGAGTTGTTTGTGCAAAGCAGTGTCATTTGTGCACAGCAGTGTTCATTTTTCACAGCAGTGTCGTTTGTGCACAGCAGTGTCCTTTGTGCACAGCAGTGTCGTTTGTGCACAGCAGTGTCCTTTGTACATTACCGTGCACTGTGTTCATTTTTTGAGACAGGTTTGCAGCACTTTTCCAGCTGATTGTAGGCGGAATCCAGTTGAAAAAGACGTTGTGTGCACATACCCTATAAAGTAAGTAATGGGGGTATAGACTTTAGGTGTTACATCAGGATGGAGGCGTTTAAGCATCTGCCATGACTGCATTCAGCTATACGCTGTAACCCACAGAATGCAGGCTGCTAATTTATGCCATGTGTTCTCTTTTATTGCTACGTTAGACTTGCGTTATAACGTCTTAATCTGCATTTCTTAACTTCTGGCGGGCATCTATCACACTGATGGGGGCTGGCTGAGTGATTTAGGTTCACAGCCTGTACAATAACCGTGAAGAAGTGGGACTTCACCCATCAACGGCTCCCCCACCGCCTATAAAATGACGACTTGGTTACAATCAATTACCTTAATGAGTAACGATGATGTAACTGATTGCTATTCCATGTAGATAGCAGCTTGCACCTCTCTCTATGCAGGAGACGGAATCTCACTAGTGACACTGGACTCACATGAAAAGCCAAGAACCGGTCAGCGGAGGGTTTGTCCTTTTGGTTAGGATATTTATTGGCTGCTATTGTACAGCGCTCCGTCCCTGGGGCCCCTCAGATTCTCATAGAAGACGACGGCAAAAGATCCATATTGATGAATAGACTTGTATTCAGATGCCAAAGGTGCAAATAAACTGCAAAGTCCACAGTCAGTGTGAGACCTTGACTCGTCCTCTTCTGTTAGGCTACATCCCCAAGTAGCATCTTCACTGTGAACATCCGCAGCGGTAAAAGCAAAGAAGGATCGGGGATGCCGCTCGTTTAACCCAACTGATTAGATTCTCACCTACATCTGCAGCATAAATTGACATGATGTGGATACAAAACCCACAGCTGTGGTCACTTTACACTGTGGATATATTTCTTCAAATGATTGTGATGTAAAATGCTGAGGATTTTCCGCAAGCGAATACACAACGAAAAATCTGCTGTTTTCGTAGCCTTAAATATTCTATATCCTTGGTTTATCCTATTCTGGAAAATACTGTATTTGCTATTATTTCTCCCACCGGGATTGTTACTTAGCTTTCATATAATCTGCCCAGTAATGTGATAGTGTGGATAAACACAATGGCTGGATACAGAGTAATAATTTCCTTTTCTGGAAAACCTAGGTGAATATTAATTAAAGCTCTCACTGAAGTTGTTCCTTTGCTTTCCTAGACCTGTAAAGGAGGTAAATGGTTATTCTCAAAAATACAATTTATTCTATATGTAAAGAATAGTGGATAACTTGCTAATTCAGGGGCGAACATACCATTGGTGCAATCTGTGCAGCCGCTCAGGGGTCCAAGAGGTCAGAGGGCCACTACCACCTCCAAAGCAGGTGGAATTGTGCATTATGATGACACATTGGACTGCTAAGGGCCCATATACTGTTGTTGCACAGGGGCCCTCATCTGTCTGTGTCCACCCCTGTGCTAATTACTAGGAGTTGGGCCGCTGGTTCCTTCATCAATCCCAAGATCAGGTCTCTTAAACTCTGAGAGTGGCGCTCAGTAACTTTGTCCTGAATTATCACATTCTTTGCTCCATTAAAAATGTTGCTGCAGAGCCTCGCTCTCGGGATCACTGAGGGTCCCAGCAGTCGCACCCCCAGCAGTCAGCATGTTATGCCCTATTCTTGTATTTTTGCAATTAGCCCTAAGAATAATAAAGCCTTTTTCCAAAATCAGCACCAACCTTGAATACAGCTTGCGTTTAGCATTGCAGATCAACCCCAGTGTAGTAAATGGCGCAGAGCTGCAATACCACACATAACCTGAGGACAAATGGGGCTCCATTTTTTTCTCATTAGAAGGCAGCTATGCTTTTGAAATCCTGGACAACCCCTTTAGAAATCCTGTTCTTAGCTGACAGGCGGACTGTTCTCTTGAGGATCATTTGCAGATGATTCATCTTATAAAGTCATCACTTTGTAGATATCTTGTTGGCATTACATCAAGTCTAAATCCTAATATAATGAAAAGTTCTACAACTTTGTAACAGACTTTATATTACAGTTCCCTGAAATATATTCAAGAGCTGTGTATGCTGTCAGTGAATGAAAACATATCTCAGCCAGAGAATGAAATCTGCTGCCGCTGACACATTTCATGAGCTTGATGTAATGTATCAATGTGAACAAAGTATCAGCACAAATCTTTCTTTTGTCCTGAATTGTACTTTAATACTTCTTACAAGATACATTACAAGAAGCCCGTCAGACAGACTTCCATCAATGACAGCAAGCATAGATCTCTAGAAACTGTTGAGGAATTGAATCAAATTGAGGGATGTGTTTAATCATGCGAGAATTTATAGAACAATGACAAATTCATAACTGAGCCAAATTTATCAAAATGGTACATGTATCATAATAATTTGCTGCAATTCACTAGATATGTTATATACTTTTCTTTTTTTTATTCCCCCTCATGGTCTTTTACATAAACACCAACATTTTGCATAGGAAAATTACTGCTTTAAAAACTGTATAGGCAAATGCAAAAAGTGTCTAAAATGACAAATATATTTGGAGCACGCCTTGTATTGTGATTTATTTTTTCTCTACTTTTGCCAAAAGAATTCTGATGGTTTTGCTTAGCAAATCTCCCCCTTAAAAAGATTGACGCTGAGCTGCAATACCAGACTCAGCCAACAGATAAGTGGGGGGCGCCTTAAAGGATATAAATTGGTTAAGGAAATATCTGCTCTCTATAACATGACCTAATTAATATCAATGATCAGAGATAGAATAATGACTGTTGGATAAGTTAGGAAGGCTCGGAGTTAAAAGAACAAAATCTTTTGAGTGTCATTAGCTCTTTAATAAATATTCCATATCCATTATTCAATAAATGTCAAATTAAACAGCAGGCTGAATAGAAAAGAGCGATCAGTGGCGCCCGCCATGAAATATACATGTCCTGTAATGTGTCCATTCATACTGCTTATAGAAACACTTATTGAGGTATTGCTCAATCCCGCTGCATTTTTATTAAGATTCATTCAGTTGTGATTACGTTTTATTGTTGGTGAAGCCGCGGCAGCCCCTTTATCTTCCTCATGATAATTCAGAGCGACAGTCGCCTTCACTGTGTAGGTGCCACCACCGCCGTCCGTCACTCTGTTATGTGGCAGCTCCCAATCCTGCAAAGAGCCAATGAATCTGGACTTCTGATATTTATAAAATATATAAAGAATCACTCAAAATGAGGAAAGGATGTGACAAGCTGTAGGATAAATAGGGTACACAGTCACTGTGCACTGAGAGAGGGATACCAAGATATATACACTGCTCAAAAAAATAAAGGGAACACTTAACAGAATATAACTCCAAGTAAATCAAACTTCTGTGAAATCAAACTGTCCACTTAGGAAGCAACACTGATTGACAATCAATTTCACATGCTGTTGTGCAAATGGAATAGACAATAGATGGAAATTATTGGCAATTATCAATTATCAAGACACCCTCAATAAAGGAGTGGTTCTGCAGGTGGGGACCACAGACCACATCTCTGTGCCAATGCTTTCTGGCTGATGTTTTGGTCACTTTTGAATGTTGGTTGTGTTTTCACACTCCTGGTAGCATGAGATGGACTCTACAACCCACAGAAGTTGCTCAGGTAGTGCAGCTCATCCAGGATGGCACATCAATGCGAGCTGTGGCAAGAAGGTTTGCTGTGTCTGTCAGCGTAGTGTACAGAGGCTGGAGGCGCTACCAGAAGACAGGCCAGTACACCAGGAGACGTGGAGGGGGCCGTAGGGGGGCAAAAACCCAGCAGCCGGACCGCTACCTCCGCCTGTGTGCAAGGAGGAACAGGAGGAGCACTGCCAGAGCCCTGCAAAATTACCTCCAGCAGGCCACAAATGTGCATGTGTCTGCACAAACGGTTTGAAACCGACTCCATGAGGTTGGTATGAGGGCCCGACGTCCACAGATGGGGGTTGTGCTCACAGCCCAACACCGTGCAGGATGCTTGGCATTTGCCACAGAACAACAGGATTAGCAAAGTCGCCCCTGGCGCCCTGTGCTCTTCACAGATGAAAGCAGGTTCACATTGAGCACATGTGACAGACGTGACAGAGTCTGGAGACGCCGTGGAGAGCGATCTGCTGCCTGCAACATCCTTCAGCATGACCGGTTTGGCAGTGGGTCAGTAATGGTGTGGGGTGGCATTTCTTTGGAGGGCCGCACAGCCCTCCATGTGCTCGCCAGAGGTAGCCTGACTGCCATTAGGTACTGAGATGAGATCCTCAGACCCCTTGTGAGACCATATGCTGGTGCGGTTGGCCCTGGGTTCCTCCTAATGCAGCACAATGCCAGACCTCATGTGACTGGAGTGTGTCAGCAGTTCCTGCAAGATGAAGGCATTGAAGCTATGGACTGGCCCGCCCGTTCCCCAGACCTGAATCCGATTGAGCACATCTGGGACATCATGTCTCGCTCCATCCACCAACGTCACGTTGCACCACAGACTGTCCAGGAGTTGGCGAATGCTTTAGTCCAGGTCTGGGAGGAGATCCCACAGGAGACCATCCGCAACCTCATCAGGAGCATGCCCAGGTGTTGTAGGGAGGTCATACAGGCACATGGAGACCACACACACAATACTGAGACTCATTTTGACTTGTTTTAAGGATATAACATCAAAGTTGGATCAGCCTGTAGTGTGTTTTTCCACTTTCATTTTGGGGGTGATTCCACAAAGTTTTCAATGAGAATATTTCATTCATTCAGATCTAGGATGTGTTATTTGTGTGTTCCCTTCATTTTTTTGAGCAGTGTATATATACAGTACAGACCAAAAGTTTGGATACACCTTCTCATTTAAAGATTTTTCTGTATTTTCATGACTTTGAAAATTGTACATTCACACTGAAGGCATCAAAACTATGAATTAACACATGTGGAATTATATACTTAACAAAAAAGTGTGAAACAACTGAAAATATGTCTTATATTCTAGGTTCTTCAAAGTAGCCACCTTTTCCTTTGATGACTGCTTTGCACACTCTTGGCATTCTCTTGATGAGCTTCAAGAGGTAGTCACCGGAAATGGTTTTCACTCCACAGGTCTGCCCTGTCAGGTTTAATAAGTGGGATTTCTTGCCTTATAAATGGGGTTGGGACTATCAGTTGTGTTGTGCAGAAGTCAGGTGGATCCACAGCTAATAGTCCTACTGAATAGACTGTTAGAATTTGTATTATGGCAAGAAAAAAGCAGCTAAGTAAAGAAAAACGAGTGGCCATCATTACTTTAAGAAATGAAGGTCAGTCAGTCCGAAAAATTGGGAAAACTTTGAAAGTGTCCCCAAGTGCAGTTGCAAAAACCATCAAGTGCTACAAAGAAACTGGCTCACATGAGGACCGCCCCAGGAAAGGAAGACCAAGAGTCACCTCTGCTTCTGAGGATAAGTTTATCTGAGTCACCAGCCTCAGAAATCGCAGGTTAACAGCAGCTCAGATTAGAGACCAGGTCAATGCCACACAGAGTTCTAGCAGCAGACACATCTCTTCAACAACTGTTAAGAGGAGACTTTGTGCAGCAGGCCTTCATGGTAAAATAGCTGCTAGGAAACCACTGCCAAGGACAGGCAACAAGCAGAAGAGACTTGTTTGGGCTAAAGAACACAAGGAATGAACATTAGACCAGTGGAAATCTGTGCTTTGGTCTGATGAGTCCAAATTTGAGATCTTTGGTTCCAACCACGGTGTCTTTGTGCGACACAGAAAAGGTGAACGGATGGACTCTACATGCCTGGTTCCCACCGTGAAGCATGGAGGAGGAGGTGTGATGGTGTGGGGGTGCTTTGCTGGTAACACTGTTGGGGATTTATTCAAAATTGAAGGCATACTGAACCAGCATGGCTACCACAACATCTTGAAGCGGCATGCTATTCCATCCAGTTTGCGTTTAGTTGGACCATCATTTATTTTTCAACAGGACTATGACCCCAAACACACCTCCAGGCTGTGTAAGGGCTATTTGACCTAGAAGGAGAGTGATGGGGCGCTACACCAGATGACCTGGCCTCCACAGTCACCAGACCTGAACCCAATCGAGATGGTTTGGGGTGAGCTGGACCGCAGAGTGAAGGCAAAAGGGCCAACAAGTGCTAAGCATCTCTGGGAACTCCTTCAAGATTGTTGGAAGACCATTCCCGGTGACTACCTCTTGAAACTCATCAAGAGAATGCCAAGAGTGTGCAAAGCAGTCATCAAAGCAAAAGGTGGCTACTTTGAAGAACCTAGAATATAAGACATATTTTCAGTTGTTTCACACTTTTTTGTTAAGTATATAATTCCACATGTGTTAATTCATAGTTTTGATGCCTTCAGTGTGAATGTACAATTTTCAAAGTCATGGAAATACAGAAAAATCTTTAAATGAGAAGGTGTGTCCAAACTTTTGGTCTGTACTGTATGTGTGTATATATATATATATATATATATATATATATATATATATATATATTATGCTGTACATGTATCTGCTTAGTTCTAAGGAAAACCTCTAGGACTGGGAAGTTGTATTACCACAATTGTGCAAATTGCAACATTGTTTCAGTTTGTGTCACATAAACAATAAACAAAAGAAAATTTTAAGAGAATTGCTCAATAGACAATCCTTCTGACCCCTAACGATAACGAATGATTGGCAAGTCAAGGAGGTAGATATAGTCAAGGGGACAAGAAGGGGCATGTAGGAGAACAAACAGAAGGAAGGGGCTCAAGAAGCTGTGCACACAGAAAACACAGGGCCATTTATCCAGGGGCGGACATATCATTGGTGCAGCCGCACAGGGACCCAAGAGGTAAAGGGGCCACTACTACCTCCAAGGTAGGTGCAATGTTACATTATGATGAGATATTGTGCTGCAAAGCACCCATATATTGCTCTTGCACAGGGGCCTCTTCTGTCTGTGTCCGCCACTGCATTTATTAAGACCATGGGCTCTGTATACAGCTCTGTAAAAAAAAAAAAAAAGTAGTAAGCATCTTAATTTTTGGAAACCTTTCAATTCACATACATTATCATAAATTTACTCAACCACCAGAAGCCATTTACATGATTTATTACATACCAAAGGGGTCTCATAACCCCTATCCACTTGGGGTTTGGCTGAGGCTGAATGTTTCTGATGCGCCCCCTGGGCCGTGGGGTACTCGGTAGCCGGGCCGGTCGATGCTGGGGGATGTCACGGTGGCAGTGACCCGGTCCGTGACCCAGGGCGGTCAATTAAAGGGGAATAAAGTAAAAGGAATAAAGTTTTTATATATAACGTTCGTAATGCCACCTGTGGTATGGGGCTAAATGGGGCCGCCGCTGCGGTGCAGATCTTCTGGAGCTGTTGGTGATGCAGCAGAGTTGGTTCAGCTCTCCACAGATAGAGCTAAGCTCCAGGGCAGTGCAGTGATGATTAATGAGGTAGATGTTGCTGTGCAGTGTAGTGCAGGGGATGGCACAGATAATAATTCTAGGACACAGTGGGGTGCAGTCTCCAAGGTTTACTCACAGTTGTTGAACTCCAGGTTACCAGGACCAGGGTAACCTCCCACGTCGTCCTGTGTTTACCAAGGGAGGGGTTCAGCAAACTCCCAGGTGTTTCAGGAGTACATAATGGGACCCCATTCTGTGTGCCTTCCTCGGTCGTCTTCCTGCTCTCACCCTCCTGCCCTACGCCTCGCAACCAGTGTCCCAAGCCGGTAACCTCGGATCTTGGCGGGCAACCTGCAGTCCCCTGAATCCCATATGGCTACCTTTTCTGCGATATAGTTGCGGCTGTGAGCAACTGCACCCTGAAAGTACAGAAGCCTCCGATTTCTAGCTGATCCTTGTAGTTCTCCACTAGTTAGGGACCGGTCCCCTCTGCGGCCTGATCCCTCCACGTTCCTGCAGATTCGGGCGCACGGGTGGCTTCTGCACTCACCGTGCCCCTGGGATTCCCTTACTCCTGGAGCCTTCCTCTGCTCCCTTCCTTGTCCTGCCAGTCCTCCTGGGCCTCTCAATCTAGGCCCGCTCCTCTGAGCAGAGCTCCTACAGAGCTCCTGCTCCCACTCCTTCTCCTCAGACTGTCTTCTCTGACTGGACTCTCTCTCCCAAGTTGTCTCCCCTTTTTATACACCTACTGAAGTGCTCCCCTGTCCTTCTTCCTCCACCCACACCCACTACATGGTTCCACCCTCCAGCTAGGGACCAGGGACTGTGCTCTCCCTTAGGAGCAATCTCGTCCTGCCCTCTGAAGTGGAGTGTAATGGATGCAAGTGTGTGGGTCCCGGGCAGTACTCCATCCTTACCTGAGAGTGAGATACCACACCTCTGGGTGAGATGCAGTTCCTCTGTGGCGACTGAACCCGCAGGGGCACCACATACCCCCCTGGTAAAACACAGCAAGTCCGTGGGCTGGAACAGAGTAAAAACAAAGTATCTTAGACATGCAAAAATTTTTAGAATGCATTCACATATAAGAATTATCAAAACTTTTTCTTCCTTTTATGGGAGGCACATTTTCTTAATATTACAGTTTTTTTTCCAAAATATTATAAAAAATTTTTCAATAAAATCTCTTCACATCAATAAAACATCTTTCAATAAACTACAGTGAAATCTATAGCAGGGTGTCCATCTCACTGAAGAAGATGCAATTTGAGGGACCCGTCCTAAAACCCTCAACGTAGGCCCTGGGCATGGCTGCAAGGCATAGGTGATCCATCTGTTGGACCACGTCTTTGGCCACGCCAAACGGGCTTTTGTTCTGCGGTCTGTATAAAACCAATAAGAAGCACTTTAAGAAGTGCAAACTATATACACATAAAAGTTTTCAGCTGTTCACAGTCCTCAGCCTGACAGTTTTTACACCCTTACCGGGTAACTAAATATACACTCAAAACTTTTTCAGTTCACTCAACAATGATGTACCCTTCCGGGTAACTATATACAGTTTCTTTATTTTTAAGTAAGCAGTTCAGTAGTGGGGTCCCCTCCGGGGGAACATTGGCCCACCACTAGATGGCCCAGCCGGGTCATCTTCTTCGGATGGCAAGGGTACACTCTCCTCCACCACCCTGTGAACATGGAGAGCGTACCAGCCCCGCTCTCCTCTGTGCCTGGTGTAGGTGACCTTGTCACCAGGGTACAGATCCTGCGCCGGATGTCCCTGCTGTAATTGGGAGTCCACCTCCCGCCGATTTACAAAGAGGTCCGTGCCAAGTTTGGATTCCCCGGATAAAGCCCCATCCTTCATCCAGGTCGAACTTGACCACGACTTGTGGATCAGGCGTGGCCGGCTTTGCTTTGCGGGCACGGGTTTTCTCCTCCATATTGCGGGCCTCCTTCCTCTCCCAGCGCACTCATCGGGTGCGCCGCTCCGCTTCTAGCTGAAGGAGCTCCCGCCGGCAATGCTCTTCTCTGCGTGCGGCCTCCTTTTGGGTCTCCCGGGGAAATCCCATCAAGTCACCCACCGAGTTATCCTATCTAAATTGGTCTCAATCACCTCTCTGGACAACCAAGGGTGCAGGAGCGGCCAGTAAAGGGAGGCTCTGGTCCTCAATTTCCGCGGACCAATCCCAGGCCGCGTGTCCGTACATCCATTTGGGTGTGGGGGCAGGTGGCTCTAGCAGGGGGCCCAGGAGCAGGTTTGCGTCGCAAGCGCCGGGGGCAGGAGGTTCCGTCAACGGGCCCAGGAGCAGGTCAGCGTTGTCAGCGCCCAGGACAGGGACGTTGTCCTTACCTGCTCCTGCGGCCGCTTCAGCTCGGCTTGTCACCTCCTGGTCCAGAAGTAGCTCCGCCGGGGCTGGGGCGCTGCTGGTCGCATGCAGCGCGGACTGCTGCCGGGTCAGCAACTTCTCCAGTAGCTGGACCCTCAAGACGGCAATGGCAGCCTGCTGGGCCTCCTCCATCCTTCTGCCCAGCTCTTGTACCTCATCTCGGAGGAACCCAGTATTCTCCAGGGACAGCTTTGTTAACAACCCCCTCCAGGTTGAGGGATGATGCATTTGGCTGCAGGCCACGGCCTGGAGTCTGAGGCTGGTCTCCGTCCATGTCGCCTGCCGGGTGCGGTCTGGCTGCTCTGCTGGAAACCCTGCCCTGTCTCCGAGGTTTCTTCTCTCCTCTCCCCTTTCTGGGGTGGTCCCATGGCTGCTTGCTGTTGGCCAAACCTGGGGGCGGCTTCCCCAGACTGATGGACAGGTCTAGGTATATGGCCACAGGCGCCATTCTGGGACCCTGCCCACGATGGGAGGTTCCTTGTTGTCTTTTACCACGCACATAATGGCGCTCGTTCTTCTGGGGCAGGCGCCACATTCAGTATACAACACAGTCTCTAGGCGCACAATACCCGGTTACAATGGGTCGGTTCATATCCTGTTCGTGACGCCAAGTATGACGCGCCCCCTGGGCCGTGGGGTACTCGGTAGCCGGGCCGGTCGATGCTGGGAGATGTCACGGTGGCAGTGACCCGGTCCGTGACCCAGGGCGGTCAATTAAAGGGGAATAAAGTAAAAGGAATAATGTTTTTATATATAATGTTCGTGACGCCACCTGTGGTATGCGGCTATATGAGGCTGCCGCTGCAATGCAGATCCTCTGGATCTGATGGTGACAGTTGGGACAGCTCTCCACAGGCAGAGCTTAGCTCCAGGGCAGTGCAGTTATGATTAATGAGGTAGATGTTGCTGTGCAATGTAGTGCAGGGGATGGCGCAGATAATAATTCTAGGACACAGTGGGATGCAGTCTCCAAGGTTTACTCACAGTTGTGGAACTCCAGGTTACCAGGACCAGGGTAACCTCCCACGTCGTCCTGTGTTTACCAAGGGAGGGGTTCAGCAAACTCCCAGGTGTTTCAGGAGTACATAAGGGACCCCATTCTGTGTGCTTTCCTTGGTCGTCTTCCTGCGCTGGCTCTCACCCTCCTGCCCTACTCCTCGCAACCAGTGGGATACCACACCTCTGGGTGAGATGCAGTACCTCTGTGGTGACTGAACCTGCAGGGGCGCCACATTTCCTTCCTACCCCACCTAAATAGTTACTCCACAAAAATTAAATAACGCACTAATTATAAGGGGTTGTCTACCTTTGAAGGACATTTTTTTGTTAAATGCATGTACTGTATTTGGCTAGGGGTGGACACAGACAATTGATGGCTCATGTGCAATATGGTCCTTCCTATACTATAATTCATCACAAAACATAATTATTTCTCTCTAATGATCAACTAGTAATTGTGAGCTATGGAGGTTATTTGTTTATGCCCTTCTGTAAAATCTAATGGATAGTAGGACACTGCTTAGGTGAACATGGGCCCCCAACCTATCAGGTGTCTGTGCAGCTGCATAGTTTTCACTGATGATATGTTCCACCCTGTGTTTTGGGCTAAATATAATTTTGGGCTAAATATATTTTTTGTAATTTAATTCCATTAACAATTTTGTATCGTTTACCTTCTATAGCCTCTATGTTGCACTATTGTCTATTGCTGGCCGCAGAATGACAAGATAATTTGTAACACTTAGGCTGAGGTCACATGTCCTGATTTTTCCGGTACCAGAGATATTGGTGCAGAGCTCAGTGAGTGACAGGATACTGCTCCTGAGCTCAGCGCAGCTCCGGGGCCCGCTCGCTGGAGCGGCTAAATCTCCCAGGCTGCTCGGCGTCAGCAGTCAGAGAATTACTGCGGGGACATCTCCGGAAAGGTGAGTATAAGGATTTTATTATTTTATTCTTATTTTTAAACATGGACACTGCGGGAGCAGATTACTACTACTCCCAACATTGTCCCTTGCTTGTGCTCATCACAGCGCACGCAAGGTACAATGATGAGAGCAGCAATTCAGCTGCCGGCACTTGGAAACAGAGCTAACTGTACACTGATTACCAAACGCCGGTATGTGTGATCCTGATTTGGCACACGGGCGGCATACGGTTGCCACACACGGACACGGATATCTCTGGTACAGGTTTTTCCAGTACCAGAAAAATCAGGACGTGTGAAACCAGCCTTAGGCTACGTTCCCATGATGAGCTTTTGGTGCATTTTTAATGTTGCAGAATTTCTGAACCTATTATTTCAATTAGGTTATTTCCATTTTTTCATTGCGTTTTTGTGTATGATTTTTAACATGCATTTTTGATGCGGCGTTTTTTTGTCTGTTTGGTGTGTCATCCTTTAAATAAAGCTTCTTTGTTTTAGAAGCTTCCTGTGTTTTTTGCTTTGACAAAACTTTATTGATATATTCAGGTGTGGATGTGACTCGCCCCCTGGGCCTGTGCTATGCAGGGGAACCCTGAACCGGGCCTGTTGTAGGATGCTGGGGGTTGTAGTCACTGTGGCGCTGACCCGGTCCGTGCCCAGGGCGGTCAAACCAGTGGCAGTCTTAATGTTGTAACACATGTCCGACTACGCCACCCATGGATTGCGGTCAGTGGGGACCACCGCTGCGCTGCAGACCGCTGAGGCTGATGTTGTTTGCGCAGCCGAGTATGGGATAACTCCCCACGGGAGAAGTATTGCCTCAGGGCAGCTAATGTGAGAGATGATGGGAGTGATGGTGTGAGCGTCCCAATATTAATGGTGCTGGTGTGACGATGAAACACAGAGACTTGTAATTGCAGTTTTCAATGCTTTACTCACAGTTCTTTATCAGGTCACTTGTGAGCAGTTAGGACCGCCCGAGTCATGCTGCGTCCACCAGGCAAGGGACTCGACCAACTCCCAGGCAATTCCAGAGTGTGGCACAGAACTCCCTTCTCTTTCCTTTCTCTGGCCGTCCCCACCAGTGACCCACCTTTGTCCAGCTTCCTCGAGCCTTCTGTTGGCGAAACCTCTCTCCGGTTTCCCTGACCCTATATGGTATGCCTTCCTGGTGGATGTAGTGAGGGGTCGCACCAAGATGTGGTAACAACCTCCGGTCTTTGGCTGAGGAATCTGTTGCCTCCACCAATTTGGGTTCCGGTACCCTGTTCTGCCAACCCTTCACCCTGTCTCTCCTGGGCATATGGGGTTCCTTCTGTCCTCGTGTCTCTGGGCCTTTCTCTGTGTTCCTTGCTTCCTTTCTCCTCTGTTCCAGTTCCTTTCCTACTTTCCTTTCTGTTCCTTCTTCTCTCTCTCTCTCTCAGGCTCCAGCCTCCTGACAAGGCCTGCCTGCAGAGCAGAGCCCATGCAGGGGCTCTGCTTCCTGTCTTCTCCTCAGACTGTCTCCACTGAACTGGCTCCTGTCCTAAGATGGTGCCCACCTTATATACCTCCTTCTAACACCCGAGCCCAGGTGACTAGCAACCAATGGGCTCCTGCCTATGCCCAGAGACCCACCCCTATCTGCTCCTACACCACTGGGTTTTCCTTTCCCCGCCCCACTCCAGCCAGGGACAGAAGCTGTCGTGCCTGCACTTCTGTGGGAGCACCGTTGAGCTGTCCCTCGGAAATGGGGTGTGTGTGGTGCATGTGTAGCACCCCGAGGACTCGGCTGCTACAGGGGTATTGCACCTCGAACCAGAGGTGTGATATTCCACTCCCGGGTAAGGATGGAGTGTGGACCGGGGCTCAGTAGGCTGCATGCACCACACACACCCCATTTCCGAGGAACAGACCAACGGTGCTCCCACTAGACAGAGTGCAGGCACGACAGCTTCTGTTCCTGGCTGGAGTGGGGAGGGGGAGGAAAACCCAGTGGTGTAGGAGCAGATAGGGGTGGGTTTCTGGGCATAGGTAGGAGCCCATTGGTTGCTAGTCACCTGGGCTCACACATAGAGGGAGGTATAAAAGGTGGGCACCATCTTAGATCAGGGTGAAGTCCGGTTCAGTTCAGAGAGGAGGAGAAGAAGAGAGGAGCTCAGCCAGAGAGGGCTGACAGGGAGCTGTGGCTCAGTCTGGGCCCAGCTCCAGAGGCAAGCCTGGAGTGGAGGCCTGAGACAGCAGAAAGAGAAAGGAGAAGGAACAGGAAGGAAAGTAAGAAAGGAACTGAAACGGAGGAGAAAGGAGGCAAGGAACACAAAGAAAGGCCCAGAGACACGAAGGCAGAAGGAACCTCATATTCCCAGAGGAGATACTGGGTGAAGGGTTGGCAGAGCAGGGTACCGGAACCCGAATTGGTGGAGGCGACTAATCCTCAGCCAAAACCGGAGGTCGTGACCACATCTTGGTGCGACCCCCTCACTACATCCACCAGAAAGGCATACCGCATAGGGTCAGGGAGACCGGAGAGAGGTTTCACCAACAGAAGGCCCGAGGAAGCTGGACAAAGGTGGGTCACTGGTGGGGACGGCCAGTAGAAAGGAAGAGAGGGGAGCTTTCAGCCACACTCTGGAATTGCTTGGGAGTTGACCGAGTCCCTCACCTGGTGGACGCAGCACGGCTCGGGCGGTCACTGCTGGCCGAAGTGACCGGAGCAACAACTGTGAGTAAAGCTTTGGAAACTGCACCACACGTCTCTGTGATTCCTTGCCGCTCCAGCACCACTAGCACTGGGACCCTCACACCATCACTACCACCATCATCCACATTAGCTGCCCTGAGGCAATACTTCTCCCGTGGGGAGTCATCCCATACTCAGCTGCGCAAACAACATCAGCCTCAGCGGTCTGCAGCACAGCGGCGGTCCCCACTGACCGCAATCCACGGGTGGCGTAGTCGGACACTTATTACCATACAAATAGACTGCCACTGGTTTGACCACCCTGGGCACGGACCGGGTCACCGCCACGGAGAACTACAACCCCCAGCGATCCGGCTCCGGGTATTCCCCCTGCACAGCAGCAGCGCACAGGCCCAGGGGGCGCGTCACATGCAGCTAAACGAGTCCTGGTCCACACTCCATCCTTACCCGGGAGTGGAATATCACACCTCTGGTTTGAGGTGCAATACCCCTGTAGCAGTCGAGCCCTCGGGGTGCTACAGATGCGTTTTTGATGCATTTCCGCCGCATAAATGCACTACACGCGCATGTGCGTTATGTTTGCTGTGGATTTTCAGCACTTATGTAAGTCTATGGGGGAAATCCGAACAGAAAGCTCAGCATACCCGCAAGAGAAATTGACATGTTGCGGATTTCAAACACGCACCGCAGGTCAGTTTACTCAGCGTTAAGAAGAAGCACAGCGGGCGAGAGATTTCTCTAGGTCCCATACATTTTGCTGGAACTGACGCGCCCCCTGGGCCGTGGGGTACTCGGTGCAGGGCCGGTCGTTGCTAGGGGGGATGTCACAGTGGCGGTGATCCGGTCCATGACCCAGGGCGGTCAATCAAAAGGGGTTATTTACAGGGGATTTTATAGTTTTTATATACAGTTCGTGACACCACCTGTGGTATGCGGCTATATGGAGCCGCCGCTGCTGTGCTGAACCTCTGGGGCTGTTGTTTAGTGCAGCAGAGTTGGTTCAGCTCTCCACAGGCAGAGCTTAGTTCCAGGGCAGGGTATGGATGTTGCAGATGTTATAGGTGATGCTGGGCGTTGTAGTGCAGGGGTGATGGCGCAGATAAGAATCAGAGAGACAGTGGGATGCAGTCTTCAGGGTCTTTACTCACGGTTGTTGCAATCCAAGTTACAGGTACCAGTGTAACTTCCCTCGTCGTGCTGCGCTTACTCAGGGAGGGGTTCAGCCAACCCTCAGATATCTCCAGAGTAAGTACTCTGCTAGTTGAGGGACCGGTTCCCTTTGTGCGACCTGACCCCTCCACATACTGGTGGATTTAGGCGTACGGGTGGCCTCCAGCACTGCCCTTACCCCTGGGGTCCCTTCTTCACTCCTGGAGCATTTCTCCTGCTCCTCTCCTTCAGTCCTGGGCCTCTCCTCAGGCCCTCCTCCTGAGCAGAGCTCCTGCTCCCAACTCCTCTCACTGTAGATTCTCCTGTACTAGAATGTTTCACCCTCTTTTTAAATCACTTCCTTTCCTGTGCTCCGCTGAACTACGTACTCCACCCACACCCACTACATAGTTCCACCCTCCAGTTAGGGACCAGGGACTGTGCTCTCCCTTAGGAGCAATCTCGCCCTGCCCCCACTGAAGTGGAATGTGTTGGATGAAGGTGTTAGGGTCCCCAGCAGTACTCCTTCCTTACCTGAGAGTGAGATACCACACCTCTGGGTGAGATGCAGTACCTCTGTGGCGACCGAACCCTCAGGGGCGCCACATACCCCCCTGGTAAAACACAGCACGTCCGCGGGCTGGAACAGAACAAAACATATTTTAGACATACAAAATTTTAGAATGCATTCGCATATAAAGTCATAGACATAACATTTCTTCCCTTTATGGAAGGCACATTTCCTTGAACGTTTCAGGTTACTATATAAAACTTTTTAAAGAACATTCTTCTTTACACTCATAAAACATTTTTTATATAAAATATTTTTAGCAGGCTACAGCGCGATCTGTAACCGGGTGTCCATTCTCTTCAACAAGGTGCTATTTAGTGAACATAAGGGACTCGCCCAAAAACCCTCAACGTAGGCCCTGGGCGTGGCTGCAGGGCATAAGTGATCCAGGTGTTGGACCACGTCTTCGGCCACGCCAAACAGGTTTTTGTTCTGAGGTCAGCTTTGTATATATAAAACCAATAAAGGGCACTTTAATAAGTGCAACTATGTACAACGGAAAGTTTTTTGGTTATTCACTGTCCATAACCTGCAGTCTTTTTAAACGGGTAACTATAAAACTTTAAAGGCACACAAATTAACTTTTTAAACTGATAGGGTTGTACCCTTCCAGGTAACTATAGACAGTCTTTTTCAGCAAACAGTTTTTAACAGTGGTGCTCCCTCCAGGGGAACACCTGTTTTTTACAGGCTGACCCAGCCGGGTCTTCAGCCTCGTACTGCGGGGGCATGTCTCTCCTCTTCGCCACTCGGTACACCTGGAGGGCATACCACCCGCGCTCACCCTTGTGGCGGGTAAAGGTGACATGGTCACCGGGGTAAAGGTCTCGGCCGGGATGCCCCTGTTGGAGGTGGGTTTGTACATCCCGCCGGTTGACGAAAACGTCCCGATCAGTGTGCGGCTCTCTCACAAAGCCCCACACGGCGTCTAGATCAAACTTGACAACTATCCCTTCCAGACGGGGACTAGGGGTGGCAGCTCTTGCCTTGCGGGCCCGGGTTTTGGCCGCCATGTTTCGGGCCTCCATTTGTTCCCACAGGTACCGGTGTAACTTCCCTCATCATGCTGCGCTTACTCAGGGAGGGGTTCAGCCAACCCTCAGATATCTCCAGAGTACTTAGCGGGACGCCCTTCTGTGTGTTCTCTCTCTGGCCGTCTTCCTACACCTCACACCTAGTGTCCTAATCCAGTACCCGCGGGCCTTGTCGGGCGACGTCTCTTTCCGTCCCCTGGGTCCTCTATGGCTACCTTCTTGGTGAGACTGATATGGACTGTTGGCTGCAGGACTTGAAATACTGCAGCCTCTGGTTTCTACAACCCCTGGCAAAAATTATGGAATCACCAGGCTTGGAGGATGTTCATTCAATTGTTTAATGTTGAAAAAAAGCAGATCACAGACATGACACAAAACTAAAGTCATTTCAAATGGCAACTTTAGGGCTTTAAGAAACACTAAAAGAAATCAAGATAAAAAAAGTGGTACTCAGTAAGGGTAATTTTTTTCAGACCAAGCAGAGAGAAAAAATTATGGAATCACTCAATTCTGAGGAAAAAATTATGGAATCATGAAAAACAGACACACAAAAGAACACTCCAATACATCACTAGTATTTTGTTGCACCACCTCTGGCTTTAATAACAGCTTGCAGTCTTTGAGGCATGGACTTAATGTGTGACAAACAGTACTCTTCATCATTCTGGCTTCAACTTTCTCTGATTGCTGTTGCCAGATCAGCTTTGCAGGTTGGAGCCTTGTCATCGACCATTTTCTTCAACTTCCACCAAAGATTTTCAATTGGATTGAGATCCGGACTATTTGCAGGCCATGACATTGAGCTTATGTGTCTTCTTTCAAGGAATGTTTTCACAGTTTTTGCTCTATGGCAGGATGCATTATCATCTTGAAAAATGATGTCATCATCCCCAAACATCCTTTCAATTGATGGGATAAAAAAACTGTCCAAAATATCAATGTAAACTTGGGCATTTATTGAAGATGTAATGACAGCCATCTCCCCAGTGCCTTTACCTGACATGCAGCCCCATATCATCAATGACTGTGGAAATTTGCATGTTCTCTTCATGCAGTCATCTTTATAAACCTCATTGGAACGGCACCAAACAAAAGTTCCAGCATCATCACCTTGCCCAATGCAGATTCGCGGTTCATCACTGAATATGACTTTCATCCAGTCATCCACAGTCCACGATTGCTTTTCCTTAGCCCATTGTACCCTTGTTTTTTTCTGTTTAGGTGTTAATGATGGCTTATGTTTAGCTTTTCTGAATGTAAATCCTATGTCCTTTAGGCGGTTTCTTACAGTTCGGTCACAGACATTGACTCCAGTTTCCTCCCATTCATTCCTCATTTGTTTTGTTGTGCATTTCCTGTTTTGGAGACTTATTGCTTTAAGTTTCCGGTCTTGACGCTTTGATGTCTTCCTTGGTCTACCAGTATGTTTGCCTTTAACAACCTTCCCATGTTGTTTGTATTTGGTCCAGATTTTAGACACAGCTGACTGTGAACAACCAACATCTTTTGCAACATTGCGTGATGATTTACCTTCTTTTAAGAGTTTGATAATCCTCTCCTTTGTTTCAATTGACATCTCTCGTGTTGGAGCCATGATTCATGTCAGTCCACTTGATGCAACAGCTCTCCAAGGTATGACCACTCCTTTTTAGATGCAGACTAACGAGCAGATCTAATTTGATGCAGGTGTTAGTTTTGGAAATGAAAATTTACAGGGTGATTCCATCATTTTTTCCTCAGAATTGAGTGATTCCATTATTTTTTCCCTCTGCTTGGTCTGAAAAAAATTACCCTTACTGAGTACCACATTTTTTATCTTGATTTCTTTTAGTGTTTCTTAAAGCCCAAAGGTTGCTATTTGAAATGACTTTAGTTTTGTGCCATGTCTGTGATCTACTTTTTTTCAACAACATTACACAACTGAATGAACATCCTCCGAGCCCGGTGATTCCATAATTTTTGCCAGGGGTTGTAGTTGAGACATAAAGTACTCTGCTAGTTGAGGGACCGATTCCCTTTGTGCGACCTGACCGCTCCACATCCTGGTGGATTCGGGCGTACGGGTGGCCTCCAGCACTGCCCGTACCCCTGGGGTCCCTTCTTCACTCCTGGAGCCTTTCTCCTGCTCCTCTCCTTCAGTCCTGGGCCTCTCCTTAGGCCCTCCTCCTGAGCAGACCTCCTGCTCCCAACTCCTCTCACTGTAGACTCTCCTGTACTAGAATGTTTCACCCTCTTTTTATATCACTTCCTTTCCTGTGCTCCCCTGAACTACGTCCTCCACCCACACCCATTACATAGTTCCACCCTTCAGCTAGGGACCAGGGACTGTGCTCTCCCTTAGGAGCAATCTCGCCCTGCCGCCACTGAAGTGGAATGTGTTGGATGAAGGTGTTAGGGTCCCGAGCAGTACTCCTTCCTTACCTGAGAGTGAGATACCACACCTCTGGGTGAGATGCAGTACCTCTGTGGTGACCGAACCCTCAGGGGTGCCACAGAACTTTAAGATGTGTGGCGCCCTGCTGCGTATTGGTGCCACAGATCCCAGAGGGGTGCATGGATGGACTTCTCCACTAGAGGCCCTCATAGCATTCACACACCTCCACCCCACCACCTCAGACTACCAGAGGGAGCCCGGATCGGGATATATATACTGGAGGGTGGAGTTAGGCAGGCAGTCTAGAGAACAGTTTCCTCAGGGGACAGAGTTAGTTCCAGTTCCTGCAGAAGATGAGCCTGAGAGAGGTCAGTCTGCAGTGGAGCTCAGTCAGTTCCTCTAGAGAGAGTTCAGACTCAGTGAGCTCAGATTAGTGAGCCAGGAGCGTGCCGACGCTCAGAGAGCGGCGAAGAGTAGCGAGGCCTACTGCCCGTGTGAAGCCTAGTGAGGGCCCCGAGCGTGGCCGAAGGCGAGTGAGTAAGCAAGCAACATAGGGGGCAGAGGAGCTTAACCAGCTCACCCCAAAACCATTTACCTGACCCCGGGTCCGCGCCTAAGGGGGGCCTATATCCCACAGGAATAACCGGAGCACCTGGAGAACTATACGTCCCAGGTTCACCTGAAGCTGACTGTTGTACCAGGGTCAGGAGTCACGGAGGTCACAGAGACCAGGGAGTGTGAACTCCAACAGAAGGCCCTACCAAAAGGTCAGCAGGTGCAATACAGAGACCAAGTTAGGCCTAGCTCCAGGCAGGTCAGAAACTCATCCAAGAAAGGCAAGGAACAGGAGGCCCTATACCCGCTCACTGGGGAGAGTCCTGATATGCACCCTTCACCCTAAAGTGCCCTGGATCGTGCCTGAAACACCACCAGTAAAGGTACTGAAGTGAACTGTTGTGTGTGTGCCTATTCTCCCTCTGACCCGGCTTGGTCCCCTCTGTCTTGCATCCTTCACCTACACTGCCCTGAGGCCCCGCTCCACCTGTGGGGAATCGCACCAACTAAGCTGCCTAAACACCGGCCTCAGAGGACTGTTGCAGCGCTGGTGATGCTCACCAGACACCACGGGTGGCGTCACGAACATCCTTATCCCATACAACTTCCCCCCTTCTTTTAAGAGTGACCCGGAGAAGGTCACTGCCATCCAGAAATGGCCGGAGCCGAAGAGCCTCAAGGAGGTACGTCAGTTCCTGGGACTAGTCGGGTATTACCAGAGGTTTGTGAAGGTCTATACCAAGAAAGCGGCGCCTTTGCAAGATCTCCTGGTAGGACAGTCCGGGAGAGGCAGAAACCTCCCGTTCCAGTGGGGTAAGGAGCAAGCTGAATCCTTTGAGGTGATGAAGGAGATCCTGACCGGCGAAGAGATCCTAGCCTACCCTGACTACAGCCAACCGTTCCTGCTGTACACTGATGCCAGCAACGAGGGATTAGGAGCTGTGTTAAGTCAGAAGCAGAATGGCCGAGAGAAGGTGATCGCCTATGCAAGCAGGAAGCTCCGCTCAACCGAGAGGAACCCAGAGAACTATAGCAGCTTCAAGTTGGAGTTCCTGGCCCTGGTCTGGGCCATCACCGAGCGGTTCAAGCACTACCTAGCGTCCAGTAAGTTCACTGCCTTCACTGAAAATTACCCCTTGACTCATCTGGAAACAGCCAAGTTAGGAGCCATGGAACAACGATGGATGGCTCGGCTGTCAAACTACCAGTTCACCATTAAGTACCGGGCAGGCCGCAAGAATGCCAACGCCGATGCCCTGTCCGGGATGCCTCACCAGTCGGACACTGAAGAAGTGGATGACTTGGAGGAGATTGAGCTACCTGCCTTCCACCTTAATGGAGTGGTCCACGAGCAACGAGCCTGCAGGAGGCATCGCGGTAAAACGTTAAACCCTTTGCCTCACCAGAGCTGGAAGGAGACCCTGGACAGCGACCCGGTTGTCAGCCGTATCAAGGAACTGATAACCCAGGAGGGTTCCTCCCTGGAGAAGGACGCGTCTCCACAAGCCAAGCAACTGTGGAATGAGAGAAGCCGGCTGTTCATCTATAGAGAGAAGCTGTGCCGAAGGTATGTCAACCCGAGGACTCATGAGATGGTATGGCAGATCGTAGTGCCCAGGACGGACATCCAGATGGTGTTGGAGGCCTACCACGATCAAGCAGGGCAATTTGGCTGGAAGAAGCTAGAAACCCTGCTGAAAGGTCGGTTTGATTGGGTTTGAATCCGCAGTTTCATAGAGAGATGGTGCCGGGATTGTGGACCCTGTAGCCTCAGAAGAAGGGATTACAGCAGCCAGAAGGCACCCCTGCAACCCATCAAGACAGCTCGACTCTTGGAGATCGTGGCCCTGGATCATGTCAAGCTGTCACCCAGCAGGTCAGGAAATTCCTGGTGGATCACTACTCCCGGTTCCTGGTGGTCGCCCCAGTCAAGGATCTGACGGCAAAAACTGCGGCGAAGACGTTTCAGGCGTACTTCTGCAGGCCCCATTGATACCCGGAGCAGGTGCTGACAGATCAAGGCTCAGCCTTTGAAGCCGAATTGTTCAAGGAGTTCTGCCATCTGTACGGGTGTAAAAAGATCCGGACTACACAATACCACCCCCAAACCAACGGTCTATGTGAAAAGATGAATAACGTCGTCATCGACCTGCTGAAGACCTTACCACTAGAGGAGAGAAATCAGTGGCCAGACCTACTACCTGACCTGGTAGATCTGTACAACCACATACCTGTGAGTTCCACCAATTGTACTCCAGCATATCTCATGCGAGCAAGACCCGGGAAGTTGCCAATGGACCTGGAGCTTGGTGTAGTAGAACCAGAAGCAGATATGTCCACTGAGGACTGGGACACGACCAGACAGGAGCAGTACAGAAGAGCACAGGCCTGTGTCGAAGACAGTCTCACTCGGGTAAGGGACAAGCAGGAAGCCCACTACAATAAAAGTGTGCCCGCAGAACCCTTCACACCAGGAGAAGTGGTGTTAAAGAGGAAAAGGAGAAACCACAAACTTGATGACCAGTGGGAGAGAAAACCCTATACTGTGTTAAATTCAAGATTTCATAACAAGAAGACCTGTTTGATTATCAAAGACGGAGGAATAACGACTGCAACGGTATCTAGAGACCATCTGAAGTTGTGTCCAGACCTGCTAAAGCCCCAAGAAGAAGTGCCTCTCACCGGAGGAGCCTAAAGAAGCAGTACTCCATACTGACTTAGGAGATTTCCCGGCAGATTGGCCTCAACTAGGAGGAGCAGTAATAATACCTGTGATCCACTTCTTTCAACAGCCAGAAGACCCTCCACAGCAGGTAGAACCTGTAAGTGCTTCAGAAGAGCCTGCTCAAGAAGAATCCCCGGAAGAAGGATCCCCGGTTGGAGCAGAGCAAGAAGGCCCAGCCAATGGTATACTTGTCAGTCCCGTAGAGAAGTTAAGGCAACCCTGCAGTTCCCCAACACTTAGAACTGACAGAATGGGAGGTAGTGCACATACTAGTGCATCACGCATCCCAGTACCATGTAGGTTGACACGTAGCACACGAGGTCAGACCCCTGTCAGATACAGAGAATAGAGAAGGAAACTCTGACAGTGTAGATAGTTGCCCCTGGGGTATTGTCTTGTGTATTTTCATGTATGTGACGCGCCCCCTGGGCCATATTCTTTAGGGGGAATATCCGGAGCCGGATCAGATGGGAGTTGTAGTCTTCCGAGTGGCTGTGACCCGGTCCGTGCCCAGGGTGTCAAACTGAGTTGTATGTGGCAGTCCTACAGATGTTAATAAGTTCTTTATTGTCGACTACGCCACCCGTTGTATTGCGGTCACTATGGCCGCCGCTGCAGCAGGGTCCGCTGAGGCTGATGGTGTAGGTGCAGCTTTTGGTGGTATAACCCCCAACGGGTGGGGTATAGCCTCAGGGGGTCAGGTGCAGAGGATGGGGGTTGTGGTGGTGCAGCATAGATGTTAAAGGAAGACAGAGTCGGGTTGTGCAGTTTAGGGTATTTACTCACTGCTGATGTTCCGGTCACTCCAGCTTCAAGTGACCTCCCGAGCCGTGCTGCGTCCACCAGGTCCTGGATCCAGCCAACCCCCAAGCGAGTCCGGAGCGTGACCCTGAGCTCTCCTTCTGTCCTTTCTCTGGCCGTCCCCACTATGGATCCACCCAGGTCCAGCTCCCTCGGGCCTTCTGTTGGGAGACCCTTGGCCTTGGGTTCCCTGACCCTCCACGTGGTATGCCTTCGTGGTGGATGTGGTGGGTGGCCGTGGCAGACGCTGCCCACGGCCTCCGGTCTCTGGCTGGGGTGTGTTTTTGCCCCCACCAGCTTGGGTTCCGGTACCCTAATGCCGACTCTTCACCCGTTGCTTGAATTTGGGTTCTCAGAGTCCTCTCTTTGTCCCCTCTCTGGGTCTTTCCTTCTTTCTCCTCTCTCTCTCTCTGGGACTGCTCTGCTCCTCTTACTCCTCTGACTTCTCTCTGCAAAAAGGCTGACAGACTGACCCTGTTCTCTGATGGTGCCCACCTTATATACACCCTCTATGTGTGAGCTCAGGTGACCAGCACCCAATGAGCTCCTATCTTTACCCAGGCTGCTCCCCCTATCTGCCCCTACACTACTTGGGATGTACCACCCCCCTCCCACTCCAGCCAGGAACAGACTCGGTCGTACCTGCACATTTCTAAGTGGGAGTACCGTTGGTCTGCTCCTCGGAAATGGGATGTGTGTAGTGCATGCAGCCTACCGAGCTCAGATCCACACTCCATCCTTACCCGGGAGTGGAATATCACACCTCTGGGTTGAGGTGCAATACCCCTGTAGCAGCCGAATCCTCAGGGTGCTACATTCCCCCCTGGTAAATCACAGCACGTCCTCGGGCTGTAAGACATAAAAACACCAAAACATACAATTTTTTTCATAAACATAAACATAATAAAACATCATATAAAAACTTTTCATATAACATTCTCTCTTCTTTTTCTGGTTCCTCCTCCGGACACTGTGCAACGTGTGTCCGGGAAAAGTGCGACAGTCTCTCTGGAAAACTGGTTTTCCTATAAAACCGGTAGGGGGCGCTTTAGGACGCGCAACTATTTACAGGGATATGGCCGCTCTCAGTCCTCGGCCAGGTATTGGGGAGGAATGACCGCTCTCAGTCCTCGGTCAGTGGGATTTAGGGGTTAAACGGGTAACAGTTCACACATGCTGGTCCCAACGGGGACTATATTTAGCAACAGTTACAGTTTCAGTTTCAGTTTACTGTGCCCCGACGGGCAACTATATACAGCTCCTGCTTCGCTGTACTTAGCGACGGCGTCCTCCTGCTCTTTCTTTATTGTTACCTTTGGCTCTAGTTTCAGACCCGTCCGGGTCCTCTTGTTCTTCCTCCTCACACCGCAGCTCTTCCTCCGTCAGACGATGCACATGGAGGGCGTAGGGTCCTTTGGCACACTTGTGCCGGGTGAAGGTGACCTCGTCCCCGATGTAAAGGTCACGACCTCTGTGTCCCTCCGGTAGGTGGGACTCAACGTCGCTCCTCGTCACGAAGACGTCGCCTAGGGTGCGGTGGTCTCGGATGAAGCCCCACCCATGCTGCATATTAAACTTTATCACAGTCCCGGTGGTGCGGGGACTATGCGCTGCACGGGGGTCTCTC